>NC_135538.1:99189227-99503477 GCF_045843805.1 Urocitellus parryii
CAAAAAAGAGCCCTTTAAAGTCTGTTGAAAAAGATCCACACTACCCTCACCCCTTCTCCACCATACCTTCTTTACTTCCTGCCCCAAATGATTCCTTTATCCTGCTGTCTTCCACCAGGGGGACCCAGAAGGCACAAGCATGGTGCAGGAGGATTGGACACCAACGCTAATCAGGCAGAGCTGAGATCAAGGACCTTGAGTGCATTGCTGGAGATAGGGGAGAAGAAGAAATGACAGAAGCCAAAACAGTCGTGTCTGTCTGGGTTGCTAGCCACAACCATATGTGTTCATCAGGCTGCGTCAGAGTCAGAATGGCCTGGGCAAAGCCCACCAAAGGGCTGCTTCTATTAGGCCTTCACTGGTGAACTTAAACCAGCAAGGTTTAAGTAAGCAGCCATCTAGAAAGAAGAGCATCCCCCTTCTAGGACTAGCTGCTCCTGTGGGAAGTGTCATTCTCTTCTCCCTTGGTTTGTTTTCTTCTTGCAAACTGATAGATGGCACAAAGCCTATATGCCCAGGCACCACGCTCCCTCTGGGTTCTGGCATTCAGTCTTCTATCTCTTCAGCACCATCAGATCATCCTGCTGACACCCAGCTCTGTCCTTGGTTATCAAGCACTCATCTGGCACCTCTCCTCTCCTGGGCCTGGCCTCTTAAGCTCTTGGAAACCGATTTGCCAATTTTTCCACCAGAGCATATGGAACACCTATGGAGTGCAAAAGGGAAAAGATGAAAATGGATAAGAAGGACTTCTGCCTGACCTTGGGGAACTTAGATCACCTAATTTGTTCTGGCAAATTCCATTTATTAATAAAATTAGCAACTATGGTGATCTTTTTCTTCACAGAGCTCATCAAACATACATGGTTAGAAACTCAGACCCTGGGATTGCAGCAGCCAGCATTCCTATACTTGTCCCCCCACTAGCTGAGTGATCCAGCTTTGCCTTCTGAATTTTTAGGCCTGTATTTTCTCTCCAAAATAGAGATCAAAATTAAAATACCTGCCTCATGGTAAATGCATACAACTTTATATGTTAATTTAAATACATTAGTTTTTTAAAATCTGCCTCTAAGATTATTATGAAGATTAAATGAGATACTGTATGTAAAGCACTTAGTGAGTGCTCAGTAAAGGTAGTGCTGCTGCTGTTGTTGTTGTTATTATTATTATTATTACAAAAGTGGACAGCAAGTCATCCCAGATAACCTCACAAGTCTGTAATACAACCCAGAAGGCCTGGGCTTTAATCCTAAATCTGCCATGAATGAGCCTTGTAAGCCTCCATTTCTTCAGATAATACCTAGCCTTTGGCTTTTGTAGTAATAAATATGAATCAAATGTTAACTGTGTGGTAAGCACTGTTGTAAGTGCTTTTGATGGTAATTCATTTAATCCTAACCACTCCCAGTTTTGCAGATGACGAAACTAAAGCATAAAAGTCAAAGGTCAGGCAGCTAGCCACAGATGGAGCTGGGATTCCATCCCAGGCATTCTAGCCTCAGAGGATGCATTCTTACTCTTCCTACTGTGAAAAATCAAGTGGCATAATGATTATGAAAATGCTGTAGGAGTGGGAAGTACTATATAAGCATAAGAGATCATTGCTCTATCCCTGTCTCTTGGTGTTTGGTCTTCAGTTGGGATCCTTGATCTTCCATGGTAGGACATGGAGTCAAGGGGACTGCTTTAGATTTTCCTGAAGCCTTTGAATCTCTGCCTATTGTGAATTGTGTGCCCCCAAACTATATTCTGAAGCCATAACCCCTAGTACCTCTGAATGTGATCATATCTGAGCATAGGGCCTGAACAGAGGAAATCATGTTAAATGAGGCCATGGGGTAGGCTCTCATCCAATATGATTAGTGTCCTTACAAAAAGGGGAAATTTGTAGCATGGGAAAGCTCTGGGTTCAATATCCAGCATGTTTCAGTCCCCAAAATGTGAAATTTGAACACAGAGATATGCACAGAGGGAAGACGCTGTGAAGACATGAGGAGAGTGCCATATGGAGACAGAGGATTGGAATCACCATCTGCATGAAAAAGACCTTTCTCAGCTCCTCCAGAGGGAGCAGAGCCCTGCAGACACCTTGATCTTGGACTTCTAGCCTCCAGAACTGGGAGACAATAACTTTCTTTGTCCTAAGCTACCCAGTTTGTTGTGCTTTGCAACAGTAGCCCTAGGAAATAAATGGACTAAGATCAAGGAAGGTGGTAGTGAGGAAGAGGAAGGAGAGGATGAGGATGACTGTGAAAGTTGAGGCTGATTTTGCGTACATGCATTTAATGACGAGAACACTAGTCCATGAGCTTGCCAAGCCTGGAGAGCTTTCCTGTACGAGAAGATCATGCGAGCCCAAATGAACAATAAATCATATTCCACCTCCACTGAAACAGGTAGGAAAGAGGAATCTTCTCTTTGAGATCATTTCATCTGAACTGACCCCTTTGTTCTGCAGCTGAGGAATTGAGCAACAGGGAGTTCAGTTTCCAAAACCCATTCACCAGTGAATAATCGAAGTAGGACTAGAGCCTCACTTTCTGACACTCAACCCGGTGGTGGTGCCACTGTGCAACCCTCAGAGTTTGATTTTTGGTTGGCGCACGGGAGTTCACTCTTCTCATGACCACTAATTTGACAAGATTACATTCTGTTCCCTTTTTTTTCCCCCTACTTTTTTCTTTTTGGACATTTTTTATTGAAATACAGCACACATACAGAAATGTGCACAGATCATCAGTGGACAGCTCAGCATGCCCACATCCGTGTAAGCAGCACCCAGACAAAGAATCAGTACATTACAGCACCCACAAAGCCCCCTAACCCCTCCTAGCCACTGACCAACAAAGAAACCACTATCCTGACTTCTAACATCACAGATTGGTTTTGCCTGTTTTTAAGCTTGATAGAAATGGGATTTCACAGTACTCTTTTGTGTCTGGCTTCTTCACTTCACATTATGTTTGTAAGATTTGTCTGTGTTTTGCATATCGAGTAGTTCATTCTCACTGTGCAATAGAGTATTCCAAAGTTCTGGTCTTTTGAACCAAATCAAAAGGTACATAAAGAGAGACGTGTTCCTAAAGGAAAAAAAAAATGTTAAAGCAGTCAAGTTACTGAAAGACACACACACACATACACACACACACACACACACAGTTATTTAATTTATAAATTGGATCCAAATTATTGAGTATCTATTAAAAGCCTCTTTCCCAAATCACTCCTGCATCCCTCTTTCCTTTATTTTTTCCTTACTTTCCTGCAGCCCCAGCTATGTCACACTAGGCTGATCTAGGCCAAACAGATAGGAGGGGACTGGAGGATAGCTAGCTTTGTTCTACATGGGTGAACACACCTTCGCCTTAGATTAACTCAGAGCCGGAACCATCCCCCACTTGGCCAATACAGTTTCTGCACCTTCAGCAGCATCATGGCCACCTTCATCCACAGCCAGAAAAACTGCCTTTTATGGCTGACATTTGGGAGTTATTCCCTTTCACCCCTATTACAATTGTCTGTGTCTGCCTGGGGTTAAGGCTCCTGCAGCCCCAGGCCAATGAGACAGGACTGAGTCTATGCTGAAGAGGGCTGATCCTCTGTTGTGTGGCTCCTGATGCAACCACTGCTGGGAATCACTCCCACAGCTTTCTCAGGGTCCTTCATTCTTAAGCACAGCTTAACTGCAGAGGGCTGCACCCTCCTTCTCTCATCTTATCCTTGCCAGACCACAATTTGTCCAAGGTCTTCATGCTGACCAGACTTTCTGGGGTCTCCCTTTTGCTGGTAACAATGACCTAATCCCAAGATGCAATTTTAGAGGAGCCTTGATGCAAATCAGCGTGACTGGCTGTCCTGAGCCTGAGTCCATATATGGTACAATCCTGAGCCACGACTGGGATAGTGCAGACTGTAATGCAACACAGCTGATTCGCCAGCTGTCCCTCTCTCCCTAAACTGTGCAGGTCACTCCAGTTTCCATTGAGGTCAGCATTGCACCCATAACAAAAGGTTAAGATAACTAAAGTTCAGGGCTTTGTGCCTTTAGGAGGCTGTGTTTCAGTGTTCACCTCTTTCTATGCTCCTTAATTCCTAAGAGGTTGTCCTTTCTGGAATGTAACAGAATAATAATCTGACTGGTGCTTTTTTAGTACTTCTTTTGTTGTGGTTGTGATCTAGGCGAGGCCAGGAGAGGAGATGACAGTTATAGCGCAGATGCTTGCCCAAGTTCAATTGCATAGGACAATTTTGAACTGGAAGCAGTCTCAAGGCCCCACCCTGACTCTGGGCAGAGGTCAGTATTCACAATCCATAGTTGGAACTTTAGCTATTTTTTGGCCTCCACCCTCAACTATTTTTTATTTGTTGGCCGTTTGTTAAGTATAAGGGATAGAAATAAAAAATCCTCAGATGGAGGGAAAAAGTACTGAAATCCGGGATACCAGCTGCATTCAGAGTTCATAAGTGGATATTCATGTTCTTTTTATTAGCATTTTCATCTACCATTCCATGCCTATTAAAAACAAAGAATTATATTAGACTCTAGCAATGTTGTGCTGGAGCTGGCTCAACCTAGTTGGCAAGTCCGATTGTTAAATTTTCAGGAAATTTGCAAGCCAACTGTGTTAAACATAATTATTAAAGATTAAATTACATAAAATTACAATGGAATAAATTATACTTAAAACAGATGTAATAAATACCCCAACTCATTATTTTCTAATCATTTTAATCTTGAGGCTATTCTCATGAAGGATATTTGTATGGTGGAAATACCACACACTAGTGTGTACTGCTTGTGTCTTCCCAATCCTTTTTCAACTGGAAATTAACCTTGAAGGCATTTACCCTTGGGACTTGGAACTGTTGTGAATAAGCACTTCCCCCTCCCCACACCAGAGACAATTTTTATCCATTTACAAGCACATCATTGATTCTACAGGTCAATAACAAATCAGACTCAATCCCTGCCCTCAGGGTGCTTATAAGTAAACAAGTCCTTTACTTGGATGGGCCTGGCTGGTTTCCTCTAAAATGCTAAATAGGGGAGGGAGTGAAAGGGCAGAAGAGAAGTCCATAAAATTATATTAGTATCCCAGTTCTGACATTCACTGGGCACACCATCCTAAATAAGTGATTTCATGTTTTTTGTTTTTTGTTTTTGTAGTTGTAGGTGGACAGAATGCCTTTATTTTATTTGTTTATTTTATACAGTGCTAAGAAACTAGTGCCGTACAAGTGCTAGGCAAATGCTCTGCCACTGAGCTACATCCCGGCCCTCTTATTTTTGTTATATATATATATATATATATATATATATATATATATATATATATATATATATATATTAGTTGTAGACAGACACAACACTTTATTTTATTTATTTTTATGTGGTGCTGAGGATTGAACCCAGTGCCTCACACATGCTAGGCAAATGCTCTACCAACTGATCTGTGACCCGAGCCCTCATGTTTTTTAATCACCTGCAAAATAGGAATACTCTCACTTCCTCACAAGATCTTCCTGAGTATTTAGTGATAAATATATAATGGTATATAGAAAGAGCACTTCTGATTGAGGGACTATCAAGAGAAATGGTATAGAAGCATTAAGTAGAGGGACTAGAAAATGGCCACTGGTTAATATGTCTGGATGTTAAGATCCATCAGGAACATCAAGATGAGCAAAGTGCAGATATGATGTCACCCTGGAGAGATAAGATGAACAGGGAGGGAAAAGCTGAGACCGAATGGGATAGAGACTGAGCCACTGTGAAGGAAGTCAGCAATCCAAGTAATCACGTGGGGACAGCAAGTTCAGGTGTCATCCAAAGATCTCAGCCAGGGAGTTTCATGGGCAATAGGTGGTAGCTTATCCAAGACTAATCTCTAGCCATGAATGGAAATATAGGGGCCTCACTCAGTTATTAAAGAGGGAGCTGCATGAACTAGGAAGGAGTTCAGAACCTTAAATAGGCTGATGTTTGTGGAGGAAGTGGGTATTCATGCTATTTAGTCCTGTTTAGTAGGACTAAAATGTTAGGTAGGACAGGCAAACAGGTTATCAGTAGCAAATCAAGGCATTATTGAAATGAACCAGTAATGAATGGGTTAAATTTCAACAAGGAAGAGTTCAGCCCAAGTAGCAGAGAATCTGACTAGCAGCAGTGGCTTAGGCAATAAAGATATTGAAGCATCTCACAATGGAAGTAGGTGGTTCTAGGATTGGTTCAGTGGCTCAGTTTTGTCACCAAATGGCCACACTTTAACCTTTTAACTCTGATACCCTCACTGCTGTTCTTGGTGGGTCAGCTTTTATCAGTGAGGTGTAGAGTTTAAGGTCATAAGATACCTGCCATAGCTCACACCACCTCAATCAAAGTAGATAGGAGTGGGGAAAATCCCAATCTATTTTTAATCAGGGAGCAGAATCCTTCCTCCAAACCACAATAGATTTCCCTTTATAGCTCATTGGCCAGACTGGGTCACATACTGTAGTAGGCAGAATAATGTCTTGAAAGATGTTCACACTCTGGTCCCCTGGAACCTGTGACTATGTTATCTCACAAGAGGGATTTTGTGATTAAAGCTATGAACCTTGGGATGGGCAGACTATCTTGGGTTATCTAATGTGCCCAATCTACATTCAGCTGGGGGAGGGAGATGGTAGCTTGAGAAGGATTTGTTACTGATACTGAGATGTAGGGGTTATGTGTTATAACAACAGAGAGGCTGCTAGGGACTCATAGTAGCCTCTGGCTGAAGTCAGCAAGGACACAGGGACTTTAGTCCTATAGCTTCAAGAAACCAAAATCTGCCAACACCTGAAAAAGCAATGAAACCAACTCTCAACTCCCAGAGAAGAACAGGCCTGTGGACAACATTCATTTTAGACAAGTGTGACCCAGAGTGGACACCAAACCTATATAACTCTAAGAATATAAAATTGTGCTGTTATAGTATTTTGTTATAGCAGCAATCGAAAACTAATACACATGCCTATCCCTAAAGCCAACAACAGCAAAGGAGCCTGGGATAACTGTGCTTAGCTTAGACCAAATAAGAATTTTCCACTGAGATTGGATGATAGACCAAATTCCATGAGCATGCTCTCAGGTATCCATAAAAAGAAGCAATGGTAAATGGGTAAAGGGTTGGGAACAAACAGGTAAGGACTATAATAGTTAAGACTGGGGATCAACAAGTGAGCTCTAGGACAAGCATGCCAGTTGTTTTCTGTTCTAGTTGGTCTGTTCTTTAAACACCTGAATATCACCCATGGTTACAACTAGGTGGCTAAAGTACCAGCACCCAGAAATCACCCATTACATCAGGACCTAGCCCTTATTGGGAGTAAAAGACTCAGAGAGTCGATATATGAGTTCCAGTCTCTGGCTGAGCTTCTAGAGCTTAAAATATGGAGAATGCTATTTATTGTACCTCATCAAATCAGAGATGCCTTCGGTTGTAAGATAAACTGTTATTTTACTAAGAAAGAAATAATGATATACCATAGATTTAACATCAATTAGTAAGATTCTAAAATGAAGAAGTGTGTGTTTTAGAATCCACCAAATATATTACAAATTTTCCACCAATGGTAAGTGTTATTCTCAAGCTGCTGCTGGCTTGGAGAGGATGAGTTCTGACCTGTTTCTAGGAAAGCCAGAGCCCGATGCGGGGAGGTGTACAGTGCTTGTGGAGCTCCTTGAAGCCAGTCTAAGGGATGCAGACCTTTTGCAGGCAATGGCAGTCACTGAAGTCTTCTTAGCAGGGATGTATGATTCTGGCATCTCTGATCATATGGACCCTGGTATCTGAAGTGGTATTTATGAACATTTTATATCAAAGCATGAAAGATCAGTTCCCAAGATGGCTGGAATGAGAAAACTGCTGGAATCACCTTTGAATAGTGCTGGTCAGTGTGCTCACCTCTGTTCCAAATGAGGACACACTCAAAGAAAGCTCTCTCTCTCTCTCTCTCTCTGTGTGTGTGTGTGTGTGTGTGTGTCTCATCCAACAAGAAGCCATGACTGTATTAATGATGGAAACTGTACAAATTTCAAACCAAGCTGCAGCTGCTCTTTTGAAACACCAAAAAGGTCCTTACTTTCAGATGGCTACATTGTTGACCCCATAACCGCATTTCTAATATCATTGCTGTTGTTTTCCAGTGCTGACTGCCTTTGCCCTTTGCACATTTGCTTGTGACCTGACCAATTCTATGTCCTTAACTTCTATACTTGTTTCATCAACCCCTTTCTCTTCACTCTCCTCTTGTACAGTAGAGTCTGTGTGTTTTCTTGAATGTCTGAGAGGGCTTCACCTTGGACTTTGAATTGCTCAGCAGCTTCTTGCTGAGATAAATCCTCAATTTTGGCTTCCCTCAAATAGCATAGGTATTTGAAGCTGGACTCTTGTAGACATTTGGTTTTGTGACGACAAAGAGGATATTTTTAGATTTTCAGATAGTACCCCCTATAACCTCCTGAAGAGCCAGATTGCAACAGCTTTCCATGCCTTCTTTCCACTCCAACTCTGTTTTACTTTTCTGACTGGTTCTTCATCAATTTCAGCTGGTACTGCCTGCTGCATGAACAGCTTTCTCTTAATAAAGAGCTCAGATTTGCTCGCCCTGATGTGTAGTAATGCATGTATGTTCTTTGAGCCATTAAGTGATAGATAAGCCTTCTTTGCATTCTCCTTTGAGACTCTGCCCCAGGCTGCCAAAGACAACAGGGATTGTACCAAGGTCTTAATATGGACAGGGGTAGGGGGTACATATTGCACAGATGGGAGACTTTAGGGCTCACCAAAGATTCATTTTACTCCTTTTTTATTGCTTTATCCTGGGTTAGCCCTGAGTCCAGAAGTTTTGGAGATATTTCTAAGTACTTTTATAATTAGGGTAAAAAAATTGCAACATTACCATTTGAAGAGGACTATAAGTAATCACCTCAATTCTCATGCTTTTTATGATTAAGAAACAGAGACTTGGGAAATGAACCAGCTTGGCCTAAACTAACTTACCTGAGGAGTGACAGAGTTGGGCTGGAGTCCAGATTTCCTGCCATCCCCAGGGGATGCTGGAAAGTATTAGAGGATGCAAAAATCCCATGCCCTGGGTATACCTCGAAATAACCTAGGGCCTTGGAAAAGTACTTAACCCCTCTGGGCTTCCATGTCCTTGGCTATAAAATGGGGCTGCTAAAAGTACCTACAGCAGGATGTTGTTGCAAAGATTAAATTTAAAAAGTCACATGAAGGGCCTCCACCATCGATCACTTTCCAGTTAGCAATTGTTCTACAGAGAGTGTTTGTCATCATTGCTATTCTTTTGTGCCATCTCAGGCTGCCACAATCTCCTCATTCCTGCTATCAGGACAGAGGACTGAACTTTGAGACTTAGGGGCAGAGGCATCTATGGAATTTGCTCCCCTTGCTAATCTGGTAAAGTCAACAAATCATTTCTGTTCAACCCTGAGAGGAGCCTCTGGAGATGTTAGGTCATGGCATGAAACAGTTTTGTGAGAGAGGCACAGAGAACTGGCTGGAGGGAAGCTTGACAGCCCAGGGGAAGGGAAGAGGCTTTCTGTAGATTGGGAGAAGCCAGTTGCATGTGGATGGGAAGAGGAAGGGTTGTATGAGCCATAAGGCGCCTGGGTGGGGGCACTTGGAATGGGAACAGGGTGTAGAAGTCCAGGAAGGGGGATGTGATGTGGGCATTTATGGTAGAAAGGAAGGAGACTCAGAGCCTATGAAAAGAACCATTTTCTGTGGGGCTCAGGAAGGGCCTCTCACAGGGGATTTCCTACATGGAGCTCCAGGCCTTGGCTGCCTTCCCAGGGAAAGGTGGTGTTTGCTATGGGGATTGTGCACACTGTGTGGCTTTAGTTCAGAGAAATGGTGCCTACTCCCACCCCTGGCACTGTTGGTCTCCCAGAGACTTGTTCAGCTGGGAAAAAACATGTTCTCTCCTTGAACCAACACACTTTGGATGCCTTTGCAAAACAGGGACACTGAGGTCAGGGCAGAGGTAGAATAGAGGGGCTTGGAAATTATGAATAATGGTGGAGTAAGGGGAGGTGAGAATTGTGAGGGGGTTATTTCAAATTAATGGACCCTTAGCATGGGGTTTTAGTGTGGCCCCTAAGGTTGCTGGTCAAACCCAGACCAACAGTCAGGCTGACACGGCTTTTCAAAAATACTCAGTGATGTCTAAAGCAAGACTTCCTGGGAAAGAAGAATTTCAAAATAAAAAATAGAACAAAAAGAAAGCACAATCAACTTCCTTCTCCTCTTTTCCCCAACCCCAATCAAAAAGTACAGTATACCCTATTGAAAAATCACATCTCAGAAACAGTGTGCACTTTCTGACAGGATCTGCCAAGATTTATGATGAGCTTGATAGAAATATATTCCATTTTCATGCAGTATAATGAGTAGATGGGAGTCCTCACACATCTGTTCAGGCAAGATAATGATAATATTATTACTAGAGGCACTGTGCTGCAAATACAATCTATTTTTTTTTTTATCTCTGCTACCCTCTACCTGCTCATATTCAGCCTCACCCCCCTCTTTTTCCTCTCTTCTTTCTGGTGTTCCTCCCTTCTTCTCATGTTTCCTTTCTTACTCTCACCTTCCCTCTTGTCTCTTCATTTCTTTCCACACCTCAGTGCCCTGCTCAGTTTGCAGAAACCCTTGGGACAAAGTGAGAGATTCTCATCCAATCAGGAGCAGGGAGCCGGCTGTCTGAGATCATGAGACAGGGGAGTCTTTGGGTACTTCCTTCCAGCCCTGGTGATTCCCATGTAAAGGGTCCTCTCCCACTTGTCAGCAAAATTCCATTTCCCCAGTCTGAGAAACCTCTGGACCTGCCCCAGGCCCAACAACCTCATCAGCAAAGAATCAAGACAGACAGCAATGTGACCAGCTCATTCCTGCCAAGGGAAGAACAGATGGAAAGGGTTTCATGTTTTTAACATCCAAGAATGTTTTGCATCATAACAGGATACTTCTGGATACCTAATCGATTTACAGAGTAATGACATTTTAATGTTTAAGTATAAGCACAAAGATCAGAATGTGGGGTTGATTTCAGGGGTAGGGGAGCCACCCTTGAGTTTCTCAAATCATTCATTTATTCATTTTTGCCTAATACTATTTTTGTCCCTGCAATATGTCAGGGAATGAGCTGGTTGGTTACTAAGGCACATAGATGCAAAGTTACATTAAGGTTTTTCAGGGCCTTAATGTCTACCCCAAGGCAACCTTCTACTAAATCTAAACATGGCTTTGGTCCTGAACTTATCTCCTGTGTGAAAGCAGCAGCTTTTGAAAAACCTTCAATATGAAATTACCTTGGTATCAATATAAAGATGGAATGATACAGACTCCTGCACATTGATCCATTAATCCATCCACCCTTTTAACCATCTATTCACTGAATCATCATCTAACCACCTACCCACTGATTCACCCAACCATCTACCATCTACCTATGCATCCATCCTCAGATTTGTCACTCACCCATCTACCTACCCATCCAACTATTTATCGATTAACCCATCCATTCATTCATCCATACACATACCTATCTATTATCCATCATCCTTCCAAACATGTGGTAAGAGATCAATTATTAATCCAGTGGTAGGGAGCAAGGCAAAGACAAAACACTGGTAATTGCATGTAGTATTCACACCTGGTAATTCACAAAGGAATAGTTTCTAAACACTGGACTAAGATCTGATAAGCAGAGATGGGGTTAAAAGAGATGGCTATGTTTAATCAAGGTAATGTCTAAGTTTCTTCCCAATCTAGGTGGGAACTGCTCAGAGAAGGCAGGCATGGCAGTCAAGTAACAGGAGTTCCTGAGTTCTGTTTTGTCCTATAAAAAATCTTCATTCCACAGAGTTCTTGCTATAGAGATGTACAGCAATACAATGGCTCACTGTATCAAATGGCCCTCTCAGATCATTACTGCTTTCTCCTTGCACAGAATCTTATGCATGCTAGGCAAACATTCTACCACTGAGCTATACTGTACATAGGAAAACTAAGGACAAGCATTTTGTGGGAAATTTAAGATCCCAATATTTTTTTCCACCCCAAAATGCCCTCCAAATTAGAGAACTTAGTGGAAAACTACCTGAAATTGTTCCCTTTCTTCTCAAATGTTGTATTTCAGTATTTTTCTGGTGATGGGAATTCTGACTGACATTTACTCATCTCAAATGCTAAGTTGCATCCCTTTTTAAGAATGCCATCTCTTCCTATCTGAAAATCAGGTGGTACATTTATTAGTTGTCTGGAATTAATCTGGAAAGGGGAAATAGGGTGTAGTAGTTAGAGCCCTGGAGCTCTTAAGAACTCTGGTTCCCATGCCTTACTCTGCTACTGAGTCACTAGCTTGTGCTGGACAACACACTTGGTTTTTTTGAGTTATTGCCTGTCTGCTAAAGGACAGCCGGCATAGGACAGAGTCAGTGCTGGGAGCAACAGCCCAGGAGGGAGGCGGGGTATGTCCTGGATCCAACTCTCCAAATCCTTATTAATAGCAGCAAGTATCTTGGCCTTGCTTTCTTTGTCTCTACAGTGAAGGAGTGGGTATATGAGCTTTAAGGGATTATCTAATACACAGAATCTTAATTCCCTCACTCTCAGCACATTTTATACCTGGAGCAGATCATGTTTAACACCCTGCATCTCTCAATGACAAATAAATAAAAATAAATAAATAAAATTCCAGAAATATTCACACCAAAAACCAAATCATAATAATGGAACTGTGAACTGTACAGTTTTAAATTTTAAACACAAATAAAATATTCAATCACACATAGAAAGACAGCACTAAGGTAATTTAAGTTCTCTGGTTATGTCTTTATAATCATTGTTTGTTTCAAATACGTGATTCAAACACAAGAATCTATAGTACCTTACAGGTTGGAAACACAAACCATGACCCCAACAAATCTGAGTGATTCCAAACGGATACAATCAAATGCACACATTGAGACTACGTGTGTCAGGGACTAAGTGTATATACAAAAGACCTTAGGATTCACTTACATGCAGAATGAAATATTTATTAAAAGGTAAATAATAAAAATGTGCTAAACTGAAGATTGCACACATATTATTAAGACTCAAAAGTATCTAAAACAGGGGCTGGAGATTTGGCTCTAGCGGTAGCGCGCTCGCCTGGCATGCGTGCAGCCCGGGTTCGATCCTCAGCACCACATACAAACAAAGATGTTGTGTCCACCAAGAACTAAAAATAAATATTAAAATTCCCCCCCCCTTTCTCTCTTTAAAAAAAGTATCTAAAACAATTGTTCTAGGCCACAAGATTTGGGGAAGAAGTACTTTATCACTAGCATTGTTTATAATGGCAGGTGCATGGTGATAATAAAAAAAGGCAGACCAATTTTCTGACAACTTTAACTTTTTAAAAAACAACTTCTTTTGAAATATTTTAGATTTACGGGAGAGGTGCAAGAATAGTATAGGGTTCCTACATACCTTTCTCCCAGTTTATATAACCAGATACATTTATCAAAACATAGAAATTAACATTGGACACTATTAACCAAACTATGGACTTGATTTGGATTTTATCAGTGTTTTCACTAATGCCTTTTTTCTATTCTAGGGTTCAATCCAGGATGTTAAATTTAGACTTTTATTATTGTTTTAAAATTCTTTACATATCTACAAGTCCTTACTGCCTGTCCCAGGAACTGAGCACTCCAGTCCCCCACATCTTGGTACACAACTGATTCCGTTAAACTGTATATGGGTAAGAAGATCAGATGGATAAGGGAGGGGGGAATATTAATATTCCGTTAAACTGTATATGGGTAAGAAGATCAGATGGCTGTGAAGTCTCCTCTTTGGGGGAAAGATGCTATTTTTTGTTTTGGTTTTGTGGTAATGGGGATTGAATCCAGAACCTTGTGCATGCTAGGCAAGCATTCTACCACTGAGCTATACTCTCAACTCCAGGAAAGGTGTGTTGAGCCTAAAGTAATACATTCAACTGCCAGAGCACAGACCACATCTACTTGTCAAGCTGAAGACCCTTTATTCAGACACTTTTGACATTGACAGGTAGGTGAGTGACATTTGTAAGGCTTGTTTGCCTACTGTACAGAAATAAAAAAGAAAGGCTTGTTTGGGCAAAAACATACACATCCTGTGAGGCCGAAACAAAAATGTGAAAAAATAAAAACAATTATGGCTCAGATACTCTGAATATTTGTTCCACACCAATCCTCCCTTTTCCTGGCCATTGGGGTTCTTATTATGTTCAGCTAAACATTAGCTAGGGTTTTTGAAGGAGACTGGACTTCTCAGCCATTCTGAGGATGCATTCTTGGTGAATTTAATTTAATCATGTCTATTCCACTCACTTTGCCCATATCAGTTTAGGAATGGGCTTGGGATGCAATTTTAGTCAATGAAGTCTCAGGAATTTCTGGGGAAGTTTTCTCACTTCTTAAAGTGCTCCTCCCCTTCTCATCTGAAGTTGAGGTCTTATTGTTTGGGATATTCTTTGTTGAAAGACAGAATACCTGGAGTTGTTGCAGCCATTTTGTAGCCATGCAGGACAAGCCTGAGACAAAAGCAAACATAATGTTCCAAAGGGGAAGGATAGTGAGACTCTGGCCTTTGGTACATTACTTCTCCCTGGGAATGAACTAACTGCTGACTTGTTTTTATGTGAGAAAGTACATTTTCCCTCTTTTGGGGGAACCTCTTTCCTCTTTTGGGGACAATTGATGGAAAAGATTTATCAACACAAGAGCATGCTGTACTTCATGTAGATAATGTTAGAGATGGTGGTCAATATTTATAAAACCCATAGCAACAGCATCTCTCATTTGAGCATGCAATTCAACCAACACTTGGTAATAACACAAGATGGGGGATTCTTGTGCTTGGTACTGTAAGAACAGCACAGTATTCTACAGGAGGATTCCTGCCTCAAAGTTCACATTATCCAGTAGGGACCAAAAGTCAGAGACAAGAACACTGATAGCAGAAGAACCTGGTATCTCCTGAGAGGTATTCATAGGTACTCTGTGGATGCCTCCAGGCTAGAGCTTTGAGGCTTAGTAAAGGAAGAGGTACACACTCTTTATCCTGAAAAATGCTTAAATTTTAGGCAAAGGAATGTAGTGAGGGGAGCAAAGACAAAGAAATTGGAAAACACCAGGTCTGTTTGGGAAAGAGGGGCAGTCCAATTCAGATCAAGAGTTGATGCAGACGAATTAGCAGTTGTGGCTGGATTGGTGGAGGTGCTCCTGGAGCTCATCTGACAGTGCCATGACCCAGGAAGACTTGCAGCCTGCAGTATGGTCCAGTACAGAGGACCATGTGCTGACAGCCTGACCTGCTGGCCTGAGTCCTGTGTCAGCTACCCACTAATTATGTGGCCCCTGGTCATTCATGTGTCCCAGAACAGATACAGACGAGGTTGGTAATGACTGTCTTGCTTCCCTCACAAGGCAATTGTAAAGTGCAATATAAATGTGAGGGTTATTATTTCTTCCACCCCCAGAGGTAACTATATATCCACCCATTCTCAGGTCCCTGCCCCCATCTCAAGAGTGTTCCTTCTTGTTCCTGTTGTGAAGCACCCCTCCAGCTTCCTTTTTGGTCTTATCAATAATCTCTCATATTCCTAGTATCTTCAATAGTTCTCTCTCTCGTGGGTTTTTCTTCTCTAACTCCAAACATGCTCCAATCCCCCAAATTAAATATAATTCAAAACTCCTTCCTCAGGTTTTCCACATTCTTCAAAATGCAATCAATTTCCTCTTTTCTTACCTAACTTCTTTTAAAACTTAGACTACTTTCCTACCTCTTTGCCATCTACCTATCAGTAAGCCCATTCCAATGCTCAGTTAAAAGTGGTTTCTCAAGGATTTAGGAGTTTCATCTTATTCTCATCCTATCTGACTTAACCTGTCCTTGTGAAATTCTTGTGTCATGTCTTCCACCCCACCTTCTTCCTTTTTTTTTGCCTGCTCTCCCTTCTGAGTTTTGGGCTCTTTGGGAATTTGTTGACCTCAGAGTTTTTCTCATTCTCAGGGAGGAAACACTTGTGTAATATTATGGCTTCAAGAGTCCCATTGAAGAGGATCCACAAAACCTTTTCCCTCCCCAAATACAATCTAGCAGTTTCCAATTGAACTGTCCAAGTGTGTGTTCAGATGCCCTGTGACTCCCCAACCCCAGCTCATTCAAAGATGAGACCATCTTCTTTTCTTAAGTCTGTTCTTTATCTGCTGTTACATTTAATGGTACAACTATGATTTATATCTAAAGTTTTATCTCACTAAACTTCCTTATATTTAAGCAGTCACAGAGTCCAAGTCCAATTAGGTAATCCCCCTAAATATCTGTGAAATAATTCACTTTTATTCTTATCACTACTACTCTTTGAGAAGTGTTCATTTTTTTTGTTTAACTGGATTGTAATAATTTCTCAAGTGGTCTTCCTGACATCATTCTGTTAAAATCAGAATGATATTCCATATTCCTGATATTTCTCCTTCAAAGCCAGATCTGGTCATGCTTTGAAACATTCCTTCCCACTGTTTGCAGAATAAAGTCACAATTATTATCATGGTATTCAAAACCTGTACAATCCTCCATTTGAACTCTCCAAACTCATCCCCCACCCTTTCCTGCATTCTGTATCACTAAAATCTCTGTCAGATAAAGGTTCAGCCCAAATGTTGTCTTCCCTTTACATCAGAATTGTTACCCTTGCTTCGTACTCATAGTGTACATATTTCAAACTGTTCTTAAGAGTCACCACTTCACTGCACTGTAATGATGTCTTTGTCACTTCTAAAATGTTAAGCTCCAACAGTGCATATTAGTTACTTCTTCCTACATAACAGATTTTAAAATCTAGTGGCTTAAAACAGCAAATATTTATTATCTCACAGTTGCTGTGGGTCAAAAATTTGGGTGTGGCTTTGTACTGGCTGGTTCTAGCTTAGTGTGTCTATGAGTTTGTGGTCAAGAGATGAGTAGGGGCTGCAGTCATTTGAAGGCTGGGGAATCTGCTTTCAAAATGGCTCACTCACATACCCAAGAAGTTAGTGCCAGTTGCTGGCAGGAGGCTCCAGCTCTTGCCATTTGGATTTCTCCATAGGACTTTGAGTATTCTCACAATAAGGCAGCTGGCTTCCCTCAGTGTGAGTTAAGACAGACAGACCGATGTGAAATGCCTTTTATAACCTAATCTTGGAAGTCACACACCATCACTTATGCTCTGTTTGTTAGAAGTGAGTCACTATGTCCACCCTAACTCAATGGAAGACTTTTGAAGGAAGAATTAACAAAGAATTTGAGGATATATTTTAAACCACACAGAGATTGTCATATCTTTCTGTTTCCAGTAACTAGCACAGTGTCTGGCAGATAGTAGATGCTCTTTAGACTTTTCCAATGGAATGGATGTTAAAGGGAGAGATTCAGGAGTTACTAGTGTGGGCCATGTGTGGAATGGTGAAAGTGGGGGTTGATGAGAGAGACTCTGAGGTAAGTATTTATTGGATTCCATGACTGATTGAATGACAGGGGTTGGACATTTCCTGCAAAGATGTTAATCAATTTCTTAACATTAAAAATTTAGGCTGAAGGTCCTGGCAAATAGTAGATCCATCACTTGGTTCAAGATGCCTTTGAAAACTTGGCCTTTAGAGATGGTTACAATGGCTGAAGTAGACATACAGTGTTCTGTGAGTTTCAAAGCGATGAACCATCAAACCATTCATCTAACAACCCTATGCCTAATTGTTCAATTATACTTCAAGGGGCAGGACTTGCAGTTGGCAATATGAACACTAAGTCATCCCTTTACTCCAGGTTTATCATTTATAGATGACGAGATTATAATACCTGATTTATTTCCCAGGACTTTCAGCCTAAACTCTAAATGTGAACTGATTGACAACATCCTATGTTATGCAGGAAATTCTCACCACAACATCATCTACAAACAGTCATGGGAAACACGGGGGTACCCATGTTAAACCACTTCATATGTTCAGCCTAATTGGCCTGGCTGCAGGTTGGAAACTTTTAACCATGCCTTCGTTAGAAAATCAAGGTGCTCCAGAGTTCTTGGGCTTTCTGTTCCTCACAAGGCTAAGGACCAACTTTAAGAAATGTCAGTCTTGAAGTTAAGTGGGGTTTAACTCAATAGAGGCAATACTGCACTTTTTTCCTTTCCTTTCTCCAAATAGAAGAATTTAAGATCCAAGACTGTATGCTAAATAGTGCAGACTTAGGAAGTAAAATTTCTCTAGGAACTCCATCCAGTCTCAGTCACATTTCAGACACGGTGCCATTTTTAAGAAATCATGTTTACTTAGAATGAAATAACAGTGGGCCTAATTAAAAAAAAAAAAAAAAAAAAGAAACCAAATAGTTCTTTGCTCATTTTATATTTCTGTAAATCTAGAAAGTGATTAGTTGACTCCTTCATTACTGGTAGAATTAAATTCAATATTTGCCCACATAATTTATTAAAAAGACCTTTTGTCCTTCCTGGAGTATTTTAAATGCAATATTTGATAGAAACTTTCATTAAGAAAGTTCCTTTTTCTTCTTGTGTTTATTCTTCCACTTCTTCAGATCAATTAATACGAAGAAAGACTTTGGGTGAGACGCGTAAAACTTACTTTTGGTAGCACGCAGGTCTCAAAAAGTTACAGGGCGAAAGCACACCCATCCTCCCACTCCCCCCACCACTGGAACGTAAGCCCCCTAGGGCAGGGCCTTTTGTTTGCCGCCCATTCTCAGCACCCAGAACCTTGCCTAGCCCACTGCAAGCTCTCAAATACTAGATCCGCCGTCCATTCATTTATCGTCCGAGCAGGGCGCTGTGGCCAGCGAGAAGGCCCGCCCGAAGCTTCCCTGCCTCTTCCGAACCTGCGCCGCTCTCAGCCCCGGCTCGCCACCCCGGGAATATCTGGCTGCGCGGCCCACTACTCCGCGCCCGAAGCTTCCCGGCCCTTCCCTTCCCTTCTCGCGGAGGAAGGAGCGGGGCGCGACCCGGGCCCACTTCCTGTCCGGGCAGGCCTGGGCGCCCGCCTCCTCCGCGGCCTGCGCCCTGCGCGCGGGAGGTGGTGAGCCCCGGCTCGGGGCATGGGACTGGGCGTGGCGTGGGCGCCGGCCGAAGGGTTTCTGAGCTGCTCTCGCAGTTCCCAGCCGCGGACACTGCGGCCGCAGCCTCCCGCGCGGCGCCGGCGGCTGCAGGGTTAAGCGCGCAGGAGGCGGGGCCGGGGCCGGGGCCGGGCGGGCCCTGCTCGCGGAGTGCGGGCCGCGGGTGGGGAGGGGGCTGCGGCCGGGGGCGGTTCCGGGCGGCGGGGGCGGGAGCGGGCAGAGGAAGGGGGCGGGGCCCAGAAGTTGTTCCGCGCAGGGCGGGCGGGCAGCTAGGCGAGCGGTCGGCGGGCCGGCGGGCGGACCGGGCCGTGGCTGGAGAAGTTTGCACTGCGGCTGGTGAGCGAGGGTGCGGGCCCCGCCGGCCGCTGCGCGCCCGCTGCCATGGCTTTCCGCAGGAGGACGAAAAGTTACCCTCTCTTCAGTCAAGAGTTCGTCATCCACAACCATGCGGACATCGGCTTCTGCTTGGTGCTCTGCGTCCTCATCGGGCTTATGTTCGAGGTGAGAGACTGAGGAGGGGGTACTGGAGGAGCAGGCAGTGCCTTCTGTCTTGCGCCACGGGAGTACTCCTGCAGGTCCCCTGGTCCTCATCTGAGCTTAAACTCTGGGCTGTCTTGCACGTTATCTGCACCCCGGCTTTGTGCCTTGGACCCCCGTTGGCCTGTACCCCAGTCAACCCAGACAGTACCTCCAGCTTCGCGCCGTGCCAGTGGTGCCATACTCTGCCGCCCCCTTGGGTACCCACCATATCCTTGCAACCCTCTATGCAGCCCTGAAGCCAAGTCTGGACTTCAACCAACCGCAGCGCTGCCACCCTGGCCCGACGCGTGGGGTTTCCTTTTTGGCATCCGGGAGTCAAGCCCGGAGACTCCCAGACCCGCAGTCATTGCACAACCCGTCTTGTCCCAAATGGGGGTCACTAGCTTTCCTGGGCTCTTACGTGGGAGGAACCCTGACCCTTTTCCCCTCCCTTCTAATTTTCTGGGTGTTTTGCATCTTTACCTCTGGAACGTGCTCCAGGTGTTCACGTGTAGCCCTGGCTCTATCCCAGCAGTGGCCTTCTGCTTATTATTTTTAATTATGGCATAAATGGCGAGTTTTGAGGACCCTCTATGGACTGTCCCTTTAGATCCATGTGTGATGGACTCAAGAGCTTCACCCCTTTTACAGGGCCAAGGAGAGGGACAGGGATACCCTCTACTTTTAGGGGAAAGGTGATTTTCTTGTGGCTGCTGAAATTGGGGGCAGAGAATGGGAGCAGAAGATGGGATCCTATAAGGTCAGCAGTGCACTGGTGTAGGCCTCAGAACAGGGAGTTTAGTAAGCCAACAAGGGGTCAGAATCCAAGAGGGCTGATGGGAAAGACTCCTTACTCGTACAGAAAGAGAGAAATGTGATATTCAAAAGTGGATAGAACTGGAGGAAATTGGGTATGGATTCGCTGTGGTCTATCTTGTCTCAGGCATGAGATATGTAAGTGGCACTCCCCTCACGGCTACCATGGTCGCCTCTGGTTCCTGTGAGTAGGCTCCTTGTCCTCCCTTCTGGGTAGGGTTGCTTATCTGCATTCTGGGGGATGTGTTGGAAGCTGTAACCATTTAAAAGCTGCCTTGGAGATGGAGGATTCCTAGGCTGATTCCTCCTTCTGTGTGCCTCTGTCTCTGGGTCCCCTGTCTTCTTTCTATAGATGACAAGGGTCCTGTTTGGTTGGTGGGTCTGCCCTCAAACTGGGGGCATTCTGTGGTGGCCAGGTCAGGTTTGGATGTGTGCATGTGACCTTGGCTGGGCTTCAGGGTCTGTAGGAAATGAGTCTGAGTCTGGAATAGGGTTCTCTACTCCTTTCCATAGAGCTCCTTTCCACAGCCCTCCTGTGATGTATTGAATGGTGCTGTGCCCCACTCTTTGCTGTCTCTTGTCTGACTGAAAAACTGACTGCAGCCTCAGTTTTCCCATTGTTGAAGAAGTTGGTAATACCTTGTCTTCCTCACAGGGTGGTTGTAGGTTTAACTGAGATGTTAGCAATAGAAGCCTTAATGTTTCCTACTAATGTGAGAATCAATTTCTTGCTCTTGGAGCACTTTTATTATTTATCATAATGATAACTTAATGAAATAACAGAAGATTTGTATTTGTTGATACCACTGTGTCTGTTTGCTGTCCTGCATTCCAGGAAGCCTCCTGGGAGAGGAGGACCCAGTCTTGGAGCGTCTGGCTAGAAAGACACACGTGTCATCTATAAACCTCATAGCCACACCCTCTGAAGCAGACACATCTCTTGCATAGCCAATGGCTCTCTGCTGTGTTTCTGGATTTGTTAAGGTTTCTGGCTCTGCCTGCTTTATCTTTGTGTAAAAAGAGCTATATAGTGTGTGAGCTCCAAACCTCCTTCTATCCTTGTGTCTAGTCTTGTAGAAAGTTCTGTGCACTAAACCTGCCAATCTTTGGAAGTCAAAAGGTGCTAGGAACTCTTCTTCCTGGAACTTGATAAAAGAAAAAAGTCCATGGAGAGAAACAAATGAAACTACTCTCTCCTCCTTAGGAATGGACTGGGGAGTATGGAAAGGGCCTTGTTGAAATGCCTGTAGGCCCACTCTTTCCACCATTCCCACTTCTCTTCCCATGGCCCTTTAGACCTACCAAACTTACAGGGCAGGTTTCTCCTCTCAGAAGTGCTCTGTGAGATTGTCAGTTACTGCTGGTCCATGAGAAAGAGGGCTTTGCTCTGAACCTCAAGTATGAAGGACTTGCCTTCTGTGCTGGACACATAGTAGGTCCTGTCTAATCCACCAGCTAACTCTTCACAGAGATTTTTTTTTTTTTTTTTTTTGGTAGGGGGGTGGGCTTGGAACTCTGCTGCCTCTACAAATGAGAACAGAAGCATCTAGGGTCCAAAAGAAACCAATATAGGCATCTTCATACTTGGAGTAAAATGAGTGAGAGGGAGGGGATGAAATGGGGAGATGCCTCAAAAATTAGCACAAGACTGACTGGATATTTAAAGGTCTTCTGGGTTCTCCCCTGATGTGAGTGTATGTGATGTGAGTGTATGTGGGGATGCATATGGTGGGGAGGGAATACAGTCCAGAAGTCAACACAGTTCTTCATTGAAATGAGCACAGAGGGAGGTGCAGGGGCATGGGGAGAAAGGGAGAGAGGCCATTAGGCTCTTGAGTTCCTGTCTTGTGCCAGGCTAAGATTCCTTCATTTCAAAGCTGGGCCAGGAAAACTCAATCATTATTCTTCCCACAGAGAGCAACTCTCCTGACCACTCTCCCTCTGGGGTCCCCTGCCCAGTCTTGGTTTATAAGATGGGCCTCATGTTGCCCACCTTCCCACACCCTGGGCAGCCACAACCCTGTGTGTCCATCTCAGCTGTGCCTTGCTAGTCATCCCTGTAGTATTCATGGCCCTTCATTTCCCTCTCAAGAACCTCAGGGTTTCAGCTCCTTATATTTAGGGAGATGTTGACTCTAAATTCCTTCCCTTGGGATCACTTCCTTTGGGAACACACATGAAAGGCTGTCTGGCCTCCCCAGTACCTCTCCCCCTGCCCCACCCTTTATGTTTAGTTTTGGGTCATCCTACTTCCAAGGCAGAGGGCAGGTTCTTTCCCCTGAATTCAGGATTTCTCCCTGTCTTTAGGGCTGTTTGGAATAGAGCTGGGCTGTGCAGCCACAGCACTTGGCTAAAAAATGTCAGGAATGTGGAACTTTATTTTCCCCCTCCTTCCTTTCCAGCTTTTTCTTTCTTAACTTTGCTTTTGGGAGAGGTGGCGCCAGGGGGAGTTTTCTGCTCAACAGTTTGGTCTTTTCTTAGGTGGAGTCTGGTCCTGACAGTCCTTCAGGGTGTGGGCACCGGTCGGGTATCTGTATGTGTCAGATTTGAAAGTAGCCTCCCTCCTCCCCTTTCCCTTTGCCGTCCAGTGTCCTGTTCTGTGCCACGTTTCCAACTGAAGCAGGCAGGGGAAGAGGGAAACTCTTTCATTAGCGAATGGAGAATGGGAAGAAGGGGAAAGAGAGGAAGCAACTTATACGTTATCTTTAAAATGTCATTTCGAGACAGAAACTTTTTTCCCCTTCAAATTAGTCTCTGTAGCTGGAAAGAAATGTTTGTGAAATTCTGTCATTTGTAGCTTTGGTTTCTGTTTGGTCTGTGATGACTTAAGGATTTAGGACCCAGAGGAATTTTTGAGTAGTGGCTGTTTTTTGTTTTTTAGTTGTTTTGGAAGTAGGTGTGGCATATCTACCTTTTCTCCAGGAACTACCTTCTTCCTTGTTCCTGACTCGATGATTGACTTGTCAGGATGAAATGTTTGCAGAATATGAGTTTATCTCATGTGTTATAGCCATTAGCTGTGGCAACAGTTCACATCTTCTCGCATATCCCTGTAGGTATCATAACCTGAAATGGGCTCTTTGCCTGTCTCTTAATGTTAGCATTGTAAAATGATTATTCTTCTACTGCATTCATAGAAGGAAGTATGTAAATGTCACAGACGTACATCTGTGGACATAAGTTGTCTTTCTTTGACTAACTTCTAATGCACTTTTGAAGGAGTTCCTTTGTCCCTTTTATAGCTCTTTGCTTCCCCACTTTAGTCTATGATATGGTCCAGTGGTGGTGTTAGAGGAAACCATGAGGAATTACTTATTGTCTGGGGTGTCCTTGTTTGACAATTAGATTTCTATGTGTCTGGCTCAGTGATTTGAGCCATAAAGCAAAAATTTGGAGCTAGATATTCTCCTGGTCAAGCCTCCAGTTTAACTGTATTGTGTAGAATATAAGGGTACTTTGGTTATTCCTGTTTCTTCCCTTGACAAAAATGTGATATCCAGGAAGAGGCATTGACCAGTTAGTGAATGTTTGATACTAATTTCAAGATGAAGACTCATATGTGTCATTAGCACTATGCCTGGCAAATGGCCCCTTCCTCAATGGGCTCAGCAGCCACACTGATGACTGCAGTGGGCTTCATTGTTTAATCTCTGAGTCTGCCTTCCACCCTCAGATGGTTATTGGGCATCCTGGCTACATTTCATTCTAGAGAAGACATGTTTTGAGATGGAGTCCTTTTGCTGAATTCCCCAGTAGCTGTCTGTTCTCCGAACGGTTCAATCACTGGCTCTACCTGAGTTCCTTTCTTCCCAAGGAATCCCCTGTGGTGTAAATGAACATCTGTTTTCTGTCTGACATCCACCTTTTTAGAACATGGGCTGTGGGTCTTGGTGCTGCTGCTGTCAGCTTTGTGGAGAAGCAAAAACCATAAGAAGACTGCCCTGCAAGCTAAATAGGTGGCACTTTTCTCTTGCTTGCCCTGTTGTCTGAAGCCTCAGTCATGCATTTCTCAGAGGCACTGTCCAGGCTGGTCACAACAGAGCGCCTTAGTCCTGACTGTTTGTAGAATAACATGTGTTGCTATGGTGAAAGCTTCACTCTGCCAGGCATGAACTCCTTTTTGATCTGTTTCTTCATGGGCAGGGGCCCCAGAAATCACTCTGTGGCATAGCTGATGTACCTCTCATTCCCACCCTGATAAGTGACGAAGCCAGAGGTTTGATAAGCTCGGATTAGAGTTCCCAAAGGACAGAAGTGCTTTCTAATCAGTGAGAGCTCTATTAGCAGGCCTTGGTGGGAAACTGCTGATACTATCACTTAACCTTTCTATCCAGCACTGTGTATCTGGTATCCATTGGTACCTAATGGTTCAAGAAGAAGGGGGAGAAGAGAAACCAGTAAAACTACTAACAGTTCCCAAACAATCCTTTCTATTTCATGAGCAGACCTTTATCACACTGTGCTCCTTTGCCTTGATTTACCTCCACTGTCTCAAATGTCCTGCAGTGTATGGGAACCAAACCTAACTTAGTTACAGCTGCTTAATGTTATGAGTAACTATGGTTTATAGAGCTTTGCAAGGGCTTCTTCTGGATGGTGAAAAGTCACACAACTTTCCTTGATTTTCAGCAGAGGAGAAATGGGACCAGATTATGAGTGGGGGGTTTCAAGGCCTCTGAGTCCTCTGATGATATTGTGGGAACCTAGGGTTAAGGAGGATGATCTGTGGCTTTCTACCATAGCCCTATTGCCTCTTCATGTCTTCTCTGATTTGTCTGGAAGAATTGGCAGCATTTTACATCTGTGAAATGCTTTACTGGCCTTACCCTGTAATCGGGATGGTTTATGGAGGCTGTCATACCCATCCAGAGCCTAACTTCTAGAGGAGGAAATTTGGCCAAGGACCATCCACTCTGCATTAGAGTTGGAGCCAAAATAAGAATCCAACAATGTCTGGCTTGCATTTAGAGCGCAGCCCTGATGCTCCTACAAATGGGGCGTCTTCGGAATGTAGCCACAGGCTGCTTTATTTTTTTTGTCTGAGTGGAATCTGTTTATTACCTGGAAGTAATGTCTTTGGGTCATTGTTCCACTTTCTGCCTGGAATAATCTTTGAAATTTGCATCTCTCTGAAAGAGACCACAGAGAATGACCCAAATGTATGTGTCTATCACCTATGAACATGGAAAAATGGGCCCAGGATTTGCCTCCCATTGAAGTTACTGCCTGGTGTTACCCAGCATCCATGTAGTTAGGTGGTTCTTGTTGTCACTTCTGCATTGCCCTTGTCATCAAGTTAACATTGTGGCCATACACATTTAAGATCTTAGAGGGAAACCCAAGAAGTTTTCTAATGTGTTTATGGAAAAGAAAAATAAGACCCCACCCACCCCAGAGGTTGGGAGATTTGCCCAGGACAGTAGAGTGAATTTTTAGCAAAACTGAGGCCATGTCTTCTGAACTGTCTCTGGTGTATCTTCTACATCTCCACCTACTGGGATTCTAGACTCTATCTTTAAATGCCAATCTATGGATAGAAGTCTTGAAATTGATATATCTTTCTTAAGAGTTCTGTGTTGATTAATTTAGCACCTGAGTGTTTGTGTACTGCTGTGTGCATACGAGAGCTCTGTGATGCAAAAAATGAATAAAGTGGGGTCCCTGTCCTCAAAGAAGTTACAGTGTGGGGACTTAAAATTGATGTACTATTTGTGGATAGGAGTCATGTCCTTTTCTTCCTTCCTCCTTTCCTCCCTCACTCCCCCTCTTCCTTCTTTTCTTCTGGGGATTGAACTGGGGCCTGTACATGCAAGGCATGAATTGTATACCTCTAGTCCCAGAAGTCAAGTCTAAAGCTTGATGTGAGTGGGTGGTGCAACATTTGGTTTCAACCTCAAGCCATTGCTTTTGGTGGAAAGGGCAATTGATTATAAAGTAAGACCTGACCTTTGGGTGTGGGATTGCCAGTATTCAGAGAAGAATAGTTGGCGGGCGCTCCTAGATAGTTTGTAGGGCACAGCTATCTGAAGGCAGTTCACTGGAGAAACTGTCACAAAAATTCCATAGATTTGGGTGTTTAAGCAACCAACACTTTATTCTTATATTTCTAAAGTCTGGGCAAGTCCAGGATCCAGGCACTGCATGTTCAGTGTCTGGGGAGGGTCTGCTTCCTAGTTCGTAGATGTCTATCTCTGCAGAAAAAAGTGAGAAAGAGAATAAAAGGTAGAGGGAGAGATTAACCTCTAAGCTTTTTGATTTTTTTAATTGTTCTTTTTAGTTATAATGACAGTGGAATGTGTTTTGACATATCATACATACATGGAGTATAACTTCCCATTTTTGTAGTTGTACACGATGTGGAGAGTTACACTAGTCTTGTATTCATATAAGAACATAAGAAAGTTATTCATTCTACTGTGTTTCCCATTCCCAGCTCCCCCTTCTCCCTACTCCCCTCTATCCAGTCCAGTGACAACTCCCCACCCCCACCCAGTGCTGGCTTATTTTGAGTCAGCATTCGCATATCAGAGAGAACATTCTGCCTTTGGTTTTTTGGAATTGGCTTATTTCACTTAGCATGATAGGCTCCATTTACTGGTAAATGTCTAGGCTGTTTTATAAGGGCACTAATCCTATTCGTGAGGACTCTACCCCATGACCTAATTATCTCTCAAAAGTCCCATCTCCTAATGTCATCGTTTTAGGGGGTTAGTATTTCAGCATGGGAATTTGCGGGGGACGTGTGTATGCCCGTCTATAATGGGCAATGTGTATATATGTGTGTGTACACACATGAAAGTCCTATTTCTAGTAGTGGGAGTTCTTTAGTGGTTGAAACCCTGGCTGAGGTTAGGAAAATTCATCCACGTGGCTTTTAAAGACTTTTAACATCAAACCCCCTATCCTTTAGGGTGGGTGGAAGCAAAGCTCAGGTAGGAATGTCATAATCCTCTGAGCAATCCATTGCCCTGCCTTTGAAACAGGGAGAAGACTTCTCAAGGAAGCTCCTGGATTTTGCAAGGGCGGAGTATTGTTAAATTAATCAGTTTGTTCCTTCATCTTTATTACAAAAGTGCAGATACCTCTCTTAGGGAGTATTTAATTTTTTCTTTTCACAGAGAGTTTTAAAAAGTTCATTGAATGACCTAACACCATTATGAAGACTTTTTTTGGCTCCTGGGAAGGGGGAAGGATGTGTCTGTTTTTTGTTTTTGTTTTTCTTTAAATGTAGCTCAATGGTAAAGCACTCAGGGTGCTTTACCATTGAGCTACATCCCTAACCCTTTTTGTTTTTTTAATTTTGAGACTGGGTCTTGCTGAGTTGTTTAGTGCCTCAGGATCTCCCTAATTTGCTGAGGCTGGCCTGGAACTTGAGATCCCCCTGCCTCAGCCTCTTGAGTTGCTGGGTTTACAGGCGTGGGCCATGAAGCCTGATTTGAAGGTATGTTTTAGGACAACAGATAGAGATGGAATTTATACAACTCTTCCCTTTATTCCCCTGGTGACGTCCACCCTCTCCCTTGAGGGATGCCCAGAACATGTTCCCATGCTTGTTAATCATCAAGTGTTGGTGGTTAGGTCTCTGATAACAGTACCAGATTCTTTGAGAAGGTAGCATCAAGAGTCATGGAGAGTGTGGCATGGGTTTAGAGTGACATGACCAGCTCTTTCCTGAAATTTAAGAGCAGTCTGGGGGCTCCTGACCTGGAGGAGCAATCCTTGGGTAAACAGGCCTCCCCTCCAGCAATTCCTGGAGTCCTGCAGGAAATCACAGAGCCTGCTTCACAATGCTTACTTTCCGGCTGAGAGGAGGAATTCCTCGGAACTTGGAGCAGAACTTAATTTTTTAGACCCTACATTTCTGGAGTTTAAAGTATGTTTTTAGTTTTGTCGTCTTAACTTTGTACTGGATCAACTTTTGACCTCTATGGGCAAGGAATAATTTTTCATATGGATTTTTGTGACTTGTTTAGAAGAGGAATGTTGAGGTTGAAAGGAATGAGTGATGGTTGATTTTTGTTTTTTGTTATTTTTTTAAATAGCCTAAGGGGGGCATGAAGGAGTACTTGTGTTCTTCTTCCAGTGTCCTTGAGGCATGAATCCTGAGGTAAAAGGAATGAGGAGTAGGGCCTGTGCTTTTCTGGTAAATAGCTGTGTGGCACACTCGAGACCCTTAACCTTTCTGAGCTGCACTTGCTTTATGGGATCGTGGACTTCATTGGCCAAATTGTGCCTCTTTAACATGGGCATATACAAAAGGGTCAGAAAATGTGTAGAGAACTTAAGTTGGCAGTTGCTAATTAGATGCACCTTCCTCTGATCGTACAGATGTAGGAGAAACTATACTCTAGTTAAGTTGTACCTCCCTTAGGTTAGAACACTCAAGTTCTCATCTTGACTTTATTTCATATTTCAGTTGAAATTGAGCTCTATCCTAAAGTTGGGTTTGGTATGTAATTATAGCTTAGCCAAACCCAGGGAGGGGAAGGAGAAAATCCATATATTAGAAAGGAATCTTTGTCCAGGATAGGAAGGGGTGGGCTTGGCTTTGTGACTGTCATAGCAGAGGCCCTAATGGCCTTTGTAAGGCTGACCAGGGAGTAGCATGACGTGGTCCCTGGCTGGGCAGATTGGCTCATGCCCTCTGCTCTGCCAAGTCAGGTTTTATCACACCAGCCTCTGAATGTAGCTAAGACTCTGTGCTTGACAAGCTCATCACACAGACACATGTGCACTTCTGAAGCCTTTATTTTGAGATCTGTAGGGTGAATGTAGTATCTGAACCTAACCTGTGATCTGACACCCCTTGGTCCCACAACCCCCATGGCACTCCAAATCAGGCCTTGCTCAGCAATATATAGTGCTACATCTACAGGTTCCCACTTCATCTTGCAGACGTTTTCAACTACTCTAACCTAAAATGGCTTACTCTTTTCTTCTAAATGATGGGAATGAATTAAACTTAAATTTAAAAATCAGTTTCTCTTGCATACCAGCTACATTTCAAGTGCTTTTGACAGTGCTGGTCTACACATTGCTTTATAAATTTGTGTTTTGTTTTTGTAGTAATAATGAGTAAGGGATCCTTGTGGTGTGGCTCTGTTGGGAAATCATCAGAGGCTATGGACCACAGTGGTCAAGGTCTTGCATGGCCCTAGAGCCAGACTGCTTGAGCTTGAATTCTGTTCTATATAATAGCAGTGGCATCTAGGCAAATCATTTAACTTTTCCATGCCTTAGTATCCTCATCCATAAAATGGGGATAATAATATATCAGACAGTTGTTGGGAGTACTGAAAATGCTAATAGAAACACAGCACTTTGGAGAGGGCTTGGTGCACCATAAGAACCCAGTATGTGTTATTTATATTATTATTACATGTAAAAAGTATTAGAGTAATATCTTGACCATGTTCAGTTCCTCTTTGTGGCTGCCTCATCCATTTGGAACATAATTGAGGAACAGGATTCAGGTCAGAGTAGCTGGTGTTGGTCTTGATCCTGTGCCCTAATGTCCTGGACTCCATACCCAGGCTAGTCCTTCAGGCCCTGTTCAAAACCCACCTGCTCTTGCTTTACACACAGTGTTATGGAGAATGGTTATCAAGCTTATAGAAGAAAGAATAAGAAAATAGGAAAAGTGGTATGGGTGGTATAGATAGACTGGTGGGAGAGTTGTCCATTATTAAATTCTTAGAAAAAATAAGAAATGAAAAAAATCTGAACACTTGGTATTTCTTAGTATAATCAAACAGCTGCAGTGGATTTTAAAATTATTAGAATAGTAAAGTATAATACACAATCATAATGATTATCCTGTAGTTCCATGAAAAAGGAAAGGAAATCCCCAAATACAAAATCCAGAATGCTTCAAAATCTGAGCACTGATATGATATCATAAGTGGAAAATTCCACACCATGAAACCTTGTCTTATGCACAAAATTATTTAAAAATGTTTATTTATAAAATTATCTGGGGGCTAAGGCTGTATCTCAGTAGTAGAGTGCTTGCCTCGCATTTATAAGACCACACATTCAATCTCCAGTGTTTATAACAATAATAGAATTATATTCAGGCAATGTATATAAAGTATATATGAAATATGAATTTCACATTTATCTGGGGCAGTGGTGCATGGCTGTAATCCCAGTGGCTTAGGAGGCTGAGACAGGAGGATCACAAGTTCAAAGTCAGCCTCAGCAACAGTGAGGCACTAAGCAACTCAGTGAGACCCTGTCTGCAAATAAAATACAAAATAGGGCTGGGGATGAGGCTCAGTGGTTGAGTGCCCCTGATACCAAAAAATTTTTTTTTCATGTTTATATTTGGTTCTTATCTCCAAGACATTATATATATGCAAAGATTATAAAATCTGAAAAAATCTAACACCCAGAACACATTGCAACCTGTATACTCATCTACATTTTAGAAGTATGTTTAGCCATAATAACTAATGTTAAAGTTTCAAACCTAGGCCTGTGGTAATGTTGTGCCTCACCTCGTGCCCAGGAATGGAGTTGGCCATCTGTGGACTGAGATATCTGAAACTATGGTACCCAAATAAACTTCCTCCTCTGATATTAGTCTTATCAAGTCCTTTGGTCCCAGCTACCAAAAAGCTGACTAAAACTAGTAATATAGGAAATTTGGATATCCAGAATAATTCATCCCTAGGAATTTTTGGGGAGCAACACCTTTCTAGCCCTGAAAGATATTAGGTATCCCCCAAAACTCATGCATGAGATGAGGCAAGAGGGTTCAGAGGTGAAATGATTGGGTTATGAAAGTTTAACTGATTGGTACATTAAGCCCCTAATAAGGATTAACTGCAGTCAAGGTGTGGCTGGAAGGGGCGGGTCACTGAAGGTTTGCCTTTAGGGTATATGTTTTGTCTGTGGTGAGGGAAGTCTCTCTTTTTCTGCTTCCTGGCACAATGACCCGAACTGCTTTCCTTTGCTATTATTCCTTTCTGCCCTGAAGTTCTCCCTCACCTTGTGCCCAGGAATGGAATTGGCCATCTGTGGACAGAGATCTCTGAAGTTATGATACCCAAATAAACTTTTCCTCCTTTGATATTAGTCTTATCAAGTCCTTTGGTCCCAGCTATGAAAAAGCTGACTAAAACAAGTAATATAGAAAATTTGGATATCCAGAATAATTCATCCCTAGGAATTTCTGGGGAGCAACACCTTTCTAGCCCTGAAATAAAAAGCATAGTTGGTCTGCTATATAGTACATTTATTACCCAAGACATCGAAAGCAGCATTTTTGGCATTCTTATCACCCAGCCTGGACATATCCCCAATTAACACTCTTCAATGACCCAGACTTTGACTTTTTTTTAAAAAAAAAAACTTATTCAGCAAATATGCCTACTCTGAGTAAGGCAATAAAATCTGAAATAGAAGCTAGTTAACATATTGACACAACTTATTCTTGTGTGGTCATTATTGGAGTTCGAAAAATAAGAATGTGAGGCCTCTTGGCCTCTCTTCCCTGAGTTTCTTGTGTCCAGAGAACTCTAGGCATGACAATTATGACCTTGCCAGATTGTCACTGACTGATTACCACACCATTAGCCTTTAGCTGTGGGATGGCCAAGTGTAACTTTGCCAGTGTTGCTCTCAGTCCCATCTTTCTGCATTGTTGCTTCTGTGGCCTAAGGTAGGTTAGTCTGGACAGAGTTAGTTCTTGCCCTCTTGTGTAGATGTTGATTAATCACTACTTTTGTGAGAGCCGTCATTCTAGGGCTTTGGAACACAGAAAAAAAGACTCACTGCCTAACCCAAAGGAACTTGCCTTCCTGTTTATTAAAGAAGACAGATAAGCAGACAGTCACTTGAGGATTAGTATTCTAATTGAGTTGCCATATTGGTTGTCTGTGTCTAGCATGCAATCCTATTCTACCAAACAGGATTTCCACAGGGGAAAACATCCCATGATTCTGGAGGTTGAGACAGGAGGATCATGAGTTCAAAGCCAGTTCTAAGCCAGCCTTAGCAAAAGCAAGGCGCTAAGCAATTCAGTGAGACCCTGTCTCTAAATAAAATACAAAATAGGACTGGGTTATGTGGCTCAGTGCTCCTGAGTTCAATTCTAGGTACCCCCCCCAAAAAAAAAAAATTAACAATACTCTGTCCTTGCAAAATTCAGGAGCTTCCTTAAGAAGTCCTCTCCTTGTTTCAAAGGCAGGGCAGTGGAGGCTCAGAGGATTATGACCTTCCTATCTGAGTTGTGAGCTTTGCCTCCACCCACCCTAAAGGGGCATTACGGATCATGATGGGGGGTTGATGTTAAAAGACTTTAAAAGCCACATGGATGAATTTTCCTAACTTCAGCCAGGGTTTCAACCTGGAGGAGGGGCTTCTAGCTGAGAATTGGAGTAGGCACATGCTAAGTAAGGCTAGGAACAGAGGAGATGTTCGAGGTCCTAGACAGAGGGAGCAGCACATCCTCATGCAGATAGAGTGATGAGGAAGTGGGAGTGGGGAGGAGCTTGGGGTAGTCTACAAACTAGTGACATAGGATGCTCTGGGGATGGGAAGGAGGGGCAATAGTGGAGGTGAGGCCAGATCATGGAGTGTCTTAACAGGTCATGCTCTGGAGTTGAGTCTTTACCCTGGGTGTAATGAGGAGTCTTTGAAGTGTTTTGGGGAGGATAGTGATGTGATGACATTGCTGTGGAGAGTGGTTTAGAAGGTGAGACTGGACATAGGGAGTCTGGTTGGGAGGCGTTGCAGTGGTCCATGCGAGAACCTCCACCTGGGGACCTTTCTGTCATGACCACCAGCCAGGAAGTAAGCTCCACGGAGCAGCTGGGACCCATACACCAGAATGCTTTCTGGTACTGATTCTCAGATCTCTTTCCTGTATCTTTTATGTGACACATAAAGCAGCAAGTCCCAGGTGTGGGGTGGGCACCAACATTGAGCCTAAGAGAGAGAAACAGTGTTTCTGTAGACCTAATTATCTCTCTGAGGCTGCGTTGATGCTGGTCTTGCCCTTGAACATGGATATCATTCTGTTGTACTGTCTTGTGTTGCCTCTGTGTGACTTTTACCACTGAAGTGTTCTTCAGGTTTATTAAAAAGCTATTTGTTTACTTGTTATGTGGTTTCTGTTTTTTTAAAAGGGAGGTCTTTAGCAAGTTATAATATCTTTTTCCTCTATTCTTTATATTTTCTTAACTAAATAAACTATAAAGAGAGTTGCATGTGGGTCCCATGGCCTTACCTGAGGAAGCAGGCTTTGTTTCAGTGCTCAGTGGAGGCTGAGAGAATGTCAGCTCCCCTTGTGGAGGTGTTTCTAGTTATAGAGGGGGTAAGGAGGGACAAGGTAGGTATGGCCTATATGTATCATTGATTCAAAAAAGTTATTGAGTGCTCACTAAATGCCGAGGTCTATGTGTATTTCATACCTAACAAGGGTGTCAGCAAATAATTTTGAGATTTCTTTGACAATGTGATCCACTCATCCCTAAACTTTTACCTAGACAGATGCAGTGAGGTTTTCTCCTGGTCTGTTCTGGCACCTTGGGGGGTCTTCTTACCAAGGCTAGTTGGTGATACCTATGATTTTATTAGCCTCCCCACTCCCTAGCAAGACGGTAGTTTGCAGTTTCCAGGAATACAGATACCAAACAGAAACTCTTTATTTCCCCTCTTTCCTGGCCCATGCTTGCTTTGTCCTACGCTGTTCTGGTTATCCCTCCTGAATTACTCCCAAGTCACCTCTTGCCCTTAATGTTCTTGTCCCTAGCTCTGACATGTGACGTCTCTCACCTGAATGGCTGTGGGCAGTCATGATGTGGCCCTAGCCCCTCATTCCCTGTGATCCTTCCTCCATGCAGCCACCATGAACTGTTCTCAAACACAGAGCTGAGCATGGTCTCTCCTACTTTAACTCCTCCTGGGGTGCTCAGCTAAAGGCTTCAAGGCTTCCTATGGTCTGAGCAGCTAAAGGCTTCAAGGCTTCCTTTGTCTTGGACTCCTCTGCATATCCCCAGGCCTCCCCTCTGCCTGTCTCTCCTTGCAAACCAGTCCACCTGTGCTTCCTGAATGATCCCTTGTCTTCTCTGCTTCTCTACTTTAGTTCATGCCCCCTTGCCCCCTGAATCTTCTCCTCAGTCCCTTCTCATTCTGCCAACTCCCGCTTCTCCTTTTATGTCCACCTCAGATATTGCAGGAGAACCCCCTGCTCAGGATACTTTCCTGGCCTTCCTTTCCTAGTAGAGTGAATTCCTCTTTAGAACCCCCTCTGCCTTCTTTTGTTTATTCATTCAGCCAGACTCAGAGAGTATTTGCTCTCTGCCAAATGCTGTTCTTGGGGCTAGGCATAAAAGATGAAAAGGTGAACATTCTGCCTTTTCAGAAAAGCCAAGAGTCTTCAGAGAGGTGACAGTATCATTGCTGCACTTGTGTGTTCAAGGTCCAGTTGCAGGTCAGGAAGGGAGCAAAACTCCTTGGGAGGGTTAGGGACAAATATTTTAAAAAGAAGGGTAGCTGGGCCTTGAAACCTGAGGGATATTGACCAGGCAGACATTCTGGGGAGAGGGTGTTCTAGACAGACAGAGCATGGGGGAACTGGTGAGTGTCTCTGTGTTGCCGAAGTTTGTGTGTGTGTGTGTGTGTGTGTGTTAAGACTGGCAGTAGTGGAAGATGAGTTTGGACTGACAAGCAAGGGGTACAGGCCATGGAGGCCCTTGTCCAAACGTTTGGACTTGGTGTCAGCTTAGGTAACAGGGAGCCCTGGAAGATTTCTGAGCAAGGGTGTGACATGAACAGATAATAGGCAATAGGGCTGACATGGGCTCCTTGATCTTGCTGTGACCCCTACCCCACCCTAAAGGAAGGAGTTGTTTCATATTTTTTCAGTGTCCCTAGCACCTCTGTACCTAACATGTGGCTGATGTGAATTTATCAAGGATGGTCCTGTGTACACACAGTGTGTCTTGAGTGGCCTTTCTGCTCTTGTGGTTATTTGAAGTTTTTTTATCTACACTGTCACTTCTGGGTTTTCAGGTAACCATTTAGAGATGCTTATGAGCACATTAGTAATGCTGGCTACTTTAGCATTTGCATGCAGATAGAGAACCTACAGTCTCAGCTTTTTAAAGCTGAGGAAAAAAAATCTTTTGGGAATAGATCCTATTTGGTGATACATCACATGACTCAGAAATCAAAAACTGATGGGAAGAAATACATTGAGAAATGTCCCTTTCCACTCACCTGTTCACATTCACCTTCCTGTCCCCGGCCCTCAAGTAACCACTTTTAGTTTTGTGTGTCATTCCTGTTCAGTTTATTTATGCAAATACAAGCAACTATAAATATATAAGATATATACAGTACATCAATATCTATACACATGTACATATATTTTTGTCTCCTTTCTTACACAAAATGAAGCATATTGACTATACTGTTTTGTACCTTACCTTTTTAGTTACTCAGATATCTAGGAGATTTCTCCATGTCCATACATTTTCCTCATTGATTTATAACATCTCATAGTCTTTCTTAATGAAGGTTCATTTTAATTCATTTAGCGGTTCCCTTTTGATGGATACTTGGTTAGTTTACAGTCTTTTGCTCTTATAAACAATGTCACAATGAGTATCATGGTATTTATGTCACTTTGAATCCATATGAGCAGATCTTGTGTCTATTTGGGCATAGCAAAGGTGGAATGAATGGGCCAAAGCATCACTGTATTTGTTTTTTTAAAATATATTGAAAAAGTGTTCTTGTCCTTATTAAATACCATGAATTTAAATCAATGAATCCACCATTGACTCTATCATGTACCCATGAAAATACAGTGTGCTATATATTATCATCTAACACAGTGCCCAATATGTAATAGAAAACAAATACCTAGATATTTTAAATTACTTTGATATGTTTGAATAATGAATTATCTTTCAGCCGCTCCATGCTGCTTTTCTTTCCTCTGGCCCTTCATGTAAGTTCTTCCCTCAGGTCAGCCTAATCCTGGTCCTGACAGCCCTTGTCTGTATGTGGTCCCATTGCTCTTTGTGCTTGTCTTAGGGACTATGGGACCTCAGTTTCTTAGGAGTGCAGCCCTTGCTGACCATAGTGTCTCTAGAACTCAGCAAAGCACTTGGTATTTGGTGGCTCTCATGTAATATTTTTAGTGAATAAGCTGTAAAGTAGAATTGCCATTTGATAACCCTCTTTTTAAAGATTTTTTTTTTTTGTATTTTTAATTGAGATACCATGTATCATTAAATTCCCCATTTTAACATATACATTTCAGGGGCTTCTAGAATCTTTACTGTGTATAATAGTATTATCATTATCTAATTTATAACATTTCCATAATTCCCCAGAGAAACCTGGTAGCCTTCATTTCCTCTTGCTCCCACTCACTTCAGCCCAGAAACCATTAGTCTACTTTCTTTCTCTGGATTTGCCTATTTTGGGTATAATATGTGGCCCTTTGTGTCTGGCTTCTTTTACTTAGTATAATGTTTTTGAGATTTATCCGTGTTGTAACACGTGTCAGTACTTCATTCATTTTTATGACAGACTCGTTCCATTGTATGGAGATACCATATTTTATCCATTCATTAGCGGAGCAACATTTGTATTGTCTCTGCTTTTTGGAAATTATATAATCCTGCCCACGCTTCATGTACAGGTTTTTGTGTGGATAACATGTTTTCAGTTCTCTTGGGTATACAACTATGTGGGGAATTGCTGGGTCTTAAATAATTTTAATACAGGTAAGGAGCCAGCATTAAAATCATATTGAATAGCTTGTATTTTTCATCTAAGAATTATATCTCAAAGTCAGTTACAGATGTAGCTCATTATTCTGGCTTTATACAGTGGTGCTGGTTATGGGAGTCATATTTGATGGACTGAAGGATAATAATCCAGCTGTGACTCAGAGACAAATGTTGTTAGAGTTCATATGACAGTTTACTGGATGCTTACCACATGCACCATGCTAACTCTGTGGAGTTGCTGAAACACACAGGATTCGGCCCTTGCCCTCATGCCATAATTCACTTGAAACAACTAAATATCCATCTCTATTGAACCAGTTAGGTAAACTATTAATATAACCATAGAGTGGAGCATAGTCACTGTTTAAGGAATATGATGTCAGTGTCTATGTGTGGACATGAATTAATGTCTGAAACAAAAGAGGTTGCAGATTAGCATGTATGGAATGAGCCCATTTTAATAAAAACCTATTTGCATGTGCAAAGGCAAAACCTGGAAAAAGCACAGCAGATTGCTAACATTAACTCAGATTTCAGCATTCTCTTTTTAAAAATTATTTTACAGTAGTTGTGTATATCTTTTAAATTCATTCTACTTCCCACAGTTCTTCTTTGGGAAAAAGAAAGGATATTTGAGATAAGACATTTATCTGAAACACTAGATATCAATATAGGATTTAATACTGCATATCAGCATATGACTAAATGCTAGTACATTCGTGGTAAGCAAGCCCTGAGGTGAGAGGGCTTTTAGATTCTAGCCATCAGGGCATCATGAAGAATGGGATTCAGCTTAGCCTTTAAAGGATGGGTAGCATTTACATAGTACTCAACAGTTTGTTGAATCAATGATAACTCATGCCTTGTGCTTTGAGTGCCCCCTTTGTGCTAAGCGTGTGATAAGCACTTTGGCTGTATTCTCCCATGCAGTACTCATGGTCACTGTGGAAGACAGATGCTGTGATTACCCTGTTTTACACATGCGTGAACTGAGGCTTAGAAAGTCTAACCTGACCAGACTTCCATCTCTCATGAGTGGCTGAGCCAGAATTCACAGTCTGGCTTCTGACTTCATAGCTGAGTCCTGTGCGTCATTTTAAATCGGAGACGGAGGCCTGGAGAACTCAAGTCATGTGCCTTGGGTCACACAGCTAGAAAACTGAGGAGCCAGCATCTGAACCCATGGTATTCCTGTTAATCTGTCATGTGTATAACATAAATGTTTCCTCATGTAGGCTCCAGGTTCTTGAAATCCCCGGGTTGGCAATGGGAGACTGGAAGGTTAAGGGCCAGAAAGGCATGTGAATTTTTTCTTGGAGATTCACATATTAGAGTATAGTTTCTTGGACAGGCTTAGGGCCACATCTCTAGCCTCTGGCACACTTATTGAATCTTTTGCTGTAGGATGTGGGGACAGCTTAGTGGGAGGGTCCTGTTTGCCATTGCTTTGTGACTTTTTGTTTGAATAAATCATGATTCGCTATTGAACTGTTAGACAACTATTCACTGTTGTTGTCTAATTAATTCTCCCCATAGTTCTTAAACTCAAATTATTCAACCTACATGCTACTAAATTTCATATGGTAAGTATTAGAAATATCTGAGGGCCATCACCTCATCTTTTCTTTTTGGTTATAATATATGTCATTATGAATGATTTTTTAATTATGGTAAAATGCACATAACAAAGTCTATCATCTTAACCATTTTTAAGTGTATTTTTAAGTAGTGTTGACCACACTCACATTGTATGACTAACATGTAGAACTCATTCATTCCACAAACATTAATTGAGCACCTCCTCTGAGATGATTAAGATATACTCCCCATTCAGTCTGGGGGGTGGGGGGGAAGAAGACTGGGAAAGCCAGTGTGATTAAGGTCAGCATGGCCAGAGTAGTGAAGTGCTCTTTCTGGGATTGGGTCCTTTCCCAGAAAGAGCACCTCACCTCTTGTGTGTCCCAGGCAGAACCACACAACCAACCAGATCTCCAGGGTTTCTGCTTCTCTGGCTTTCTTCTTGTCTACTTTCTGGTTGTGTTTAGCATCTCCTCACTCCCTGGAGGAATTGTGCCTCCTCTACTCTACAAAGCCCTGGGGAGACCAAGCTAGCAGATCCTGCATGTAGAAGAGCCATACTCTGTAGCTGGGCCCATGTGGCCTGGGGTGGGGGCAGGGCAGAAGAAGAGTGCTGCCAAAACCAGAACTTCACCAAACCCCAAATCAATGTTTTGCCCAAATATAGTATCCTAACCTTCCACCCATCCTGTTTAAGCTAAATATACCAATCTTCAGCTTGCAAGCTCAGCTTCTGCCACGAATGACTCCTGTGATTATTCTGAAGTGTGTTTTCTCTATTTCACATCTAAAAAAAATGACTATGGTGATGTGGCTGAAGGCTCTGACAAAGGACATGTGTAAAACTAAACAGATTGGAGAGGGCTGGCTCCAGGTCACGTTTGGTCTTGTACATTTCTATGACGACCCATTGAACCTGGAAGATAGTGATGGCATCTGTACTGTCCAGTGCAGGACCTCCTTAGGAGAAGAAGGCTTACTTTGGTGATGAACTTGCAGGGTCTCCTTCCCCAGAAAAGTAGGCTGCAGGTTTGAGGCTTCATTGCCATTCCCATCTGGATAAGCACTTCGTATCACACTGAGTCATGTTTATAAATGCAAAAACATGTGCATAGCCCAGGTGCAAACTTTGATTTCAAATTGACTGATTTTTGACCACTCCTTCACTGAACTAGATAACTTGGTTAAGTTACTTAACTGTACCCAGTTTTCTTGACAAAAGGATGAAAATACTTGTACCCACCTTATTGGGTTTTTGGAAGGACCAAGTAAATTTTTAATGTATAGCATTTTTGCAGAACCTGATGTACAGTAAGGGATTAATCAATATGTGTCATTTTTAGTATATGAATGTTAAATAATGCCATGAATATTGCAGCTGTCCTTAAGCAGCCATTTTCTGTACTTCTGATTTTTAGGCTCCAGGTTTTGTGTAGTCTGTATATCCTGGTGTGCCTACTCTTCACCAGACACATCTTTCATTCCTCACCCAGCCATTGCTGCCTGGACCAAGACTGGGAGTAGACAGGTTGAGATATCTGCTGGGGGCTTCTCCTTGGAGACTGTGAGCCCATGTACTCTTGAGCTTCAGCTCTGAGCCTCCAGCCATGTGTTGTCCATGGATGCCTTTTGGCAAAGGCTATGAGCTCCAGAATGACCCCTCTCCTTTTCCCCTTCTCAAGGATCAAGTGACTCTGGTACTATATCTCCCTTTCCTACTGGGAGGAATTCTATGAGGGTAAATTACGTGGGGATCAGCTGCTTGAAATATGTCATACAGAACCGTGACCTAACTATCAGAACATTAAAAAAAAAATAATAGGGATCTTTTTTAACTTTACAAGTTACTATTGTTGAGGAACTTTCTTTACTGTTTAAATATCACTGCTGTAAAAAGATTTCTTCAAGCTATTCCATTTAACAATTGATTCAATTTCTACTGCTTTTGTGCCCAGACACTATGGTTTTTCATGGTTGTAATAAAACTTCTCAGACTGAATTCTGATTTTTTCCCACTCAGTAGTATAGCCAAATATTTTGAGATGTTCACATTTTTAAAAGATGATCTATTCCTAAATGCTTATTAGTAAGGGATTGGTTAAATCAATTTAAAATGATGACATAAATCTCTGTGCAGTATCATAGACTGCAGGATTGTGTTTCTTTTTAAAATGGATTCTAGAATGCCATATTGATGTGGACCTTTTTTTTAAGTTTGAATTTATTGTATCATCTGTATGGATGATCATCAAAATAGTATCAGTGAAGGCTGGGGATGTGGCTTAGTGGTAGAGTGCTGGCCTAGTATGTGTGAGGCCCTGGGTTCAATTCCCAGCACCAAATCCACTGTCACATAAGAAATAAATAAAAAGAAAAAAGTAGTTATCAATGATTTTCTCTGTGCAATAGAATTTCAAGTAATTAAAAATTTTTTTCTCCATACTTACATCTGTCTACTCATACACATTGATAATTGTTTTAACAAATATATTATTTTGATGATCAGGAAAAGACACATTAAAGCTGTTTCGTATGGGAAAAGATGGAAAGTTTGTATTAGTGTTTGGAGAGGAGGAGAGGTTCATGGGATGAGATGGAAAGTTTGTATTAGTGTTTGGAGAGGAGGAGAGGTTCATGGGATGAGGTGGAGAGAGCTGGCACATGGGCAAGGCCAGTGTACAAGGAGGAGGGCTCTGCAGCAAAGCTGCTAAGGGTATTGGAGAGAGGAGCCCATGCTCTGGACCTTAGAGATTTCATTTCCACCTGCTATAAACGAAAACTCCACTTTACAGAAGCCTTTTGAAGAGAGGGTTAATACAGGGGTCCTTTAAACTTTATTGAAGCCTATATGAAAGTATCAAGAAAAACTCAAGATTGATTCAAAGTGGAAATGAAACTTCTCAGTTCCACATATTAACTGCATAAATCTCATGAATGAAATGGCCTGTGGTGGAATTTTAAGCTTTTAAAATGGCAATTGAAAATTTAAAGTATACACCCAACACAGCAGCCCATTGCTGCCTGGTGGGGGATGGGGTGGTGTGGAAGTGGGCCACCCATTCCAGTTTTCGGTGAGAACTGTTCACTCTGGTTTCTGAAAGGCACCTGTCCCACCGCACCCCTGGCCAGAGGTGTGGGAAGCTCACAGGTGGTGAGGGCAGGCCATGTGGTATCAGTGAGGGGTTCTGTGAAGTTAGAGGACTCGCTTGCCTTGAAGAATCTCCTCTTGCTGAGGGCTGATAACCTGGGGCTGGTGGTAAACTACCTACCCTTCTTTACCTTCCAGCATGTGAAAGGTGTGCATTCACTTGCTATCAGGGGGGAGATGGAGCTGTTGGTGGTGGCTGCCTGTCGACACCTACTTAGACCCACTTCATATAGAGAAAGTAGGAGGAGGAACAGGACTCCCACCTAGAAGATAACACTGAAAATCATAAATGACAAAGTAATGTTTTTTTTTTTAAATAAGAAAAATTACTAATTGTTGCTTACTGAATACCTATGACATGCTAGGCCATATGCTAGATTTGACCTTCTAGTACCACTAATCTCTTTAATAGATTCTGTCTCTGTCTACACCAAATAAGATGAACAACTCCATTTCAGAGTGAATGAGGGCAGAATTAGGACACAGGTCTTTCTGAATGCAAAATTGAGCTCTTAACCCTTGTTATCTATTACTTTTCAGCAAGGAGGTGCAGCAGCAGTGCTTCAGAGGTGAGGGAAGGAAGCAGCCAGCCATGGGGTGAGGGAGGTTAGGATAGGTGAGAAGACTTCTAGGGTGAGGCCAAAGCTAACCTTCAAAAGGAAAGTCAAGGCAGAAGGGCAAAGGTAAGGAAGAATAGAGGACTGGTATTGTTCCAGACAAAAAAAGCATTCAGAGAATCTCTGGTTAAATGCTACAAAACAGTTCTTGGGCCAGACCAGCTTGGAAAATGCTAGGCTTAACATATTTCTCTGTTACAGGCCTTGTCAGAGCCTTGACTATAGTAGTAATGAGTATTATGTGTTTGTATCGAACATATTCCTTGACCTTAGAGAGTGTTTTATGGACTAATGTTATCAGAGTATACTTTCACATACCCAGGGAGATTGTGCTTTTGTGTTGAGAGTTGTTATAATCAAGGGTGCAGAGAGCAGGAAGTTTAGGAATGCCAGATTGAAGAGTTGGACATTATCCTTTAAGCAGTGGGGAGTCATGGAAGGGGCTGTGTGTGAAGTGTATATATGTTTGTTTATGTTTTTTCCTGGCAGTTCTAGGCTGGGTGATGGCAGTGGGGGAGGAAGGTGGGTTGAGACTTGAGGCAGAGCAAGTCAGCATCTCATTTGAATTGGTGAGAAAAAGGTGTGCTTCTCTACTTAGTAGCATGGGGAATGGACATAATGGATTTAATAAAATAATACAGGAAAAAGCCAACAGGGGGCTCTTGGGGCAGGTGGGGATGCTAGACTACCACCTGGGGACAACCAGAATGGAGCTTTCTCCTGACACCAGTTTGCACAATTCCAGTGAAAATTCAGGACCCTCTACTGGGACAAAAGTCCGGGTGATGCCGGAATAGAGGCAGCTACTCTAGCAGGGCTTTCCAAGGGCACAAGAGGACCAGAGGCTTGGACTCCAGGCCTGGAGGTGAATCATGTTCAGGAAGCCTGTGGGAACAATCCATGGAAGCAAAGGGACTTCAGAGAATGTCTTTGAAAGATCAGGGTATCTAGTAGGAGTGGGAAGATCCAGAGGCTGCCGATCCTGTAGTAGCCAAGCCACCAAGAACAGGTCTCTTGACTCTGTGCTGTGCTGTGCCTGCAGCCTGCTTCTTCCTACGTACATGCAGTACATGCAGCCCTTTGAGGTTTAGAGTATTTCATGGACTTATGTTATCAGAGTATACTTTCACCCCTATTTGCAGGGTCTGCAGTAGGGATGCAAATGGCCTTCTTAGCAGGTGTGGCCACCAAATACCCACAAGGGACTAATGATTTCAATCAGTTCTTGTCCCACTCTGCTCTGGAGAGCAGCAGAAGGGCTGAGTGGCTGGTTAGTCTTGTCTATGGCTGCCCCATCTATCCTTGCCCTCTGGGCCTTGCAGCTGGGATCCTGCAGATGCTCTCTAAGTCTGGAGGCTGGCCTGGCTGTTGGGACTGTTGGCTTTCTGTGCCTTTCCCTCTTGCCTGGCCTCAGTTCTGCCCAGGGCCTGCTTGTCATCACGTGGCTTGGGTTTCCGTGTTAACGTTCCCAAATTGGGATCGTAGGGATCAAGTGTCCCTGTTGTCTGATCATGCTGAGCCTTCTTGAGCGGCCAGCTGCAAACTTTTCAAAGGGTTGTGTGTAATTGGTTGGGGGAGATGCTGCAGAGAACTGAGACAGGGACAAAGAAGTCAGTTTTTAAAAGGGAAAAAAATAACTGAATGTATGAGCCTTGAGCCATTTGGGTATGGTGTGGTGCCTGGGCACATTGAAACCCCCTCCTTTTCTCTTCATATTTTTCTGTTGCGAGAGCCCCCTTTGGCCAGTCCTAACTGACCCTTGCAGACCCTCTGTGTGTAAATACAGCCTCTGTCTTCTACCCCCACTCTCATTATGCATTCCTTTAATCTAACCCATCTCCAGGTCTCCAGCTGGCAGAGACTCAGCAGATTCCAAACTCCAGCTGGTGCCATAGTGTTTACATGGGCGGGAAGCTTGGCAGACAACTTGCCCCCAAGCTACTCAGCTGTAGGAAAAGGTAGAAAGACATCCCCGAGATAAGTGACCCTTTTGTGTATAGACTCTCTCCGGCTCGGCTCAGCAACACCCCCTCATGCCCACTTTTACTCCAGTTGCTGCTCTACCCTGAAAAAATGAGGGAGAATCCCTTTGTGAAAAGGAGGTAAATGGCTGGGGAAGCCTGGGGTAACCCCTGCCATCCAGTGATACTGTGTAGAGCATCTGAGCACACAGAGGTGAAAGTCCTTGCAGATCATTGTTTAAAAGATATTATTCATCAGTAAAAACCATTCACAAGCATAATGGGTGTGGTTTTTCTAAAATAATATAAGCTGTGTGGCTGAGTGTTCACAAAGCCACAACTGAGGTTGGTCTTTGCGACCTGAGTTCCACGGTGCCCTCATGATCCTGCACCACCCGATTCCTTCTTAGGCAGAGTCCCCTTGAGACACCAGGCAGCTGCTGACCCACATTGGTGGTTCATCTTGATCAGAGCCTGTGAGAAGCCAGTTCTGAGGTGTTTTCTGCACAAAGAAAACCATTCCAGATACTGTTATCCACACTTGGGCATTCACAACTTAGGCACCTCATAAAGAGTGGCTATTTGTCTGCCCCCATTGGATGCATGAGGGATAGGACCAGCACTTGTGTATGGAAGAGAATTTTTCTGACTTAGTATCCTGTTTCCAGTGGTTCTTTTGACGAGGTTAATTATTAAGTGGTGTTGGAATTAAGCCTTTTATTTGAGAAGCATGGCCATATCAGTCAGGGTCTCATCAGGAAACAGGTGCGGTAATTGAGAAAAGGTTATTGAAGGCATTGTTAACTAGGGTGTGGACTGAATCCAGAAACAGATAAGGAATAGTAAAGCACTCTAGGGCTTGAAAAGTGGGGAGATGCCCCTACGTCTTAGAGGGTCTGTTGGTGAAGTGGTAGAGACCTAAGATGAAAGGATAGAGAGAGGGAATATCAGTGAGAGGTGTGATTGAAGGAGAGGGACTGGACATTTGGAAGAAGATTAAGTCACTACCAGAACTGCCCCGTAGAGAGGGAGCTGGGTAATAGATGCTCTTCTCATGTCCTGTGTATTCACCCTGAAGTCCATTGATAGACTCCATAAATGTCAAGCTCTGTATCCTAGGTCACAGGGCAGGGTGGAGAATTATCCAGCCCAGTGCTATGCATAGATTCTGACTCCTGTTTGAATCCTGCCTTATGTGTGATGACAGGCAATCAGAAAGGGTGTCAAAGTTAAACTGATGTTCCTGAAATACTACAATCTGTGACAACAGTCTTTTTGGACAGACATTTCCTGATTGCAGTAAGCCACATACTGTACCACATCTACTTTAAGGTACTTATTGCCCCAATTTCTGGAGAGACCAGAGTCTCCCTGCTTCATAAAGTGGCAGCATATTAACTGCCTCTGCTTCCAACTTCTGTGGCTGGTTCAGATAAAACTTAAGTACCACCAAACCCATTTCCTTCTCTTACTTCAGTGCTTTGCACACTCACCTCTCAGGGATAAGCAGGAGTTTCCAGTGTAGCAGCATAAATAGTTTCTAAAGCTGGCTGTGGTGACACACACCAGTAATACCAGCAACTCTGGAGACTGAGGCAGGAGGATTGCAAGTCACCATTTTCGATTACCAGTAGTCTTTGAATATCTGTGTCTAACAAAAAATTGCTCCCTTGATGGTTTCATATGGAAGAGCTCAGACTCACTTGTCCATTAGGTAATTGAATAAAGTTAATTGGTAAATTATGGGACAGTTTTTAGGACTTTATGGGGAGAAAGAAAGAATTTGAAATTTTGTTACAAAATTTACTTGAGGGAGGTGCTCCTTTCTTTATTGTGGCTTGCATTATTTTGGGAAGCCAATCTCTAAAAGCACAAGGTGCTTGAATGGATGATGTCCCCACTGATGAGTTCAGAAGACAAAACCAATCCACTCTGGGGCCCAGCAGCTTTTTGAAGAAGGAAAGAATAAATGAATGCATAGATAAAAGCTTTAGGGGCCAGAGGGCCACACTTCCTTTCTTTTTTCCATTTTAGACTAGCTTGTGTGGGACACATGTAGACAGCAAGATGTAAAGTTGGACCACATAGTGGAGAGTCCCCAAAACTACTACGACTAAGTTAAGCTGAACCGTCCCATTTCTGTGCTTCCTCCAGTGCTTTCTCCCCACCATGCCCAGCCACTAATTCACTCTCTGTCCATCTTTATGGATCAGCTCACCTCCTCCTAGAAGTCTTCCAGAGGAGATCCTAATTTCCCCTGCAAACCTGGAGCACTAGTGGATATTCATTGAGTCCCTCTTTTGTGCCCAGAACAGTGAGGATACAAGGATAAAGGAACACATAGTCTGGGCTCTTAAGGGAGAGTCTCCACAGTCTCTCACATTCCTGTTCTGAACTGTGACATCTTTTCTAGTCTTAAAACTAACTTTATCAAAGTTTCATTTTTGTCATTACATTTAGGGCACATCGTTCACATAGCATGGTGATTAAGAGTCTAAATGTCACAGTCAGATGTATCTTGGGTTCCAGTTCCACTTCTGGGTCTTATTAGCTGTGTGCTTTGAGCCAAGTTTCTTGAACTCTCTGAGACTCACTTTTTTTTGTACATTAGGATATCTGGAAGGATCAAATGAGATCATTTCTGTAAGTGTTCAGAGCAGTTCCTGGCATGTGCTAGGAGACCTGTAGGTAGCAATGTGGTCATTCCTTATACAGGTGGAGGTTAGATGAGGTCATCCCTGTTTGGTGTTTAGCATGGGACCTGGCATTTCATAAGATCTCACACATTAGATGTATTATTGCTCCTTTCAGGGGTGTGGAGGATTATTATTTGTGGTAATTAGATAAAGTGCCTTAGCCTTGCCTGGCTTACAATAAATGTTCAAATAGATATAGTTGGTCTGACCATTTCAACAATAAGACTAGATTGATAGAATAGCTCCTACTTTGGGTCTTTGAGCCTTTGAAGGAAGAAAGTAGGTATTGTTATTTTCTTATTGCCTGTAGCTTTGTGCTTCTCCCAGAGCCTATGCTTAATGCATAGTTTGTTATTGAAGGATCAATTTAGTTTTTTTCATTTTGCTAGAGACAGCACTACATAAAGATGTGTTTTTTGGTGTGAAAGTGTCTTTTGGCTTGCTTTGCGTGCACATGTGCATGTGTGCTCACACACACAACTCTAATGCTTTCCTTGACCTCTCTGTTTGGTAAACCCTGTGTGGCTACTGTGTGATCCAGGAGGAAGTTTGGAATTGCCCTGTGGCTGTGGTGGCAGCCGTGGCCTGCCCTAGAGCATGGACCCTGGCTGGTGGCCAGGAGCTTATCTGTGTGCGTGTGGGTTACAATTCCAAACCAATCAGTCTGGCCAAGAGGCAGTAAAGGCTCCTAGACTGTTAGGAAGCTGAAGCAGTTCATGCACCTCTGGCCCTCAGATCCCCTAGCATCTCTCCTCCCAGGAACCTGCAGAGCAGCCAGCTCTTGTAAATCTGTCCATGTGGCCCTGCCTCTCCCTCTTAAGACAGAATGAAATGAAGTCACAGCTGCTGAGAGTAGCAGTGTAGCATTGGTTCTGAAGAGTTCATTGACTAGATGGTGGAGGATTTCCCCAGGCTTCTGTGAATTTGATTAGGGATGATTGGTTTTGTTTCTGTTTTTTTCCTCTTCCTGTAAATTGTCATATTCCTCTTCAACATCCTGTTTTGCTCGATATCCTCTGAATTACATCGATTCAAGGGGTGTTTACTGAGCATATATGTAGTATATGTATCCAGATAAGTGTCAGAACTGTAGAGGAGGCCAGGAGTCTTGGGATCTGGGGCAGGGAGAGACAGGGAGCTGCTGAGGGCCAGTGTTCCCCCTTGGACACCCTTTCTTTCCCTGCGGTTCTGCATCTCTTTTCCTAAAGAAATACCCCTGGCCTTAATGTGATTCAGGGAAACTTCCCTGTGGTCCCCTCACCTTTCCTCTTTCTCCTTCCTCACACAGGCTCAGACTTCTTCCACCCCACCTCTAGCTCCCTGTCTTTTGCTTTCTTTAGTCGTCAAGCTGTCTGTTCGAACAAGCAATTCACACTCTGTCCCATCTCCTCATGTGCGCCAGCTTCTGCCTGCTCTTGTTTGCAGCATTCACTCAGCAAGTTACTGATGATCTTCTGGTTCCCAAATCTAATGGACACTTCATGCATTCCTTTATTCCCACATACTTATTGAGGCCTCACTGTATGCTGAGTACTGTTCTGCTCTTGGGACCCACCAGTGGACACAATAATGATTCCTGCCCTCACATAGTCCCCACTGCCATCCTGGGTTGATCCAAACTCCCTGGAGCTGCTGGCTGAACTGAGCAGACTCCTCAGAATTTTGTCCTCTCCTGGCTACTGGGCCTCCTTCCTCTGTATTCCTCTGGCCTCTCTGTCTGCACCTTCTCTGTTCTGCCACCCCAGCCATCAAGGATGCCTGAGAATGTCATTAAATTACACACATGTATCTGTTCTGTACAGTGCCTGAGCACCAGTCTTGACCACTCCTCACCTTAATGTCATATGCAGTCGACTCTTCTGAAAATCACTGGATACCATCCTGTGTCTGTTGCTGTTGACCTTAGTGTAGGCCTGTGTTATCCCTTCTTGCTACTTGTGTTGACCTCCTGACTGTTTTCTGTGTGGTCCGTCTTTTCTGCCATTCTCTGGCCTGTTCTCTATACCATGGCAAGATGCAATCTCTTCAGTGGAAATTGCACTGTGTCAAAAGTGCTTAAAAATCCTAAGAGGCACCTCCCCCTATAGAATAGGTCCAATTTGCATACCTGCCATATAATGCCCTTTATGGAACCTGGCTCCTGCCAGCCTACAGCCACATCATCTTCCATACACAAACCATCATTTTCCCCAGGAGTCATATTTCTTCTCCTTCCCTACTGCTGTGCATGTCTTTCCCTCTGCCATAGCGCCTCTCCTGTCTCCTTTTTGCCTGTTCATCTCTTCAAGATCCAGGCCAGTCAGAACCTCATTGGCGAAGGTTTCACAGGAGCATGGCGTGGCCTCAGAACCTTATCAGTCAGAGCCCTTCTGCTGGTCTCCTGAACCCCTGAACATGCTCCCTTATAAGGATGATTGTATCAGTCAATTTCCTATCTCCATAACAAAATATAAAAAGAAAAGATTTATTTTGGCACACAATTGAGGAGGTTCCAGTCATGATCAAATGGATCCTTTACTTTGGGTCTGTGACAAGGCAGCAGATCATGGCAGGAACGTGTGGCAGAGCAAAACTTCCCACCTCATTAGGAGCCAGGGAGCAAAAGGGAGAGGAAGTGGCTGGGGTCCCACTAGCCCCTTTGAGGGCATACCTCCAGTGACCTAAGGACCTCCTACAAGGCCCCACCTCCTGACATCATCACCCAGGGACAAAGCCTTTAGTAGTGACTTTGGTGGGTTGTGTATTAGCTTTCTGTAACTATAATGAGATGCCTGGCACAGGCTACTTAGGAAGTAAAGAGGTTTATTTTTGCTCATAGTTCTGGAGGTTCAAGACTGGGCAGGCCTATAGGTTTGGCTTTCTAGTGAGGATAGTGTGTTGTAGTGGGAGTAGCAGAGAGAGAGCTCACATGTTGAGGCAGGAAGCACAGACAGGGGAAGAGATCCATTCAAGGTCACTCCCTGAGTGGCCTAAGGACCTCCCACCAGACCCCACCTCCTAAAAGTTCCATCATCTTGCAATATGTCACCTGAGGACTAAGTCTGTGACACATGGGCCCTTGGGGAACATTCAAATTATACCCAAATCATAGCAGGTTGTGAATGGTCTTTTGCATACTGATTTGTCTAACTGGGGTGCAAATCTTGGCTGGTTAGAGTTTGGAGTGAGGGGACTAGCATTCCTGTGTCTGGGAGTTAGGGGAACAAAGCTTAGAAGGGGAGGTGGGGCTCCCTATGAAGTCCTAGAATGCCACACAGTGGTCCTGATTTTCTCCTGGCAACAGGAAGCCACAGAGAACTGTCGAAAAGGGCCTGTGATATTTTGGGTAGATGGGTCTGCTGCCTTGCTCAGTGTCTGGTTGTGGGGAGATGGCAGAAACTGTACCCAGGGGTAGTTCTTCAGTCTGCCCTGTACATGACCAGGGCTTTGGTTGCTGCCTCAGGGTGTGGGTGCAGTGGTGGCAGTGGTGGTGGTAGGGAATAGAAGTGGTTGGAAGAAAAAAAGGAAGAGAATCTGGTTCTAAGACTGGAATCATCAGCAAAGGGCTTTTGCACACTGAGACTTGGGTGAGAGGGCCTGACGCCTCTGAGGCACCAGCTATAAGCTCAGGCAGGTGCACACTCTCCCTCTGATGTTTGGTTTTCTTCCTGAGCTTCCTTCCTCCTGTGTGAGGTCACAGTGAGATGGTAGGATGCTGAGCATGGATAGAGACTGGCCCTGCTAGGCTGTGAAAAAGCACCAATTCTTTTTAGATATTATTTAGAACGTCTCTTTCAAGTTAATATAATGAGATTTCATAGTAATGTATGTAACTGTGTGTGTGTGTGTGTGTGTGTATGTGTGTGTGTGTGTGTGAGAGAGAGAGAGAGAGAGAGAGAGAGAGAGAGAGAGAGAGAGAGAGAGAAATCCTACAGTATGGCATTTAATCATTTAATCTAAATATTGACATTTGCCCAGACTTTGTTTTTCACTTTAGGGGTGTAGGCTGACTGGTTTGTGACAAAGTGTGGGTAGTATTTACCTGAGGTCAGGCCTTTGGTGTTAAATTTGTATTTCCTGTTCCTCTGAAGCAGTCTTCCTGGAAAACTGGCACTCTGTGTTGTCATCTCCCTTCACTTTCAAGGTGATTCTGCATATCCCCCTTGGGTATATTATTTGCTGAGCAACAGGTATGTTTGAATGCTGGAAATTTTTAGTTAACCTTTTTGGTCTTGGTTTAAGTCACCTGACTCAAACCTTTAAGTTGTGTCCTCATGCCAGTGGTCCTTGTCTACTCAAGCCAAAGAACTCACACCAGTCCAGGCTGCTCTGATGGTCTCCCATCGGAACAATATGCGCTGTAGTCACAAAGAAAGTGTGACTACAGCGCACAGAGCAGAGTCTCCAGCCTGCCCCGGTGTCTTCTAATGCTGCTGGAATGGCCCATGAATCCATCATTTCACCAGCTCCCTTTGTGGAAGAGGGATGTCTGGAAACTGGGAGCAGAGAACACCCATCTAACATTGAAAAAACTTATATTCACCTTCCAGCCCCAGTTCTTTGCTCAATTCAAACATGGGTGAAGGTGAACAACCTCCTCGTGTGCCCTTCACCTAGAAGAATCCCAAGGCTTCCTGTGAGAGTCAGCCCTGTGGACAGGGTGGTTTATGACCCTGGAGATGCCTTCATTTTGCTCCATCCCTGTGAATTCAAGGTTCATTTTTTTCTACCAAGCTCTAAAACACAAGCCTGGCTCTTCAGGCAAGTGCAGGGATTGACATGCTGATGTTCTAAGCTGGAAACTTTCCAAATGGTAGAAAATCATTGATAATGATCACAGTAGATCACCCTCTGCCCTCTTACCCCTTCTCAAAGTGCAAATAAGCAACTGGAGGCAAATACACCTGGGCCTGCCTGCCCTAGCTTTGCCAGGTCTGAGGAGCCCTGAATAATCCTTTCATTTCCCCAAACACCAGGAAATGCCAGAAGTTCCTAGGGGATGATTCTCCCTGGCACCTAGTTTTAATGCTCGTGTGCTAATGCTTGCTTATGATTTGTGATTGACTGACTGTCACCAACTTATCTGTAATGATTAGAATTACCCCTTTTTGTATCACTTCCTGCCTTATGGAGCTAAAGTGGCTTCAAAAACTGCAGTTAAAACCCCATTGTGATATATTGGTAAGGTGGTTCTTACCTGCAGTCAAGTCTAAAATGTTATCTAATCTTAACTCAAAAAAAGTCACAACCTAAAATTCTATACTTCAAAACCCTTTTTTCCCCCTGTGTCAGGTTTTAATTCATTCTTTTTTAAAATTTTTAAATTTATTTTTTAGTTTTAGGTGGACACAATATCTTTATTTTATTTTTATGTGCTGCTAAGGATAGAACCCAGTACCTCATGCATGCCAGGTGAGCACGCTACCACTTGAGCCACATCCCCAGCCCCTCAAGTTTTAATTCATTTAAAAGATGATAATGGATCTTATCAGATGTCTTTTGGCCAAAAAAAAAAATATTTTTTCTGACCAATGTGTGTTTTTCTAATATCCACATACAACCAGTAATCTGAACTCTGCCATGTAGTGCAGGAGAAATATGTTTTAGACCACATCAATTTAATTTTTTCTTTTAAGTTATGGACAGACACAATACTTTTATTTTATCCACTTATTTTTTTTTGTGGTACCGAGGATCGAACCCAGTGCCTCACAAGTGTTAGGTGAGTGCTCTACCACTGAGCCACAACCCCAGCCCCACATTAATATTCTTAAAAATCATTTTGCATGAATTTTAAAAATTTTTATTTAGTTTTTAACTTCCATAAGGAATAGTTTATGAATATACTGTGCTAGCAAAAGAAGGAGAAAAGCTATTGGAGAAGGCTGTGAGGAGAGTGATGCGTATAAACAAGTAATGAGTTTATATCTATCCAGGGCCCTTTTTTAGAGGGCTGAGGGTGTGTGTGTGTGTGTGTAGGTATGTAGGATTTAGTAGAGGGAATGCAAATTCACACACATGCATATATTTTATATAAATATATAAACTATTTGTAGACAAGTGGGTCAAGTTCAACCTGCAAGTACAGGTTGCATAAATATGCAGTCTTCTTAAATTTCTAAGTTGTGGATATAAAGGAAGCCAGAAGAGCTGTCCCTAGGCTACCTCTGTTTTTTTTTTAGTACTTGACTAACTTCCCAAATTGGGGTGTATAAAATGGCAAGATTGAGCCATATATATATGTGTATGTGTGTGTGTGTGTGTGTGTGTGTGTGTGTGTGTGTGTGTGTATATATATATATATATATATATATATATATATATATTTTAAACCCCAACTTCAAAGATGTTTATGATTCTTCATGTTCCCCTTTCTTAATTCCTCTTTATCCCAGCATAAAGTTTAGACTTGAACTGATGACTGTAATAAAGCAAATAATGTGATTTTATAAGCATGGCTTAGCTATTCCAGTATTTTCTCATATAAATACATTGCCATTTTAAAATCTGATCTAAGATTGTGATTGTGACTGTCAGTAGTGAGTCTGTTCAGCATGGTGATCACAGGATCGTGGAGACTCTGTGGCCTGTGTGTTTGTTTATGGTTGCTCATTTCTCATGGAAAGGCAGTTTAGGTGAGGAAACCAGAATCTCCAGGCTTTGCTAACAGCCACACAGAAAGGTACTGTCAGAGCTCTGCTCTCTGTGTTTTAGGCACTCAGTTCTTCCTGTCAGCCAGCCTCTGGTCATCCAAAATAGGGATTTTCAGAAAGCCGGAGTGAAATGCATCTTTGTCTCAGCTGTCACTGAGCAGCAGTACGCTACAGACCTGCCTACCTGTGTCTCCTCACATACAAGAAGCTGTGGTGATCAGCAGTCCCACCAAGATCTTGGGAAGCAAGAAGTTTAGGAAACCAACACTCCAGGAATGAAAGACTAGAAGATTCTTTTATTTGAAACATAACAAAACAAAACAACCCCACTCTTTCTTACCAATTGGGTGTAACTTTCCAATGTTTTCCTGTCTGACTGAAATTTTCCTATCCAGTGCCTCAGCAGAAAGATGCAAAATCAATTTTGGGAAAGCCTGAGTGGAGATGATTTGGCTTCCTGAAAACAAGGCTGAGCTGGGGGAGTGGGGAAATTTTCCAGCCTCAGTTGGACAATTTACTTCACTTTATGCTTTCAAGGAGGAGAAATGAGTGTCCTCACTGTCAGTGGAGGGACCCATGCGCCAGGTAGGCATGGTTGGCATCATTGGGACCTCCACCAGCAGTTCAGAGCAGAGCTGCTTCTGTAATAGATACTCCATCCTGGCCTGATCTACACATGCAGCCCCTTCCCAGTGCCAGTGAACAGATGTGTCTGTCTGAGAAAAACAAAATAAACCTGAAGGGTTGAATACCTCCAGGGAAGCAATGAGACTGCTTTTATTGAATTCTTCTCTTTTATCTTTGGTGCTCAGCTATCAACTTGCAGTGAAAGGAGAATGGACTCAGGCACTTGGAAGCCTCTGTGTACCTGTGGCTGGCAGCCAGTGGTTAACCCTGCAGGCTTCATTTTCCTGCCTGTCAGACAGAGATGATACTCAGACCTCATCTTCACACGGTGGGGAAGCAGTAATACATTTTAAACTTGTAGAAAGACCTCTCAGGAAGTTTATTGGTGTGAGGCTGTTTTTGGCATAGAAGTGGAATCAGAAAATAATGGCTTTTTGGAGCTGGGTATAGGCAGGATCTTTTAAGAAAACCACATCCTTTTGCCTTATCGTTTCCATACTTTATAAAATGGGTTATTGTTAGTATACCTTATAAGGTTGTTGAATTGCATATGATGATTTGTGTGAAGTCCTTAGGACCATGCCCGTACTGAGTGAGCCCTTAATAACTTTAACTTTTGTACAAGGAAACGGGTTAAATACCTTGCCCAAGATGACCCACAGCAGACAGTGTAGAATTCAAGTCCAGCACACTTAGCAGAAAGCAGAAATGTAACCAGAACTTTTAGTCTAGTTGCAACCAAGGGCTCAAGTTCATGTGCCCTTAATGGAACATGGCAAATGGAAGAGTTTTAGGATTATTAGGACAAGACAGGCACATGCAACATCCCTGACTTTGTGTTTGATGCCCTGATTGAGTTAAAATTTTATTGAAGCTTTCTCTCTCTCTCTCTCTCTCTCTCTCTCTGTGTGTGTGTGTGTGTGTGTGTGTGTGTGTGTGTATGAGAGACAGAGAGAGAGAGGTGGCCCCTCCCATGTAATTTAGTGTTCTTCTTTGCATTAATGTATTAGCATGTTGTCACTTTTAACCTTTCGCCCACTGAGCTTGGCATTTAAAATGCTATTAAACTCAATAATGTTTCCTATAAACAGCCTTAGAGGGATGAGAAATAATTGGAATGACATTTTTAATAGGCCCTGTTTCTCCGCCCTCTGTGCTACATGAACCCAGCCAGTGCTTGCATAGAGGGGCTTGTTAATCATTTGGTACCTGGTCTGAGGTCAGGAGAGGGTTAGGGAATGAAGATTTGGGGTTCCAAGGGGCTTTTGAAAGCAGAGAGTGTTTTTCATGCTGGACAATTAGGATTGCTCTTTTTGACTAATGTAGCTTCGTTTTCCTCCTCTTTCTCTTTCTCTCCCCACTACTTCTCACCGCCCCCCCGGCTTCCTTTTTATGTTACCATTCTATTATTTGACATATTGTGGGTTTGCTAAGCTTGATTTTGGAGTAAGTTTGTAAAACTGAGTTGACTATTACCTTTCCTGTTTGTGTAGTTGTGAGGTCTTAGGAAACAAATTTGCCTGTCTGTGCCCCAGGGTTAGTTTCTTCGTCCATAAAACAGGAAAACTGATGCCATTTGGCTCAGATAAGGTAAAGTGGCAGCAAGCATAGCTACTTACAAAGAAAGATGCATGTTTTAGAATTGGTTTCTGCTACCATTTCCCAGGAAGGAAAAATGTTAGATCTAGTATTTTTGCCTTAATTCAGGATCCTAAATCCTGCTCTCTTAGAATCATGTTCAGAAAACATATGTTAAGCATTCATCTATGGTTACCAAATATCACAGCTGCTTGCAGGATGAGTTCATCAAATGGGTATTTATGAGATACCTACTACATGCTCAGTACTGGGAGAGACCTAGGGAGGGGAAACGTGCACAGGAATATAAGCATGAGCAGGTAGCAGGTTGCAGATCAGGTAGCTGAGCAGAGCTCTGGCTCTTTTGCTTGATTACTGTGACCAGATATTAAGCATTTATTACGTAGTGTAACTGTGTCCTCCATACCTTTTGCGGCTGTACATTGAGGATCGTCATCAAGGCAGTTGAGCTCCTCTCCTTGAATTTGTATTCCCATGAAGGGAGAGACAGTTTAAAAATGAAGACAAATCCTTTAGAGTTGTCACTTGAAATGACAGAATTTCATGGTGTATAAATTATACCGTAATAAAGCTGTTCAAAAGATCTTGGACCTTGTGGAGCTGACCTTCATGTTTGCCCTCAAATATTTGATCCTCATTATTTGTGGATTTTTGTTTTTGCAAATTCACTTACTTGTCAAAATTTATATATGACCCCAGAACTAATATTTGGCTTTCATGTGGTCATTCACAGATGTACACAGTGGGGCAGAAACTTCAGGTTGCCCAACATGCATGTTCCCAGCTGAGACGAAATGAGGCCGTGCTCTGCCTTCTTGTTCCAGCTCACATACTGTGAACAAGTGTCCTTTTTGCAGTTGATTTAGTGCCACTTTTTTTTTCTTTTTGCATTTTTTGTGTTCTTGTTGGTATTTCAGTGTTATAAAATGGTCCCCAAGTGACGTGTTGGAGTGCTGTCTCGTGTGCCAAAGCACAAGATGGCTGTGCTGTGCCTTATGGAGAAAATGTGTGTGTTAAATAAACTTGATTCAGGCATGAGGTATAGTGCTGTTGGCCATAATTTCAATGTTAAAGAATTGACCCTATATATTAAGTAAGGAATTTTAAATGGAAGTACACACACAAAAAACAAGATTATATATTTATCTGCTAGTAAAAAAGTGTACAGAGGCTTTTAGGACCCTACTTCTAGGTGCAGTGTTTTAGTATTCACTGATTCCATGTTCACAGTGACTTCATAGAACATAACTATCGTGAATAATGAGAATTGACTGTATATACAGGACTAGAGAAAGAATATATGTGAAGCTCACAACCAAGTTCTCTCTTCCTTTAAAAAAAAATAAGTGTAATGGTTCCTAGACTTGGCCACCAGTTGGAATGTTCTGGACAGCTGGACAAAATGCTGATGCCCTTGAGGGTCTGATTTAATTGGCTGGGGTGTGGTCCAGGCATAGAGATTTTTAAAGCTTCTCCAGGATTATAATTGTAGCCAAAGTTGAACACTAGTGCTATACATATTAAATAATAATATTTCTTAGAAATGGACACCAGCCAACCTCAGGAGGCTGATGATCCATGAGTACTTCAGGGCCAGGACTGCAGGAACCAAAGTAGCAGACTCTGTGGGTTTGTAGCACTGTCTGGCACTTCTTCCAGTCCGGCCTAGGAGATCTACAGCCCAAGAGACTGTGTCCCGCTGGCTGGGCTCCTATTTTGGGCAGAGGATCTATCTCTTTCATTCTCTCAGGAAGAAGGTAGGCACCAGAAGTAACCCCACATGTACCCTTTGCCCACACACAAGGAGGAGAAGCATTTCCCTAAGGAAGCCCTTCCACCCCACAGATTAAGAAGATGAGAACATTTTCTGAATGAACTAAGTGAGAGATATGTGCTGGGGCAAGATAGAGTGTTTGGTTAATATTTTCTGCCTGCCTGCCTTTGTCTTCTCTACTACTTTTTCCCATTTCTTCTGCCTCCTCTGATCTTTCCTCACAGGGATTTCAGTCTGTGAAGACAGAATTTAACCCTGAAGGAGTTAATGGCAGATAACACAGAAATAAAGGTGGTTGGGTTAAGGATGAGCACTATGAGTAGTTCAGACAGGGGTGCCAGAGTGGTCTGGAAGGACTTTGTGCTAGAGATGGATTTGGGTGGTTTAGGAGCTGGGCAGGTCGTAAGGAGAAGGCTGTGTGTGATGGGATAGCTTGAGTGACAGTGCTGGGGATGGCTCCCACTGGAAGCTGGGGAAACATTTACAGGTGAGGGAAGTAGATTGGGCTTTTTGTTTTTCATCTTATTCAGTGAGAAGTTACTGAGCACTTTATGCATCTGGGTTAGGTACTAGAGAGCACATGCGAAGATAAATGAGAAGCACAATCTCCATCTTCCAGGAGGTGATAGCCTGATGAAAGCTATGTAGAAATGATAACAGAGGAGTGTGGTACTGACCTTCCAGGGAAGGACAGACCATTCCCTGGGAGCATCTAGGAAAGGTTTACGGAGGAAACCATGAGCTGGTTCATGAAGGATGATATTCTGATTAGTGATGTGTGTGTGTGTGTGTGTGTGTGTGTGTGTGTGCACGTGCGTGCACGCACTTGCAAGCAGAGGTGGGGTATAGGAGAAGGAGAATACAAAATGAGAGGGGCCAAAGCCCCCAAAAGGAAGTAGTGAGTAGAACATTTCAGCTGAAACCAAGCACATCTGTTCTAAAGAAAATATAGACAATTGGACTGGAAGGTATGTTGGGGAGACTGAAGAAGGCCTTAAAGACCATAGTAATCAAGTTTTGGGATGGGGGTTGAGGAAGACCTGCATGTTTGGTGCTTTATTCTCCAGAGTGCCTTCTCATGACTGATCCCATTTGGGTTTTCCCTGCACACTTGTAGAACATGTTTAAGGCCTTAGCACAAATGCATGGAAAGGCTCCCCATGCATCGCCTCCTGTAGGAAGTGAATGACAGCCCACTGCAGAGCCACAGGTCTAGTTGGCTGGGGATGCTTTTTCTCTTTAAAGGAGGGTAGGCTAAGAACAGTCCCCTCTCACTGATGTGTCCAGAGTTGGAGTGACATGGGGAGTCCGTAAGCATCTTTTCTATATTTCCATTACTCCTTTGGCCCCCTGCCCACCTCACACCATGTGCAGTCTTCTGACCTCAGTATGTAGAGGAAAACCACTAGCCCCTTACTGAGGCCCTCTGGGAAAGTTACTTCCTTCTCACCTAGCCTTGGTGCCTATCTTAGAACAGGGTAGGTGATGGTTCATAGCCCTGGCTACACATCTCGGGATCTTTCAGCAGCAGCTCAAGGTGAGTTTCACTCCAGACCAGCTAAGGGACTACAAATAGCTCCAATCTTTTGATAAGGATGATGAGCTCAGAGTATGGAATTGCTGATGGCTAGCAGAGCCAACATCTGAACCCAGACAGTTCTTCAGTTCAAGCTTCAAATCCCCACATTTTGTCATCTCTCCTTTGCTGGCTAAATTGTCACAGTACAGATTTAGCTATTAATAATCAGGTGACAACCACACATTTTTCACAGCCCACCAAAAAATTGAAGGTAACTTTCGAAATAAACAAGCCAGCAGTGTGAGATGTAATGTTTTGTCCCATACCCCATAATAGGTAGATGTGAAATTAGCAGCTGGAGTTCTCTGTTTCTGAAGCTCAGGTTAAAACTTTTGGGGTCATTGTCCAATGTACAGGCAACCCCTCCCCCCCCCCAAAAAAAAACAAAAAAAACCAACACTGGAGAAACATCAGGTGGGTCCTAGGCCCCTTGAAGTCTGTGACCTCATCTTCTACAAAGTTGGGTGCATAGAATGAACTTAATACACACATGCATGCATGAATGAATGAATAAATGATGAATGAATGAATGAATGACAGATTTGTACCCTTCTCTTGTGAGCTCTAAGCCTGCCAAGTGCAGCTTGTTTCATTCCATCTGCAGTTTATACAAGTCTCAATACCATCTGGAGCCCAAAGTTTTTTTTTTTTCTCTCTGCAGGTATTGGGAGGGATGTCATTAAAGAAAAATGAAACAAAAATTGGTGCTAACTCTGCCTTAGGTAAAACCCTTCATCCTAGAGGTCTGGGGTCTAAGATGTAAAAGAGATAGGCTCTGGGAACTGGTAGCAGACTCCATTTGTTTCTTTTGATGTGGCCAAGAAGTTAAACTGGAGCATTTTTTCCTTTGTTTTGCAGGTCACAGCCAAGACTGCCTTCCTATTTATTTTACCTCAGTATAACGTTAGCGTGCCTGCAGCAGGTAAGAAAAGCACTGGGCTCTATCTTGCCTGGTCCTGTTAACCCTGAAGGACTTGGAAAATATCCCTCTCCCCTGTGCAAGTGTGACCTTTCAGTGATTTCATCTCATCCTCCTAGTGCGAGATCAGCGAGAGGCTTCCCTCTGTGCCCCAGCTGCAGTTGTCAGAGGATAAGCACCCTGTATTGCTTCAGTGCTTGACTCCTCTCCCTAGAGCCTCTAGTTGATTCTGTTGGGGACAGAACTTACATCACCATGACCATTGATCCCTTCTCAAGAGAACTAAAAATCTTCTTAATTTTCTCAATGAGGAGGGAGGCAGGATGTTTCACTGTGATGGTTCATGGAGATGTGCTCCGGGAACAGAGCACTGCATGCTGACTGGATTGGGGTCAGGAGTAAACCCAGGCCCAGACACATGTCTTGACAGGACTGACAGGAAAGCCATTGACCCCAGCGTTTGCACCATAATCTGACCTGCAGTAGCCACGTATTTCTGGGGAGCCAGGTATCAGGTCTTCATAAGCAGTTTCCAAAACAATTGTGGAGCTGCATCTCTTCAGCAGCAGAGCCAGGTGGGCACAGAGCTGGGCTAGGCTAGGCTGGGCTGAACTGGACAGAGAGCTCACTAAAGGGGTAGCTTCTGCTCACCTCCAGCCAGTTGTCAGCACATAGTTGTTATCAACACAGGCTGGCTGAGAGCTTTATTCCCCCCCACCCCCCCCCACCCCCCGCCGGGCACCGCAGAGAACCAGAAGAAATCTCTAGGTAGAAGTGCTCTGATATTTAGAGATTATAGCTCATCAGTAGAGCTTGTGCTTAGCCTGCACAAAGTGCTGGGTTGGATATCCAGTACTAAAAAATAACAAACAAACAAACAAATAAAAGATTTAAAGTAACTGGACATGGTATTATGTGTCTGTATTCCTAGCTACTCAAGAAGCTGAGGCAGAAGGATTGCATGTTTGAAACCAGCCTGGGCAATGTAGGGAGACCCTATCAGTGGAGAATGGGGGAAGAAAAAAAGGGGGACAGAAGAATTTGTTTTTTAAATGTTGGCAACTAATTTTGAAATTTTGTGAGCAGGCCACCATTATGTGGACCAAACCAAAACATCTTCAGGCCAAGACCAGCCCTTGGGCCTTGGGTCTACATTGGGCTTCTCAGCTCCCACCCCAGGAACCAGGCACCACTTTTTCTTATCTAGAAAGTGTGGGTGCCATCTTGTTGAACAAGGGGAGGATGTTTGCTTGCTGAATCCAGCTTTCCCCTAGAGAAAGAGAGGTACATTGCACTAGAGAGGTACGTTGCCTTGACATTAAGATGAGTTTCCTCTCTGTTTCTGACTCCACCAGCTACTAGTGGAAAGATTTTGATGGCTAATCCATGATCCTGTGGTCCACAGAAGATGCAGCCACAAGTCTTTCCTGGGCCTACCTGTCCCCTGCAATCACTGGCCAGGCTTTGGCAGAAGTCATACTTTTGGGACAACCAACTCAGTTCATTCATTAAAGAGTCAAACTGAAACATAGTGGCAAAAGAGGAAGAAAATTCCATTCCTAGGAAGGAGAGACCATGAGAAAGCATGTCTCAGTCTTAGTGAGCCAGAAAAGACCACCACAATGAGCCAGAAAAGGCCACAGGCAGCACAAGTGTTCAGGAACAAGGCAGAGGCCTGTTGGTCCCATGTCATACTCCAGCCCTGGTAGGCATAATGGATTCTGTTGCTCAGTGCCATATGGTCCAAGGTCAGAGTCATGTTTCTTTTACTCTGTCACTTAAAAATCCTGAGATACCTATATATATTTATTATTTAGTGAATTTTAAAAAATTAGTTGTTTTTAAAGAAACTGTGGTAAAATAGCAGGGAATGCACCTGCAATCCCATCTCCAAAAGGGAAAAACAAACAAACAAAAGGTAGTAAAATACGCATAACATAAAATTTACCATCTTTTTTTTTTTTTTTTTTTTTTTGAGACAAGGTCTTGCTATGTTGCCCAGGCTGGCCTCAAACTCGTGGGCTCAAGTGATTCTCCTGACTACCTCTGAATAACTGGGATTACAGTCATGTGTCACTGTACCCAGCACAAAATTTACCATCTTAACCATTTAGTATAGTGGCCTTAAGGACATTCACATTGTGGTATCATCCATCTCTAGAACTCTCTTCATCTTGTAGAACTGGAACTCCATACCCATTAAACAATAACTCCCTGTTCTACCCTCCTCACAGCCCTTGGAAACCATCATTCTACCTTCTGTCTCAGTCTGATAATACTAGGTGCTATATACATATAGAATCATATAGTATTTGTCCTTCTGTAACTAGGTAAAATTTATTTTTAAATATTTTTCAGAATGTATTTATATGAGAAATATATAACTCTTCGAGAAAAATGTATAAAATACAGAAAAAACATAAGAAGATAGAAACTACACATGGACCCCACACTCAGCAAAAACTTTAGTTAAAACATTTTGAGGTGAAACACTTTTTTTGTTAGTAGAATGTAGTGTATCTTTCCCATATTATTGATTATTATTCCATTCAACAAGATATTTTAAAAGCTTTATAGTGTTTCTTAATAGGGACTACCACAAACTGTATAGTCAACTTCATATTATGGATATTTAGGTTTCTAGTTTTTTATTGTAAACTACAGTGAACATTATTGCAGCTGGATTTTTGTGTTCTTTCATGATTATTTTCACAGGATAAATTCCTATTGCTAGACTTTCTGGGTCAAGTATAATATACTTTTTAAATATTTTAGATGCATTTCCAAAATATCCTGTTATCTAATACATATGACCCATAAATTCTAAGGTTTTGAGGAATTTCTGTAAACATAAAAGTACATAGGCTTTTCATTTTTTAAAGGTCAGCATGTTAGTTTGTAAATTTATAAAGAGATGTTCAACTATCAAATACTGTGCTGGTATTTTCATTTCATTTCTCCCCCAAGGCAACTTATGTGGAATGCCAGATCATAACTCAACACTAATAATTTGCCATGAGAAAGTATTGTCCTGGGAACCATATCAGTTGATGTTCCAGTGTCCAGGAAGTTCTTTTATCATAGAAAGAGCCTTCTTAGAGAATCAGCAGACAAGTGATAACCTACTACGTCTGTCTCACAGCTGAGGTGAGAGGTGTAGGCTGTGTGCTCCAGGACCAGACTAGACCTCTGGGCATGAAGAACTCATCATCTTGGGAGTGCCCCTTGCCCATCTCATCCTGTCTTCATGTGTTTAACTAGTTCTGTGATCAATCCAGACAAGTATTTGTGTGCCTATGTGGGACAGGCCCTACATGGAAAGCAATTTAAGGGAGAGATAGATAATAAATGAACAGTACATAATTATAATTATAATAAGGTCATAAAGGAAGTATACAAGGCTGTGTGATTGGTAAAGATGAATGGGTGAGAACAAAAGTGTTTTTGAGAAGCTGACTTTTGAGCTGTGGGGGGTGAAGGAGGGTTGTGCTTGGGGACATAAAGAGGGATCTGGGCAGAAGAAAGCCTTCCTGAAATAGGAATTCACGTGTGTAAAGGCCCTCGCCAGAGGAACAAACACCCAGCGTGTTCTAGTGACTGAACACAGGCCAGTGTGCCTGCAGCCAGCCAGGGTCGGCATTTTTCCAGGGTGGGACTATTGGATTCTGCTTCTGGAATCCTCCTCCAGGCTTGCAGGAGGCCTAGGTAGAGGTATGTTAGAATCCATGCTAGACCAAGGGGGTTTCAGTTACTTTAGAAGGAAAAGATAAAGTATTGTTAGTCTATCTGTTTAAATCTTGCCATTTGGGCCTATTCGAAATATGACAAGAAGATAATCAAGAGAGACAATGAAATCAGAATAGCCTGCTTAATTCTGTTTTGAGCTCCTTAATTACCAACCCAATATGGTAATGTTTGGTTTGTAAGAACTGGAGGAAAGCAGACTTCTCATGGGAAAAAACACTTTACAATAACAGGTCTTTTAAGGCTGTGATTTCTAAAACCCTCCCGCAAAACTTTTTCAGGGCTGGAAGTACTTGGAAATGTCTCCTTTTTTTGTCTAACTAGGGTAAATTCTGACTTCTAAGACTTCTTTAAGTCCTGTGTAACTCACTCAACTCAACGTTTACAATTGAATTTTAGTAGAGGAGAGACTTTTCATACAAAGTGGTCTATTGTTTGTAAATGCCTGTCTTCCTTTCTGAGGCTTTCAAGTTCTAAGGAAAAGAGACACAATAGTGACTTTGAGGCATTTTCTTGACTGCCTTGTTCAGCTGTGACTCCCTCTTTTTCTCTATTCTGTTCTTCCAAGCTCTCAGTCTTGGTCTCCTAGAGCTATGGTAGCAAGTATGATAAACTGAGTGGCTTCAACAACAGAAATCTATTGTCTCAGACTAGGGATTCTAGAGGTCTGAGATCAAGGGACCAGCAGGGTCCTCTGAAGGTGCTGTGGAAGGGCCTGTTCCAGGCCTCTCTCCAAGCTTCTGGCAGCTCCCAGCTTGTGGTAGCATGTCAGTCTTCACATGTCAGACTCTGTCCAGATTTCCTGCTCCACTACGGCCTCATCTTAAAGAATTAATCTGCAAAATCCCATTTTCAAATAAAGTCACCATGTGAAGTGTTGGGAGTTAGGACATCAGGTGAATTTTAGAAGGGACATAATTCAACCCATACCACCAGCTACAAGCTTAGGATTTTGTGGCAAATTAAAATTAAGCTCCAGGGAGAGACAGACACAGAATGGTTATAATGATGCTTGGAGTTACCACCACACGGGGAGTTACCACCACATGGGGCTCCTTGTGGTTGTCTTGATGGTCTACAGTGATAAAGCAGGATGGGTTGCTCCTTTTTACCAGAGCCTTGCTCTTCTTATTTTTACTTGCCACCCTGTTAGGGTTGCCAGAATTAGCAAATAAAAATCTAACACTGCCAGTTAAATTTAAATTTCAGATAAAAACTAAATACTTTTATTTTTAGTATAAGTATGTCCTAAGTTGTGCATGGGACATAATTACACTAGAAATTTATCCTTTGTTTATCTGAAATTCAAATTTAATGGATTTTCTCTGTCAACCATACACCCTACACAGCTCTTGAAAAGAATAAAATGTCAGGTTTCTGTTCTTACCATTAGAAATTCTTGATCTTTCTTTCTGATTAAAATACCCCAGAGTGTTTGGTATTATGGTAAGAAGTTATATATAGACTATAAAAGGTCAGAAAATAATAGGAGTTTGAGTCTTGCTATAGGCAGACCCAAGGCTTGCTGGTCTCCCTTGTGATAGAGAGCAGGTAAAGGCCCATTAGAATCAAGCTTATATTTCCATGGTTGTTTAGGTTGTGCCACTAATATGCTGAGTTGTCTTGGACAAACCATTAACGTCTGGAGTTCCATCCCTCATCTGCAAATGGAGAGCAATGGTCACTGTCTTAACCCCAGGATTTCCTCAAGATAGGAAGCCCGAGGAGTCCTCTTAAGTGCCTGCTACTCAGATTTTCCACAGACCAGCACCATCAGCATGACCTGGGAACTTGTTAGAAATGCAGGCTGTCAGGCCCTATTATAGCAGAATCTACATTTAACAAGATCATTAAAGTTTCAGAAGTTGGCTATAGGTTACATGAGTGAAAAGCTTCAATTAGGTTTTCAAATAATCCTGAGCCTCTAACCTCATAAGTAAGATGGGGAGACCCACCAAATGTAGTAATTCATTTGCATCTTTCTGTCCTCTTCCAGTTTTGGTTTTTCTATAAATACTTGTTCTGGCAATGGGTAGAGAGAGGTGGGGAGTAACATTGAGTAGATTTGGTTTCCAGCTAGAGCTGCAGCTCCTCAGGAAGGGAGTTTTGGTAGCTTTGATGTTCTTGGGCCTGCTTGGTGCTGCACACCTAGAACAGAAAGGCTGAGCTGGAGGGATCTCTTGAGGAAGGGCTTGTTTTGCAGTTATCAGAGGTGACAAGGAACTATCCCCTGGCTCTGTTGATCCCAGTTAGTTTTATCACTTCCATCTGTTTTGTTGCATTTTGCAGCTAAAGATGAAAAGCTTAGGAACCTCCCACACCATAACCTGGTGATTGTTCCCACAGCTGCTTCTAAGATGAGACACACTGCTCTTATAAACTACTCAGACAGATGGTTTTAAGGCCTCATTCAGTCAAAGACCATTGTCCAGAACTCAGTTTCTTATTTCCTTTCCTGGCTGGCAGAAATTAGTGTTGTGCCATATACTTGAAAGATTGGCATCATATATCAAACTGGGCCCCTCTGTGTAAGATGAGCTCATGGGAGACAAGAAAGAGAAGAGACAGGTGGGCAGCAGTGGCTCTGGAGATGGAAACTGAACTTGAATTACAGATAAAGCTACCCATCCTGAACCTGTGGCCCTTAGAACTGAGACTTGAGCCTCATCTAGCCTGGCCTGATACTTTTATAGTCCAGGAAATAGAGGCTCAGTGGTGATTGTGTTCCCAAAGATGTACAAGTAAGGGCAGAGGAGGGGCTGGGCTACCCACAGGCTCTGCAACACCAGAATCCAGGGAAACTTTAGCAAGGCTGGGTGTTGGGCATAAGGGGATGCCCACCAATGAGACAGAGACCTGGCTCTGTCCTCATCCTGTTGTGCCAAACAACCACCAAGATCATCTCTGGCCTCAAGGTTCTGTCTGTATGATTAGGGAAAAAATAAACCAGAGTCACTACCGTGCCTGGCTGTAGGAAGCCTCTACCTAACAGCTAGCCTGGACTTGATTTTTTTTTCCACTAATTAAAATTTACTAGGTGTAACTATTGTGCAGAAAAGTGGACAAATAAGCAGTCTGCTTAATGGATTTTCACAAACGGAACACATCCATGCAACCTGGAGGGGTCCCCTTCCAGCCTAGACTTGATTTTATCCCGTTTCCCATCACATCCTAGAAAATTTATCCCACTGAGGGGGGAGCTTCTAGAGTCTTAAGTGAGCAGAACTCCCAAGGTGCTATGGCTGTTGGTTAGCCAGCTCCACGCCTGCCTGGGCACTGCCTTTTCTTTCTCCTTTCGCTCCCCCACCGTGCACCCTCTGGCCCAGACTCCACCTCACATCTCTCTTGATTGTCATTTCCCCATTTCTTCTGATCAGATCTTTTCTTCTTTTTAGCCAGTTTTTTTTTTCCCTAAGCACGTGTTCTTGTAATAATTTTTGTCCTCAGCTTAACAACAGCTTACTTATTTTTATACAAGTAATAAAATGCCTAAATTTTAGACTTTTTGTTGTTGTTGCTGCTGCTGCGTGTGATCCTTGAGAGGTTATTTTTCCTGGATGGCTCTCAGTGAGTTTGTTTTTCTAAGCATTCTTTGCATTTGGCAGCCTATTGAATGCATGTGACATGTCTGGGGAGTGTCGTATGAAGCCACAGATTTGTAAACTGCTGTGGGTCTGTGGTCTGTGCCTGGCACCTAGAAATTTTTGTTGTATTTTTTGCATGAATCCCACAGAGAAGGCTATCTCCCTATACAAAGAAATGGTGCCTCCAGAAAACAATGCAGAATTTTAGGGCTTTTCTTACCAAATTCACTTTAACCCCATTCTCTCATCTTTTCCCATCATCGTTGTATTGTTATCTTCCTATGGTAGTATAAAATTGGAGAAAATAGATTCTAAACCACAATATGAGTAAAAATGGTAACTGAAAATCTTCCACCTAGATCTTTCATTTTCTGGGCTGTGTGTGTGTACACGTGCGTGCGTGTGCATGTGTGTGTGTGTGTGAGAGAGAGAGAGAGAGAGAATTAGTTTCTGATCTCCTTGGCTTGTAGGTGGCTGTCTTCTCCCTGTATCTCTTCACATTGTCATCCTTCTGTGTATCTGTCTCTGGGTCCAAACTTTCTGTGTTCTGAGGACACCATTCATATTGTAGGACCCACCCTAACCACCTGATTTTAACTTATTTCTGTAGAGATCCTACCTCCAAATAAGATTACATTCCAGCATTGAAGATTAGGACTTCAACAGGGGTAGGGCATGGACAGGGGTGGAGCATGATTCAGTCATAACAGCACACTGTGTGTGTGTGTGTGTGTGTACACACGTCTGAGAACCAACATGGTGCTTGTAGTTAAAATGGCAGTGGCCTTATCTTCCAGGTTGGGAGGCCAGACAGGAAGTGGCCAGGCAGAGTGGGGGTCAGAATGCTGCCCTTTTAGGCCACGTGATCCTGAATGTCTAAGCCCTGTCTTCCCTGACACCTTGGGGAGTGTGACAGGCCTTCAAGGCTCAATGAATGTACCTACTGTGTGATTTGAAGGGGTATCTGGAAGCAGAGAGACCTGGCAGGCAGACAGTGGGTGTGGCTCTTAGCATTGGTGGTCCTGGCCCAACCCTACAAGCTTCAGATCCTACAGGCACAGTTCTGCTTGTCTCTGAGCCACAGCTGCCATGTCAGTAAACAGGGATAATACGAAGGATTACTGTGAGGAGTAAATGATGTCAGTCACCAGACATGCTCAGTGTAGTGCTTGGCCAATAAATGGCTTACAACTGTCCTTTGTATTATTTATTCTACATGAGTACCCAGATAGGTTTTTTCCCCCGTGGTTATTGTACAGTGACTGTTCTGTTCCTTCATCTTCCGATTCTTTCTGTGGAAATGGTCATAATGGTTTCATTTATTTGGACAGAACTTTGCAGTTTTTAAGTCAGTTGTCTATTTTATTTTTGTAGCTTTGTGAAGAAAGGGTAGTTTGTTTTATTTCTGTTGTCTAGAAGAGGTTTTATTCCTGTTGTCTAGAGTCAGAGAGACCTTAGTATTGTTCCCATCCTGGCCGTGTGAGCAATCACTGCTCAAATCCTTCCAGGAATTCTTATCTGCCTTTGTACTGCTTTGTGCAACTGAAAGTACATATTTTTTATTTTCCACTTTTTCTTTTTTCTTTTTGGAGGGGCATGGGGAATACTAAGGATTGATCCCAGGATGCTTTATCCCTGAGCTCCATCCCCAGCTCTTTTTAAATTTTTAATTTTAACACAGGGTCTTGCTAAGTTCTTAGGGCCTCCCTAAGTTGCTGAGGCTGACTTCTAACTTGTGGTCCTCCTGCCTCAGCATCCAGCATCTCTGGGATTACATGGGTGGGCCGCCTGCTCAGCTTCTCTTTTCTTATATGAAGGGTGGAATACAATACGTTCTCTTCTGTACATTGCTTTTTTCCCACTAATTAATATATCTTAGATATCATTTTGTATCGATATGTGACTCAGTGACATGCACGTATTTGTAAGAGTACAGCATGCTGCATTTTCACATATGTCCACACCCATGTGGTCGTGATCTAGACCAAAGTGCAGCTTTCTCATGCCCCTTCCAGCAAATACTGCCTCCCAAGGGAGTCTCCATTCTCAGTCCCCTGGTTAGTTTTACCTGTTCTTCATTTTATTTCTCTCTGGTTCTTTTTGTTAATACAGTTATTCTTTAATTTTAGTTGGGTCAGAATCACTTGGAGGTATTTTTAAAAATGGATTCCTGGGCCCTTTACTCTGAGTTTGGTTGGTCAGAAACTGGGATTGGGCCCCAAGAATGTGCATTTCTAAGCTCACAGATGATTCTGATGCTGTGGCCTCACTTTGAGTAGCTGTGGTACATTACAGGTTGAACACGCCTCACCCTAAATGCTTAAGAAGTGTTTTGGGTTTCAGCTATTTGGGGATTTTTGGAATATTTGCATATTTGTGAAAAGAGATCTTCACATGTGTTCACCCATGTGTGAACACAAATTCATTTGTTTCATATATACCTTATTCACATAGCCTGAAGGTAACTTTATACAGCATTTTTAGTGTGCTTGCATTTTGACTGCAATCTGTCACATAAATTTGGTTGTGCAGTTTTCTATTTGTACTACATGTCGTTGGTGCTCAAAAGATTTTGGATGTTGGATTATCAGATTAGAATGCCCAACCTGTATATCTGAATCTTATTTACCAGTTTCTTCTAGATGAAGACAACCTGGATTGCTTTTATTAGTTTACTGTTAAAAATAATTCTGTAGTGCATCACCTTGTGCGTGTGTCATTTTTATTGTGGCAAGTAAGAGCTCTAGGATGTGTTCCCAGAAGTGGAATTGCTGCTTCGAGGGTTGATACATTTCTAATCTCAACAGAAATTGCCAAATTACTCTCCAAAGAGGTAGTCCTATTTTGCATTCCCTTAACAGCCTGTGTAAGATGCTTCCCCACAGTCTCAGCAAGAGTGTATTTGCAAGCTTTGAGTTTTTGCCAATCTGATAGGTGTGAAATGGTATCTCAGGTATTTGCATTTCTCTTCTATGTAAGGCTGAGCATCTTTTTCAGTGGGTAAGAGCCATTTGTGTTTCCTTTCTCTCTGAATTTTCTGTTCATATCTTTTGTCTACTTTTTACCTGCTGATTTTTTATCTTTTTATCCTTATTCTAGGACCTTTTTACATATTAGCAAGATTAGCCTTTTAGTTCTGATCTGAATTGTAAAAATATTTTCCCTAGGTGATCATTTGCCTTTTTTATTTTTGTGTATGTGCTGGGAATCAAACTCAGGGCTTTGGGTATGCCAAGCAAGTGCTATATCTCTGAGCTGCACCCCAAGCCTCTCAATTTTGCTTTTGGTGAATTTTTTCATATCTAAGTTCTGGATTTATATATAGTATAAAAGATTTGAAATAATGTGAACAGAGTTATTTTACACATCAGATTTACAGGGATTAGAAAACAAACTGGGAGAGAAAGAAGGGCCCAGGGAATACTGTGATGCTCTTTAAGTAACCAGTTCTTCAGACAAAGGAAGAAAGCTTGTTGGCAGCTGCCGAGACTCTAATGAGTTTTGAAAAGCAGATGGGACTGCAGCAACACTTGGGCAGCAGCCCAAGTGAGGAGGAGTAGGTCAGAGACTGCACAGCAGTGTTCAGCCAGGGTGGGAAACATGAAGAGAGGCAGGAGACACTGCTTACAGGTGAAGTAAGGAATATAGGAAAGTTCCTGTTTGTTTTAGGAAACAAAACAGGGTTAGAGAGGTCACAGAGGTCATTAAAACAGCCAAGGTTTGCTGACTGTTTAGATCTCTCTTAATCTGTGGTCAATGACAAGCAGAGCAAGTGTCATTTTTGATGGGTCATGGGATGGCCCATCTACAGAGCAAGATCACTACTGAAGGTTTTCTCTTTCAAAGCTAATTAATTCTACACTAGTGCATATTGATATATTCCAGGGGATATGTAGATAGAAGACTTATAGAATATTGCTGTTGGAAAGGTGTTGGGTCATTTAGGCTGTCCACAGATTTGTGGCTTGTGGTCAGAGCTGGCCTGCATATGTGTTTTCTTTAGCCAATTTAGTGTTGGCTCATATATTGTTTTTTAAAATTTTTAAGTTAGTCACCAACATTTTAAAATCAGATGATTCTTGTAAAGATCTCTTTTTGCTTTTGAAATATCAGGAATCTGCCCACACTGGGCTATATCTGTCTCTCAGCCGTAGTGGCTGAGAAGCAGCTTCCCCACCAGTTCCCTCACCCCCATGGACACACATGCAAGAGTTTTCTGCAGTCACCACTGATCTCTGTTGTGTCTCTGACACTGAGACACAAATGACCTACCTGTCATTTGCCATTTATCTCAATTTTAGCTGTGTGTTTCTCTTAGAAAGGTTTAAAAGAAAGTAGATTTTAAAAAAATACTTGTTTCTCTCTCAGAGTGGAGATGTGAAAGATATACCAAGAAGATGATACATTTAAAGAAGAATAGTTAAAAGCATATTTCTGTATGGAAGTGAAGGATATTGCCTGCTTCTTACAATGGGTCTCCACATTGAATGACAGCTGGACCACTTTGCCCATTTGTAGGCATTTTTCTGTGGCTCATCATCAGTTAGATCCTTTTCTGGTCTGATAGCCAAGAGACATGCCAAAACTTACTTTTCTAAAAAATGATAAAAGGTTACTGCCAAACCATTGCCATTCTTTATGAGACTCTGTGGATAGGGTAATTTGTAAGTACCAGGTACTCTTCTCTGAGTAATGAGAGCCATTTTATAAGAATTAGTGAACAACCAAAACCTTTTATAATAAAAGTTTAAATCATTAGTTATCACTTTGTTTAAAGGAAGTTCCAAAGCCTATTGTTCTCTAGAAAGCAGAAGGAGTCCAACCAATTTCCTTTGCTACTCTGATCAAAAATAGGAAAATAGTCAGAAAGCAGTTGAGGTGATTTGTATGAGTCAGAGCATTGCTTTTGAGAATTTGGGTCTGACACTGTTTGTTATGAGTATAGGAGAATGAGTTCAAAGGAGCAGCGTATTAGCAGCAATGAAGCCCTGGAGGAGGTTCAAGGGTTCTGTTGACCTTGATATGGCCTTTGGAGGCTGGGCTGGAGCACTGGAAACCAAGAGCTACTAAATGAACCATATCCCTAAGTCTCTGAATTTTCTGAACTCTGTTACCTCATCCACTTTCTTTGTCCATCTCATGAGATGGTTATGAGTATCAAAGAAGATAATGCATTCTGAAGAACTCTTGAGATAAAAAATTGAGGGTACCGAATACAGTTAAAATTCCAGAAGGAAGTTGAGAATCATTCCCTGAAGCCAGGCCATCTGCTGGTCCTTTTGATTTTGTCACCCAGATCTATCCAACAAATTTGTCTCTATGGTTCTGCCACCCTCCTAGGGCAGGACACCCCTTCTGTCTCCCCATCTCCAGGAATTCTTGCCCTTGCCCCTGACTGCTGCCCACTTCCACCCTTGCCACTAACTCAGGCTTCATATGGCAGGAGGGGGATCTTTGTAAATGAGGAACTGAAATCCTCCAGGAACTTTTCATTGCCTTTATGACACAATCCATGCATCGTAGTGTGATCTATAAGGGGCCCTTTGTGATTCCCAACCTCTGCAGGCCCCCAGCCTGCCTCAACCCAGCCTTGGGTTCACTTCAGAGCACTTATCACACCTGTTGCTAGTTTTTGATGTGTTTTTAAAACTGTGGTAAAATACACATAAATTTTACCATCTTTGCCATTTTTAAGTGTGCAGTTCAGTGATGTTAAGTACACTCACATTGTTGTGAAATGAATCTCCAAAGCTGGGTTCATCTTGGAAAATGGAAACTCTCTTATTCATCAAACAGTGACTCCTCATTCCCTCCTCAGCCCCTGCACCCATCAACACTTCTCCATGAATTTGACTACTCTGGGAACCTCCTACCAGTGGAATTGTAATATTAGTCTTTTTGTGACTAACTTGTTTCACTTAGCATGATATCCTCAAGTTTCATCCCATGATGTAGCTTGTGACAGAATTTCTTTCCATTCTGAGGCTGAATAACATTCTAGTGTTATTTGTACGCCACATTCATCTGCCCATTCATCTATTGGTAGACACTTGAGCTGCTTCCAGCTTCTTGCTGTTGTTAGCAGTGCTGTGTGTGAGGATATACAAATACTTCATTAAGCTCTTGCTTTCAGTTCTTTTGAGTTTATGTTCAAAGTATGATTACCAGATCATATAGTAATTCTATTTTTAATTTGAGGAACTACTGTTCTCTTTTCTATAGTGACAACATCATTTTACATTCCCACCAACAAGCACAAGTGTTCTAATTTCTCCACATCCTCACCAAAACTTTTTTTTTTTTTGATAGCCACTCTAGTAGGTATGAGGTGATTTTTATGTGCATTTCCATAATGGTCAGCGATGTTAAGCATCCTTTTATGTACTTGTTAGCCATTCATATGTCTTCTTTGGAAAAATGTCAATTCAAGTCCTTTGCCCATTTTTCAAATTGAGTTGGTTTTTGTTGTTGTTGTTGTTGTTGCTGAGCTGAATTTCTTTAGCCACTTTTTAAAAATGTTTTTATTAATATATTATAGTTATACATAATTTGGGGGTTCATTTTGAACTGGGATTGCATTTTTCCTGTCTTCCTCATAAAGGAAGATCAAAAGAGACAAACTTAATGGCAGCATATTTTGAAACTATAAAATAACTAAACACAATATTTCACCATCAAGACCATCATTATTAGGCAAAATGGGATTTTACTGAGTCAAACAAGTACAGCCTAAATTTTGTGAAATAACACCCATGGGGGCTTCAGGTATTTGTCTAAAGCTTCCTGAGGGTCACCTGCCTTTCTTTACTCCAAACACTATCATTCCAAAGAGAAATTGATAGAGTAGAGAATACATGCATAGACTATAATTCACTCAAAATCAGGTCTTATTACTTCCTCTTTCCTTCTTACTTCCCTCCTGCCGTTCCCCTTCCTCTACTCTACTGATCTTCCTTCTATTCATTTATAGTTTTTTTTTTTTTTTTAAATTGGTGCTTTTTAGGTATACAATTGGAAGTGTGAATCCCATGACAATAGAAGGGAGATCAGTGGAGTCGAGGAAGGCAACAGGGAGGAGGGATGGAAAAGGGAGGAATGAAATTGACCAATTATGCTGTATACATGTATGGTTTTTAAGTATATGAGGATTTGGTATATAGTGCTGTTTTAAGTTAGCTTTTTTGCTGCTATGACTAGAAGATCTGACCAGAACAATTTTAAAGGAGGAAAAGTTTATTTGAGGGCTCACAGTTTCAGAGGTCTTGGTCCTTAGAAGGTAGGCTCCATTCCTTGGGGCTCCTCCAAGTGAGGCAGAACATCATGGCAGAAGAATGTGGCAGAGGGAACCAGCTCACACAGCATTCAGAAAGCAGAGAGAGAGAGGTCTCCACTTGCCAGATACAAATATAGACACCAAAGCCATGCCCAATTCCCACCTCCCTCAGCCACATCCTAGTACTTCAGTTACCACTTAGTTAATCCTTAACAGGGGATTAATTCACTGATTGGGTTAAGACTCTTACAACCCAATCATTTCTTCTCTGAAACTTCTTGCATTGTCTCACATGTAAGCTTTTGGGTACACCTCACATCCAAACCATACCAAGTGCTAAGCTCCAAGAGGGCTGGGGCTCTGCCCACCTACCTACTACTCTCTTCCCAGCCCGGTCCAGAGCCCTGCACAATAATATATGCATGCAGCTCAACAGTGAAGGACACAAGAGTGTATTCACCTAGCTACCTACCTTTCTTTTTTTGTGGTGCTAAGGGTAGAACCCAGGGCCTTGCACACACCAGGCTAGGGTTCCACTGCAGAGCTGCTCCCCAGGCTCTGTATATTCATTCTTTCAAGAAGGATTTAAGGCTGTGACCACTTCTGTTTGGAACTATAGTGTTTGGAGTAAAGAAAGGCAGGTGACCCTTAGGAAGCTTTAGAACAAACAACCCGAAGCCCCCATGGGTGTTATTTCACAAATTTTAGGCTATACTTGTTTGATTCAGTAAAATCCCATTTGGTCTTGATGGTTAAACATTGAGTGTGTTTAGTTATTTTATAGTTTCAAAATATGCTGCAATGAAGTTTGTCTCCTTTGATCCTCCCTTATGAGGAAGACAGGAAAAATGCAATCCCAGCCTCACAGATGGTGGAACAGAGACAGGAGGCCGAGTCACATGTGCATCTATTCTCTCTCACCTCCTGTGTCTTCTTAGTCCTCGGTGCCTGGTTCCCATCTGCCACCATGTCTCATTTGTTCTTCACCATCAACACCCTTTCTCCACCTTCCTGTTCTCTCCTCCTGCCTTAATTCAGCCCCCATGATTCCCTTCCTAGATCACAGGGCAGGTTCCTGACAGGTGCCCTCACCTCCAGATGTCTTCACCTCCAGGTGCCCTCACCTCCAGGAATTCTCACCTCCAGATGTGCCACTGTTCAGGCTGCTGAGTAAATTTTCCAAAACCCAAGTCTCATTGTTTTCCTGTCTAATTTGAATTTTTGGATATCTTCTCTTTTCTTCAGGATATCAGTGGCACACAGGCTATTCATGACAGTTTCCTTGTTTGCCCTGACTCCCTTCCTGCTGCCCCAGTACCCTTCCCTGCATCCTTGGCAGATGCTGATTTCTCTGCCTAGGATGTCCACACCACTATCTGCCTATTTTTGGATTTCCATGGTATCCCATTCACTGACCAGGGACCCCAGCTAGAGCCCAGCCTTCTCGCTGTGGCCCTCTGCGTTTGCCATTTGGCAACATGTGCCTTTCTGTAGTGTAATTGTATGTTTGTCAGTCTCCTTGCTGGACTGTGCAGTTGGTTACCAAGGACAGTGTCTTTTTTTTTTTTCCATAGTACTGAGGTTTGAACCCAGAGGTGCTCTATTCCCAGCCCTTTTATTTATTTATTTATTTTGAAACCAAGTATTGCAAAGTTGCCCAGGCTGACCTCTAACCTGTGATCCTCCTGACTCAGCCTCCAGAGTTAGTGGGATTACAGGCACATGCCACTGCGCCCCTGCCTGGCAGGCAGCATCTTTTATCTCCCTATTTCACAGGTTAGCCCATGACCTCTCACAGAGTGGATCTTTGTGGAAAAGAGGAGGAAAAGCGAAAAGGAAAGTTTGTCTGATTTCAAAGTTCATGTTCTCTCTGTCCTTGACACCACCCATTGTCACATTCTCCTAGTCCTTGGTGTTGAGGTTAAGGGTGACTATCACAGTGATCCAGTTTGACTTTACTTCATCCTCTGGCCAGCCAGACCCTGGTCTACCTTTGGTAAATGCATTCCAACAAAGCAATGACTCATGTGTATGACTCAGGACAACACAGCACAGCTGGAGAGGAAGCCTGAGTGTCTGCCCAGAGCATGCTGGTTACAGAGCTGCAAGATCCCGACAGGCATTCCCCAGGCTCCTGCAGCCTTGCCGCCTGCTCACTGGAGCCAGCCTCTGTCTGTGGAGAAGGCTGCAGTGACAGAGTTTTACAAGACTTTTATGTCTGGGATTCCATCTAATTTATTACCATTATCTAATAAATCCCTATTTGTTGTAGGCTTGCTGTAAGTTATAGGTATTGTAATAAGCATCTGGCATACAGATTATCTCATTTAATCCTCATAGTAGCCCAACAGTAACAAATACTCATATAGCACTTACTACGTGTTAGACACTGTTGTAAGCACTTTATACTAATAAATTCATCTATTTCTCAAAATAACCCTGTTATTGTCATCCTCACTTTACTGATGAGGAAACTGAAGCATTTAAAGGTTACACATAGAGGTCACATGGGTTGCAAAAGACAGAGCTGTGATACAAACTCAGGCAGTCAAGCTTCTGAGTTCACACTCTTAACCCATGCTATGCTGCCCTGATGGAGTGTAACTATAGTCCCATTTTACAGGGGAGGAAATGAAGGCACAGAAAGGTTAGTTACTTAAAAAAGACACACAACCAGCTTGTGATGGAGCCAACAATGGAAATTGGTTGTCTTCAACCCCTGGCTCCTAACCACTGTACTCTCCTGCCCAGACTTAGGAGACATACAGTCATCAAAATATGGTGATACACTTAGCTCTCCCTGATTTGTGCTTCACAAAGGCCAAGTCCAGAGGTTGGATAGGATGCTGGGACAGAAACATTCTTCTAAGTCTAGTGCTACAGCAAACAGTGTCTGATGGCATATCCTGCTTCTCATGTCTTCACTTTGGGGCCGCAGAGCTTTCCTCATCCTGGGGATGCTGATGGAGCTTTTCTTACCCCCACAGACAGTGAGACGGTGCACTACCACTACGGCCCGAAGGACCTGGTAACAATCTTGTTCTACATCTTCATCACCATCATCTTACACGCTGTGGTTCAAGAATACATTTTAGATGTAAGTGCAATGTCTGGATTCTGAGATCGGTAGCTGGGGAGATGCCTTGGGGTAGAGGACCTTGCCTTGGAGGAAACGACAGTTTTCAATCCGTGCACCTCCTAGTTTGTATCCCCTGGCTGATCCTATTGATGGACTTCCCTTACTACAGTTTGTCCTCAACATCTTTCATTAATCAGCACATGGGACAGCAGTATTTATTACATAGGAGAAACTGTCTGAAATATGACAAGACTGGCCTTACGGTCTGTTGTATGTGACATGATTAAGGGCTGTTTTCTTTATGTATAGGAGAAAGATGTGAGTCTTGTTGTTTTTTCAAAACGTTTGCCTTAAGTTAAGCACTGTATGTATGCAGTAGGCTTGCACTAATAACTTGGTTTATAGTAGGGCTCAGACTTCTAACAATGTTTAATCCTTTCATGAGGAGGAAACGAGTTTGAAATCTGTCAGATGTGAATGCTCTTCTTGTTTATTGATATGTGGGGTTTTCTTTATCCTTTAGAAAATCAGCAAACGGCTTCATCTCTCCAAAGTCAAACACAGCAAGTTCAATGAATCTGGACAGCTGGTCGTCTTTCATCTCAGCTCAGTGGTGTGGTGCTTCTACGTGGTGTTGACGGTGAGTGGCCCTCGGGACTGCTGATGGGTGAGAGGCAGCTCTGTCTCTTGTATTGCTGATGAATGACCACAAAGGGCTTGCAGAGAAGAAGAAGAGTAAGGCGTAACTTTCTTAGAACTAAAACTCTTTGCACTCACATGGTATTTCATGAGAGGCTAAATGACATAGATGCCACTTTATAGCATGTACCTACACAGCACTATATAGTTTCACCAGGCCAATTCCATAAGGTCGATTTCATGTCTATTCCAGTACCTGTGTTATAGACTGAAAAGTCTCAAGCTCAAATATTGCAGATTATCTGTAGCTATGTGTTTCCAAGGATGGCTTGGCCTTGGAAGTCCAGCTCCAAATCCAGCTTACTTTCTGCTTTGCTGCATTGGCCTCCCATACACAAGGCCAGCATTGCCCTGTCTACATATTGCCCTTTCCCACACTTGCCTACAGGACCAAATGATTTATCTCCTCCCCTTTCTACAATAGGATTTATTTCAAGCCATCTTTGATACAGCAGAATTTCTTCTTATAAAGGAATGTGGATAGTCCTTTGAGGTTCACTATAACAAGACCCTGCCTGTCATGCTAGGAAGTTTTTAATTAACACCTACTCTTCCCTGGAATCCCTCCTGTCTATAACCTGATCCCATGAGAAATCCCAACCTTGGGTGTAGAAAATTCAACAACCCTATGACCTCTTTGCGATTTCCTTTCCTGCCTCCCACACATTCCTCCTCTGTGTCTTCTGTGAAAGGGATAGGCCCAGAGCTGAATATGGACTTAATATTCCTAAAGCAAGAGTCAACATGTCCTTTTGTTTATTGCTTTTATTCCTATTATTATTTCATTGAAAAGTGGTTTTTCTAAGCAGTACACTAGGAATTTTAAATGAGGGACCTAAGACTATTATTCTCTTGAGCTGAAGTCCATGTCATTCTCCTGTGGTGGACTTACCTTGCATATATCCTTCCCTTGTCCTGAAACTGGAGTTTCAGGCTTCTCCCCACCCCCAGTGAGTTCATGCCAACCTCTGGAGACCTTAGCTGCTTTGAGGTAGAATGACCTCAGGATACCAAAGGACATGTAACTCAACTGATCTTTCATGGGAAATATTGCCTCATCTGTGACTCACTTTACCCTTTCAGCCTCACCCCCAGACATTCCACCCTAGCTGTGACACATGGGGGCCAGATTTGGAGGCCAGAGCGAAGTTACAATACCCTTTTTAGCGTGTGAAGCACTCAACTGTTGCTTCTCAGTCCTTTACAGACTAGAAAAGGATGATGGAAATTAGTTTGGAAGCATGGAGGGCTTTTCTTGGGGAAATTCCAAACAGTCTTTTATGGGGTGGTGAGAGCAGTTCCCTACTCAGCACGTTCAGCAGGACATAGAGACCAGGGAAACATACAGTGTTCTGGTGATCCTACCTCTTAGTAACACCGCTAGACTCCTTGCCTCATTATCTGTGTGGGAGGAAAGTGATGGAGGAGCAAGAGGAATTCTATAAAAGGAGTAAAAAAACGCTAGTTTTTTTAAACTCAGTTTTCTCTTATGATGCAAATTTTTCATGATTCTTCTCTTTTTTTCATTTTCCAGTCAGCTCATCAGTGGGTCCAGCAGCTCTGTGCTCCAGAACACACTGATATTCTGTCTGTTGCTTTCTACCTGTATAGTTACCCCTAGCCCAGTGGTCTAGGAATTTGTCCCTCTGGGGACACCTGGCAACAAGTTGCTGGCACACAGTGGGTGGAGTCGGGAATGCTACCAAATACCCCTCACTGCAGAGGACAAATCCCACAGCTAAGGGTTTTCTGACCCAGATGTCAGCAGTGTCGAGGTTGTAAATCCTGAGTGCCTGTTATTTCTCACTTGCACACCTCCCTCCTTCCAGAGGGAGGCTGTGTCCACTCTGTGCCTCCCTGCCCCAACCCATTAACTGCTCTACCAGATGGATCTGTACAAAACCCAGGTAAAATCATGCATTTACCCTGCTTAAAAGCTTTTCTCATAGCTGAAGTAAAATTGTTTTTTTTCCCCCCCTCACTCATGTCATATGGGCCCTGCTGGCCTAACTGGTCTGATCTGAGGGGACACAGCCCTCTGTGTCCACCTTTGTTCCTCTTACTGTTCTGGCCATTTCTGTTTCCTAGACTTTGCACTAGTGGTTCCTCTGCTCAAGTGCTACTTCCACAGGCATCACATGGCCATCTCCTTCTTGCTATCCAGTGTCCACCTAAGTGTTACCTGCTCACAGAATGCCCCTCATTTGCATTTTATGCATTGCACCCATTACTGGTGTTCTTCTGGTTCATGTGTAGTTCTCTGTGCCTGCCTCACACTGGACCCTGAGCTATTTGCTAGTAGGCACCATGCTTATGCTATACCCTTTATAGAGTGCCTGACGTATACTAAGTGCTCATTAAATATTGGCTGTGAGGAATGAATAGGCTGCACATGATCTTATTTCTCTAGCCTTCAACAATTTTTTAATGTAATGAATTAATGATTTTCATAAACATCATAGATGATCATGTTTTTAAAGTAATACAAAAAAGTTTTTAAAAAAAGGAAAACTATATCCCAAATCCCTCTTACCAAAAATACCAGTTTTATTTGGTGTTTGATTTAGGCATTTTTCTAGTATATGTGCAGTCAGAGTGATGGGAGTATGGCTGGACAACCAAATAAGAACATCAACCTTTGACTTTCAATTTATCTTTGATATATCATTTGTTGTTCAGGGGAAAAAAAAAACCATAATAAAACTCCACTGAAGACTGCAGGGTGGGTGAGCATTTGCCTGACTTCTTTGGTATGTCTGACTTTCATATTTTAAAACCTAAAACCCACTGGTCAGTGAGAATCTGATGGAGGGGAATTAGTGTCAGAACTGATTGCTACTAATAGACTAGTCACCTTGGAGCAGATTTGTAGCACATGGTTGTTCCTGATGAACAAATAATATAGGGAACGCCTGATTCTAGCAACTGGCTGGGTTATGTCTGGCTTCTGCTGTTTTTGTGGTTCTTTCTGATCATTCCCCAGAAAGGAAGGCTGTTGTGGAAGCAGAAGGAATCGCTCCAGCATGCTGAGGCCTTGCTTAGCTTATGAGTTGATGTGCAGAGTCACAAGAGAACAAAGGATTTCAAGAACTCCCCCAAACCATCTGCAGAGGCCTTGGGCGGATGGGGTTCGGAAGGAGTTACAGGTGCTTGCTGTGCCTCTCTGGGCCCCAGGAACTCAGGTGTCTTGGCATGTCTCAGCTCAGAGGTGGCCCAGCCCAGCTCTCCCTCAGACAGCTGCCTGGACAGAGGTCTGGAAAAGGCTGTTCTCAGAGCAATGAGTCATTTTTCCTCTGGCTTTCTTAGCTTTCCTCCCTCCGCCCATCCTCCTCCAGTCCCAGTGGACTGGACATTCACAAGAAGGCAGCATTTTTCTGGAGAGTTTTCTTGGCGTGTTGGCTTCCAGATTCTGACCTCTTTGTCTCTTAAGTGAAGAGGCCAAGCAGAGGGGGTTCCCATTTGCAAGTCACAAGACCCTGCAGGCTGCAGCATTCTCACAGCGCTGCTTTTCTTGGCCCATCTTTTTTTTTTTTTTTTTGGCAGAAGCGCCTCTTCCACCTCAGTCCCAGAAGTACCGTTTTTCCTGTGAAGTGCATTGCTGCTTCCTTTAGGAAGGGTTGTTCTCACCCCTCTGATTTCCCTGGAAGGAAGCAAGAGAGTGTGGAAGACCAGGTGTCACTGTGCCTGGGGTCAGATCTGATGTGTTAATGGCAGAAAGGGGAGGCGAATGGGTAGCAGCAATGTGGGTATGTGAAAGAGCTCACTGCCACCTCCCTGATGTCCACAGCTTCCTGCCTCTGTGTGTGACCAAGGGAGTGGGGTGGAGGTGTGAGAAGAGATTGTAATTGGGGCTATAGGGTTCTAGTGAGACTTTTCCTTCCAGTGTAAGTTATTGTGACTGCATTGGGAAGTGTATCTGATTGGGTCTATCAGGTCATTGTACTCATGGGGTCCCAAGTTATGGCACTGGGGCAGTGTGGATTGTACCCAAAATGATAGGCCAGAGGGCAGTTAGTGATCGAGGGTGGACCAGGCCTCAGTTGGAAATACAATCTCAGATCCAACAGACAGTAGACTAGAGTGCTTTTCACTAAACCAGTTGACCTTCTCATCCCCTGAGCATTGTAAAACCCCTGCTCTTACCTTTGGAGCAAACAGTCAAGGTTCTCAGGCTTTTCATCAAATCCACCATTGTAGACAGCTTTTTCACCACTGTGACTAAAAGATTCCACAAGCACAATTGTAGAAGAAAAAAGGTTTATTTAGGACTCATAGTTTCAGAAGTCTCCATACATAAGACAGTAAACTCCATTCCTTCCTTGGGGCTTAAGGTGAGACAGAACATCATGGCAGAAGAGTGTGGCAGAGGGAAACATCTCACATGATGATCAGAAAACAGAGAGAGAGGTCTCCATTTGCCAGCTACAAATATATACCTCATAGCCACATCCCTAATGAACCACTTCCTGCAGCCATACCCCACCTGCCACCAGTTACCACTCAGTTAATCACTGATTAGGTTAAGGATATAACCCAATCATTTCTCCTCTGAACTTTGCATTGTCTCATATATGAGCTTTTGGGGGATACCACGTCTAAACCATACAGCTACCAGCTTAACTGATTTTCTGATTACTGAAGTAACCTTCTTGGAGTTCTAGAACCAGGAAATTGGTGGCCTAGCTTAGATTTTTAGCTGTGCTACTGAAAAACCATCTATCTCATTTCAGATCTTTTCTCTCTATTCCATTTCTCTCTTCAAGAGGTCATACTAATCTAAACTTCTCTGAGTAACAAACAAGAGCCCTTGTTTTTTTTTCCCCCAGAAGAAATTGTTTAAAGCATCCATCATTCATTTATTCAACTAACATATTGTTATTAGACTCTGTGTCAGTTGATTCTTGCTGAAGGTGGACTTTTTCCTCCTATGTTTTACAATCTTGGATTATAAGCTCATCTTTTACATTTCAAGGGTTTATCTGTGGGAATCCCATGTATCCTTAGGTGATGGTATGTCCTCAGGGTATCACTGGACTACAACATGCTGTTAGTACTGATTTATCAGCCTGGTGGTTCCTGAATCACTGAGGTGGTTTGAACTCCAGACCCAGGTGAGAGCAAACCTGACATTGTGGGTATTTGGGGCAAATATTTTTGTTTTCGTCCTTGGCCTGACTAAGCAGACTTTTTTTTTTTTTTTTTGATCAGCAACACTTTCTAGACTACTTTTTCTCTGAGGTTGTAGCCCTTCAAGGGTCCTCATTTCATACTAGCATCTTGGGTTCCACATCCCAAGGCACTGTCTTCTGTGTGGGCACTACAACCCTGGTCCTAAGACTGTGCCTTCTGGGCTGCTACAGGTCACTTACTGCTCTGGCTTCTAGTTCCCTGTTTCTTTGGGTCCTGGAGGTGGGGGTGGGGGTGGGGTTTCCCTTATCTTCTTGTGAGCTCTGCTTTGCTATTAAAAGCATATTTGTTATATTCCATTTCTAGATGTTGTGTGATGGGAAGGTTTTCAGGTTACTTCCCCCTCTGTGTATAGGGTGTGGGGCTACTTGTTAGGGACATAAAGGAGGGCAAGAAAATGCTCTAGTGTGATGGAACTTCACTAGAGTGTTGGAGGAGACACGTGGCAATCATGATGCAACATAAGATGGGGGTCAGAGTTCTGATGCACAGTGAGGTTTGCAGGGCCCTGCTGTTGTTCTTATTTATGGTGATCTGAAAAGTCAGTCTCAGCTTTCAGTTTTCCAGTGGAAGTTGATTCTAGTACGTTTGCTTATTCATTCTGTAAGCATTTTCTGAGTGTCTACAGGCCAGGCATCATACTAGACATTGTCCAGGAACTATCAGGTTGATTTCCAACAATAACTCTGCTGAGATAGTATTCATAACCTCATTTTACAGATTATGGAAACAAATGAATTTGTTTGGTAGAGACAGCTGGTACATGTCAGGTCCACATTCAGACCCAGGTATCCAGAGCCTGAACATGGCACTTCCCACTAGATTATGGCTCTCACTGGTGGAAGAGAGCCAGTGGGTCCCAGGTATAGGCATTCTATGTCTTCACATTTCCTGTTCCTTACTCTTTTCAGCATGTGGGGGTTGGGTGCAGGCATGACCCCTGGACCAGTGACAGGACCCCAGTGGGTCCCATGTTCACATCTCTAAGTGCTCTCTTCTCACCCACCACAGGAAGGATACTTAACAAACCCAAGAAGCCTCTGGGAAGACTACCCACATGTGTACCTCTCGTGAGTATTCTTGTGCCTGGTCCCCAGGGAGGAACAAGTGGTCCCCTGGCTTCTCATCCCACAGTGTGGCCAGAACATTACAGGGCCAACTGGCATGAGGACCAGATCATGTCCTGAGCCTATTCAGGCATGATGTTGTGGGCAGTAGGCCTGTGTATGGCTGTTTCCTCCCAGAGAATCCCCAAATGGAATGTCACCTGCACTGGCTCTTCCCACAGAGGCACCTAAACTGACAGATACAAAGTAGAACTCCCCACAGTCTTTTGGCTTTGTGCCATTCACAGCACATCTTCCTGTCCATCCTCTGTGGCTGATGCTCTGTCAGAGGCAGCATCCTGTGCCTCTCTGGTGCTGCCATGTCTCAGGCCCATCTCTAGTTTCTAGGAGGCCTCTCCTATGACCTTTCAGAGCAACAATAGCAAAGGATGTAGAGCTGAGCTAGATCTTCCTTTGCTACTTTAATCCAGCCATTGTTCATTGTGTTCTATGGTCACCATGTCCATCCAAAGTGCCCTGGAATCAGCACCTTCCTCAGCTTTCCCTTCTGGAGGCTGAAGAACTCCTCCTCCTTTGTACACTTGTGATACTGCTTTTTTCTTCCATGGACTTTACATGTCCCTTTAGATGGTCTTGTATATGGCATGGCCACTGTGGATGTAGTGGTGGCAGGCCTTGCCCCCGAGCTCCTGGACCTGCGTGCTTGGCAAGCACCAGCGGAATGTGGTGCTGTACCCTCTTTGAGACTCCTCCCTCTTCTCCAGCTTCCAGGTGAAGTTTTTCTACCTGTGCCAGCTGGCCTACTGGTTGCATGCACTTCCTGAGCTTTACTTCCAGAAGGTACGGAAGGTGAGTATGTGCTTTTCCTGCCACTCCAGGGAGTTCCTTCATTCTCTACTCCCCTCCTGTGTTCCCTTTGCTGCCTCCCTTCCCTTTCTCCAGAGCACAGGGTGTGGGCTGGTGATGGGGTGTTTGGTGCTTGAGGTAAATGCTAACTCAGCCTCTGTGGTAGTGCCTTTTGGAACCTCATGAGCGGCCACCAGTGTCAGTCTCTTGCCTGCCTCTCTCAGGAGTGTGGCTTTGGGCAAAATCTAATGTCAAGATCCTGGAGAGATGTTTGCCACTCCCACAGCTTTTTAAAAAAATTGTTTCACTCTGAATTAATTCCAAAAGCCCTCTTCCCCAGTCGCCATGTTCTACTCCTCAATCCACACCTTGCCCTCTGAAACGAGACCCGAAGCCGCTGCCTCACCCTTGAACTTTGCAGCAGCCCAGCACGACCGGACTCTGGTGTGACATGTACTATGAGTTAAAGCCACCCAGTCCTGGAGGGGTTAGGGGACCTGGCCCTCACGCTTTCCCTGCATTCCCTGCATCCTCAGGTAGGGAAGGGACAAGTTTACTGTCTGCGGCTCTTTTGTTTCCAGGAGGAGATTCCCCGCCAGCTCCAGTACATTTGCCTGTACCTGATCCACATAGCCGGAGCATACCTCTTAAAGTGAGTGAGACCTTGAGCCACCAGAGTTCCTTTCCTTCTTATGTCCCTGCTATTCACAATCATTCAATTAGAAGGCATTGATTAGATGCCCTCTGTGTATCAGGTACCATGCTAAGACATGGGGACACAGAGAAGGATAATAGAACGTTGTTTGATCTTCAGTGGTTCATTCTCTATCTGGTAGGAGAGATATAGACAATTTACTGTAAGGACAATTTACTGTGATGAGCACTATAATAAGGTCTGTTTCACCAGCCATGGGAAGTCAGAGAGTGATAGCCTCAACCTGAAGAAAACCAGAGAAGACTTTGACAGATGCTGGCCCTTGAACCATGGCTTTGCAGATTAAAGGTCCCCTGAAGCTGGGCTTCCACCTCAGTGTCCAAGTGCTGCTTGAGCCCATGACCCTAGGATTCCCTTCTCTTTGGTTTATAATGTCATGAAGAGTAGTTTACTGCTTGATTTTTCTAGAAGTACACAGAGTTGCTATAGTGTTTGATCTTTTCTTTTTTTTTCTTTTTTTTTTTTTTTTTTAGTTGTTGGTGGACCTTTATTTTTATTTAGAACCTCACACATGCTAGGCAAGCGTTCTACCACTGAGCCACACCCTAGCCCTAGAGTTTGATCTTGAGGGTCTCTTTTATGTAGGATGAAAAGGTCATTTCATTTATAATTTGGACTTCACCTGAGCTTTATTCACATAGGGTTGAGCACCCTATACTTCCTCTAGGCTGTCATTTGAGTGCTTGCTATGTGTAACTTTTGCTAGTGCCTGGAGGTCTGCGAGCCCCTGTCTCCTGGGTTCTCACAGCAGGCATCCTGTGAGAATGACTGGGTTGGGTTAATAGAGTCCAGGAGGGTAGCATTGCTCAACCTCTGGTCTCCCAGAGAGGCCTAAAGCCAAGTCACTTCCTGGATGGGCCTTGGAGGGGTGCAGGTTGTGTGTGCCAGCTCTGCCTGGTATTGGATGCTCATGGGTCACATGTAGCATGGGTCTAAGGAAACCACTCTTCACCATCTCCCCAATGGTTTTGCACGGAGCACCACACAGGAAGAGTGCCTCCTGCTTCCCCACTCTCAGCTTGAAGGACTGGGTAATGATATCACATAGCAGGAACCCTTTATGTTTCCAACCTCTGCACACTTGTTCTGAGCACCTTTTATGTGCTTGGTTCTAGCAGGATGATGAGTGAGTGCTATGAAGAGCCTATGTCAGGTCCATGGTGGGAACAGACAAGGGCAACTGACCCAGATAGGGCAGGGAAGAGCCGAGGGAGGTTAGGCTTTGGGAAAAACTCCTAAAAGTGCAATAGCTAATCTGAATATTAAAGGATGAATCAGGGCCTGCCCAGCAAGTGGAGTAGAAAGCAGTGTCCAGGCACATGGGACAGCCTAGGACAAGATGGGGCCATGGTTTCTGCTTGTGGGGAGGGTAAAGCTCATCTTTTGTCTGCAGCTTGAGCCGCCTGGGCCTGATCTTGCTGCTTTTGCAGTACTCCACTGAGTTCCTCTTCCACATGGCACGACTCTTCTACTTCGCAGACGAAAACAATGAGAAACTGTAAGTAGAGCTGCCAGGGACTGGCCCACTCAGAGGCCTTAGGAACATGGGCCTCCCCTGAGACCTGAGCGGGTAGAGGCTCTTGTCCTGGGTTTACGTGCTTACTTGTCTGCAGGCTGCACCTAAGGTTTTTTGGTGGTGGGGGAGCATCTTACTGAAGATACCTCTCAAGTACCTTACTAGGCCCTCTTTGAGTCCTCTTCCCACTCAGGGTCTGAGTGAAGGTTCTTTCAAGAGCTGTAAAGATTAACATCTGTTTTCTGCCTCTGTGAGTAGGTTTAATGCCTGGGCTGCTGTGTTTGGGGTCACACGCCTCTTCATTCTCACCCTCGCTGTACTGGCCATTGGCTTTGGACTGGCTCGCATGGAAAACCAGGCATTTGACCCTGAGAAAGGGAACTTCAATACCTTGCTTTGCAGGTGAGTTGGGCAGAAGCCCAAGGTGATGAATCAGGGCTCCCTGAGACCTGCTGGAACCTTCTGAACTTGGCACAGCTCCTGCAGAAGGTCAAGAGGCAGCAGACCTTTGAGTCTCCCAAATGCTGAGGTTTAGCTGGAAATCTCTAAACATCAGGCCTGAGGGGAGAGGAGATACCAGCCTTCTGCTTCCCTCAAAACCTTCTTTACTTCCTGGCTCTGGTTTGCTCAGACTGCAGTCAGGATCTCAATCCAAATACAAATCCTCTTACCTTTGTGCAACACTTTGTGGTGCACAAGAGGTTTTACGTCTGGTCTTTCAGTTGATCCTTACAACCATGTGAGGACTCTTTAAACCCCTATCATCCAGAGGTTGGCTGGTGGTCAAGGGAAACAACCAGAAGCCATATGCTACCATGAGTACACAGGCCTTGGAAGGTGTGACTATCCAAGGTTGCTGCTCTTTTAAGTGACATGCTGGATGAGAAGCCACTCTCAGAATTATTTCAGGTATATCATAATTCAGTCATTTGAATTCTACCCATATCTGTGGAGTTTATATTAGCCTTATTCTGTGCTATGGATATGAGGTTCCTCCCAGGCATGAGAGTAGTGTGATTGTGGAGCTTGATGCATAACCACCTCTTTCCCATCTCTCTTACTTCAGCATTGCTGAAGTGTGCTAGTATAATGACCACAGCACATGCTCTTCCTAATGATAGTGGCAATGTGAGGGGACTGGCCATGGAAGCCGTACAGTCCAGGCCTTGTCTCCCCATTTGATGACGCTGGTCTAAGCCCCGCCCTCATGCCTCACAGGCTCTGCATGCTACTGCTGGTGTGTGCTGCCCAGGCCTGGCTCATGTGGCGCTTCATCCACTCCCAGCTGAGGCATTGGCGGGAATACTGGAATGAGCAGAACGCCAAGCGGAGAGTCCCAGCTGCCCCAAGGCTTCCAGCCAGGCTCATCAAGAGAGAATCTGGTGAGTGCCAGGGCCCGAGGCTAAGAGAGGGTGAGGTCTGTCTGGGATGGGTGGGGAGGAGCTGGCGGCTCTTGGGCACGCCACACACGAGTCTTGCTGGCTCCTCCTTCCTGACTATTTCCCTGGGCCTGGGGCTCCGTGACTGGCGCGTGGCTGGGCATGGGCCAAGGACAGAGTGTGGGCAGGGCTGGCCCTAACTAGGCCAGGATCCCAGGCCACTGTGGGGCAGGGCTGTGCTGGGTGGGGACCCCTGGCGGGAAACATGTCCTCAGGGTGGTTTCTGGAGCCCAGCCAAGTTCTGCTGCTGCTGCTGCTGCTGCTGCCACCCCCACCCATGCCCTGTGCTACACAGTACCCTGCTGTGTCCTCACCTGCCCTTGTGTTCTGCATCTCGGCCTACCTCTGCTTCCTGGATTGTTGGCTCCTTCTCTGTTCAGGAATGACTCACAATGACACAGTGCTAAGTGGGTGGCAGGGGTGGGACACCTACCTGTCCTTTGGCCCTTACACACACCCCACTTATTACCTACCCCCATAGGTCCCTGAGCATTCCCAGCCCTTCACTTCCTGTCCAGCCTGGGAGCTTGTCTGCACTGGGATCTGTTTTCTGACTCACCTGCCTTTCTCCAGGCAGCTGCCTGCTTGGCAAGGGCTTATGTGTTTGAAGCAGACACGTGCGCAGCTGGATGTGAGGAGGAGGCCTGGGGGTTGGGGAGTGGCCAGAGGCTGCCTCTGAAGTGCCTATTTGATTTGGATCAAGCACATGGAAGTCTTTTCCACAACAATAAAAGGGCACAATTTTTCTGCCAGAGGAGTTTGAGGCATCTGAGTAAGGCCTTTCCCTAAAGCCTTTTGTACCCTCTCTCTGTTGCCCCCCATTCTTAGGAGCTATTGCTGAAATGAGTTGGTGCCCCGTAGAAGCCTGAAAGGAACTGTGGGCACTAGCATCATTTAGGTGACTCCAGGGAGCTCTCACCTCAGCCCCAGGCCTGGGCAGGAGGGCATCTACCTGATACCTGTTTCTGTGTGTCATCCCCAGCCCCTAGGCTTTAGCACAATCAGTAACCTAGCACCTCAAATGGAGCCATTTGTCTAAGATACTGGGGAAAGCAGAAACCTACCCAGAGCTGTCAACACTTCTATTTGCTATAGGAAACTGCTGCCCAATGTCCACTTTGGCTCTTGGGGGTACATCAGGAGGGCTGAGTGGCCCCACTCCTTGATCTGCCCCTATCCTTTGTTCTCCTGCTTCAGTCCTGGCAGAAACCCCACATATGTCTGTCTCTTTCCACTTCCCAGGTTATCATGAAAATGGAGTTGTGAAAGCAGAGAATGGAACATCCCCACGGACTAAGAAACTCAAGTCTCCTTAAGGCCAAAGTGCTGAGAACAGGAATCCTCTTGGTGGGGGCCCAACAGGGAGGCAAGGAACCCAGGCCCCCAACACTGCCTCCTCCTTCCTCCTTGACATGCTCCGTCTCAAATAGCAGAAACCTGTCTTCAGAGAGGGGGGGTTTCTGTTTCTTCTTGGCTTTCTCTTCTTATTCTTCCATAAACCATTCTCAATAAAGCCAAAAATCTTCCTCTGTCACTCCCTCAAGCCACTTACGGCCTCACCTCTGTCCTGTGTTGGGTTTTCTAGAAACCTAGATCCTCATGGTTATTCTTCTGCTCACCTCTTTTTTCTCTTCCTTCGTGGCTGCTGCTTTTTCTTCTTACTTCTTTATTTCACTTTAACGTGCAATTTTTCTGTGTCTGGTTTTTACCATGGGAGGGAGCTAAGATTGTGGTCCTGTCCATCACTCCCAGGACCTGTCCATCTGGAAGCCTTGTGCCAAGGAGCTTCACGTGGGGCTGGTAGCAGGCCCCTTGGTGGTCCTTATGCGGATGGGCAGGAAGAGGAGAGGCCTGCCCTCTTGGATCGTAATCTCCTTGGTGCTGATTAACTGATGAGGTGTCTGATTCCAGTTCTACACACGCCATCTTGAGGCACAGCAGCCACTGCTGGTTGTGAATGCCGAGGCATTTGGCTTTGGGACATGGCAACATGATCCAGGAGGACGATATTGACTCTGTTGGGTCCCATGACTCCAGAGGGCTTCCCGTGCTGGAGTTGTATTGAAACCAGCCTGTACTCACTCTGGAGGAAAGTGCTAAAGGAGGACAAGTCTTCCCACTTGTAGAGCAAGAGCAAAGCATGCCGAGCAGCAGGCAGACTCGTAACACGACAGGAGACACAGGAGTCAGCCTGGGCCATTCTCCAGCAATGCCAACCGCTGTTGTTTCTTCAACCATTCACCAGCACTCAAAACCAAACAGTTAGCAAACCTGCCTGAGATGCGCTGGTCTGGAGTCCAGAACCAGCCAACCCTGTCAGGTCAAACTTTCTACCTTGACTTCATCTCTGTAGCTGCAGAAACACTAAGCCTCAAGGGCTCCACCCTACACCAGTCCCCTGGTGCCCCAGAGAGGGTCACCTGGCCATCTGCCCTCTGGCCTTACTTGTGAGTGTTCTTTGGAATCCTTGTCGCTTGCTGATGTTTATTGAGCACAACTACAGCGAGAGCTAGGGTTGACTCAGAGTCGCTCTTCTAGCTGGATGAGGATGAGCAGAAGAGCCCTGTTGACAGAAGTCTTCTGTCTCCCTCCCTGTGATGTTCTTTCCTGTCCCCTCCACCTGAAGACAACGCTGCCAGGTCCTTAAGCTGTCTTGCGAGGACTTCCTGAATAGGAGGTAGGCTTGAAAAGGTCCTGATTAAGAACCCCTGAGCCCTGTGCTGAGGCAACAGGGAGCAGTTCTTGGTGGCACAGGAATGCTAATGTCACCTAGCATACTGACCCTCTCTTTGACATGGCAGAGATCAGACCTTGGATTTTTATCCAAAAATGGGGAAAAGGGTCTTTTCATCAAGGCAGTTCCCCTTCTCCAAGTCACTTGGAGAACATTGTAGACAAAGTTTAAGTTACCAGTAACCGAGGGATCTGTTTCCAAACACCACTGTAGACTTCCATCTCTGTCTGGGGTAAGCATACAGAATTGGAAAGACTGCCCTTGGTTTCTTTTGATTGCCCTTAGAAAGTAGGACAATGTTTTTGAGAGTGTGCATTTTCCTCTAACCTTCCTCTCCTTCCCTGACCCTTCTCTGGGCTGCACAGAAGAATGTTGGTAAGCAGGGTAGCTTGGTATTAACTCAGCAGAGCTGATCTGAAACCCCCTTGCCACTTCAGGCCAACAGCCCTTACATAGACAGTAACTGAGTTCATACTTACCTGGCCTGAAACTACTCATGGAGAGAGTATTGAGCCAAGCCAGCAGCCTTTTAAACCCACCTTCCTCCCGCATTGGCTCAGATGACCTTCTGGGTTCTCCCCAGGCTGTCATAGCCTCACCAGCCTTCTGTAGGAGGTCTCTTACCCTCAGGTGAGTCAGTCTGAGCTGCTGAGTCATGCCCCCAGTGGATACTTAGAGCATGCTTGCAGTGCTCTGAGGGCTAGGGATGTGGTAGTGAGCAGAGCAGCTGAAGTCCTGGATCCAGCCGCCCCCATTCTCTTGTATGGGTTTTCATTGCTCTGTCCCGGGATACATGGCTCCATGTTTCTTACATCTCCTGCAAGCTTCCAGTGCTGCTGGTGTATCATGCCTTGGGCATGGTACCATGAACCTTGCAGCTAGGGTCAACTTAGAGTGTTTCCTAAAGGACAAGGGTTGGTTCAGTCATGGGAGTTTGTATAATCTTATTCTGCATTAAGAGAAAAACCCCTGAGACCATGGGGTAAACATGGAATTGGAAAGATCTACCCTGGGTTTCTTTTTATTACCCTTAGAAAGCAGGTCAGTTTTTTTGAAAGTGCATTTTTCTTCCTCTCCTTCCTGACATCTTGCCATCCTGGGCTTCAGGGATGTTTGTGGATGCTTAGAGGTTAATGTTAGGGTATTTCCTTCCCCCACCTGCCTCCCTGGCACATTTATGTCGCAGCAAAGTCAAGACTTTGGCAAGCTGACACAAACCGTGTTGCCAGAGTTTAAATAAGTCAATTCCACTTGATCCTGAGAGCAGGTTGGGCTAGCTTGTACTAACTTGAGCACTGTGGCTATGTTTTCATTTTTGTTTAGTCTATCCTATCCCCAAAGCACCAAGCCACTTGTGCAGGCCTTGCAGACCCCTCCATTGGAGAGGCAGCTTAGCACCATCCGCCAAGGGCAAAAGAAAAGATGCTCATCTACCTCAGTCACTGCCTCTCTACATCCCTGACTGGTACAGCTGCACTCAGATGCCAGCAGATGGCAGTGGTAGGAGAGGGAGGCCATTTTGGTGGATAGAGGAGCCCCTGCTGCCAATTCTCCCAAGTTCAGTAATGGGAAAGTTATTTTTACCTTCCAGGCACTGATAGCTGCACTATTAATAAGTTTCATGTGTTCTTGTTGAAGGTAGTGTATGGTTCTGGGGGAAAAGGGAGTTTACCAACACTTAAATCAAAAGAGACATGTGTTCTGGCTACCGTCACAGTGTTTCCCTTGACTGGAATCCCTGGGACCCTAAAGCCAGGGGTGGGTTTGTGCATCTAGGTTTTCAGACCTCTTTCCTCAGTACCCCTGGATTTTTGTCTCAGTGGTAAATAAGAAAGAGGTTGCATGCCCTCCAAAAATTCCACAATGTAAAGTTACGTAACATGGAAGCTTTAATTACAAGAGGCTTGCCAACACCTTTGGCTATGGAAGGCCTTGGTTTGCATTTCTTTGATAGGTGTCAGTCTTTCCTGTTTATTTTGCCTATATCTGGGGTGGGAAAAGGTAGGATTGTCTGAACATAACTAACTTCCCTAATGTCTAAGGGCTTCAGTGTCTCAAGTGGATCTTAAACCCTTATGGCCTCTGTTCTCCACTGATGGAGAGGGCTGAGGGACCGAGAGTCAGGGCAGTTGGGTGGTCTTTCTCCTCTCCTGCTCCTGAGCTTACAGTCTTTTTCCTCAGGAGAGAGAGTGGTGGTTACTGGAGAGCCATCAGTTCATTTGAAAACCTAAGAATAAATTGGAGCCCTCTGGCCCGTGCTCCACTGTGAGGAAGCCTTCACCAGCTTCCCACCTTCTCCCTGTTTGCATGAGTATTAACTACACCTCCTGAGAGGCTAGAAAAGGCCACGCCTCCTTTGTGGCCTCACCTCCCACTCATGTCCTCTTTATGGAGATGGCTGGATCAGCACAGCCCTGAAGATAAAAAGCATTCAGACTTGCAGGCTCTACATGGCCTTTTAGTGTTTGGCAACCCCCGTAGAATTTTTGTGATTGTCTTAAGCAGATCTGTTCTTGTGTAATAAGTGCCTTATGTTGCCGTGTGGCCTTTGTTTGTACTGTATGGCCAGCCCCCAGTTGCCAGGGCTCTGGGCTTTGAGTATATGCAGCCAAGGATACCATCATACCTCACTCAGTACAGTACATATAAAAGGGACACGGACCGACAGTTTTTCCTCATTTACTTTGACACCCTCCCTACATAGTAGTAGGCTCTGTGTTATCTGCTTCATTTCTGCCTCTCCCTGTAGGGGCTCACTTCTGGCCTGCTGGAGGGCTATAGAAGCCTGTGAGTGGCCCAAGGGCAGGCACCTGTGCCTTGTGCTTGTGAAGGGAAGCAGCGAGGCTCCAGCACTACCCCTGCAGCCCCTGTACCCTGCCTCACACAGAAGCCCTGACCTTTGTCTCCTCTCACCCCATATTAGAAACAAAGGCACCCTTGCTGTAACCTCTTCTGATCTATTTCACTTCCCAAAGTTTGTGGAAGGTGTTTACTTGTACTTCCTGGTCCAGAGACCTAACTCCTTACCTGTTTGGCAGAGAGTTTAGTCCAGCACTTGCAGAACTGCTATAGCTCCTGATTGGGGTGACCTTGTGTTAGTAGCCACAACCTCCTCCCTGCCCCTCACCTGCCTGCGTGCCTGTTCCCACCCTTCCGGGTTGTGCAATAACCCTCCCAGCCCGTGGTCTTTTCCACAGGCCTTTCTGTCCCTTACATTGCCCTGCAATAGGTGGGGAGGAGGGACCTTTGGGAGGGATAGTCATCATCCCTTACAGAAGAAATGTCAGCCATTTCCCCATGTTGCTGTCACTCATGATCCTGGGTGGGTTTCTGTGGCCCTCTTGTAGAACGTGTGGTATCATCTTAGAAGTCTTTATATTTAAAAATAAAAAAATCTGTTGAAAAGGAGAAAAAAACATCCTCAGGATGGGACCTAAGTCAGCGTCTGGGAATACAATCTGTGTGAGGCCCGTGGTGTCACCATCACTCTGTAAAAATGTTTCAGAGTTTCTTGTGCACATGGAGAGGATGGAGAATCAGCCCTGGGTGGAGAGCCCTGAGGTCTGAGCAGGTCTGGCTGTGGGAGTGAGTACCACCGTCCTGTTGGGTGCAGATTCGAGTGTTTATGTGTTGAGACTACAAACCTCACTTTTCAGTTCCTCTGAAATAAACATCTGAAGGATGAACTGAGGCTGCTGGTGCCCTGAGCAACTCATAATGCAAATGTGGACAAGTTGTCTTTGTTTTTCTACTTTAGCCTGTTCATGTTATGGACCAAATTTCCACAAGGAACTCAAGGAAAATTTGTACCTGCCGTATTTATGCTTTCATGTAAAAGGGTTGGGGGGAGGGATGTCTATTTTACTTTTGGTGAACTTTTTTCAAAATCCTTTTTCCACTGTTTCTGTCTGGTTTTAAAACAAATTACAGTTTTGTATGGATTTTTTAATGTACATTTTGAAACAAATGATCAAATATTTTCTGTAATAACTGAATAAAAGGCATAGAATTATCAGTCTTAATCGTCTCTGAAATAACTTGACATGCCTCTATGTAGGAGTGCTTTTTAATCTGGATACTTATGTTTACTTGACAAGTGACTTTACATCAGTTTTAGCCCTCATGTCTAAAACTTTTCACTCCATAGTCATTTCTTGTGTTTCTTGAAATATATTTGTTCACTGTGGTGATATGAATCAGGGAATTGGAATGAAGGATGGAGAATCAGTTATAAAAAGTACTAGATGGTAATATGTATCATTTTAATTCAATCTATAACAAGTAAAGTAGAAAAGGGGATTTTCTTAGCATGGGGTTCGTGAGCAGGCGGCTCCAGAAGGAAGCTCTCTATGCTTAATGCCTGCTATCATATGACGTCATTTGACTTAGAGGACATATGCTTCAGTGCCACCAAGTATGTTGGTGCTGACTAGAAGTCATCCCAGTATTAGTAGTAATGGTGGGCACTTAGGATTTTTGATGTCACTTATATGGCCTGCTGTTTCCTGTAGCTGAAGCTCAGGAGATGAGTTCAGTGACAGGTACAGTTAGTCATAGACACCCACAGGATGAGAATTACCAGAGAGCATCTGCTTGAGGTGAAGGTGAGTGGACCTAATCGGGGAGGGGGAGCTTTGGCAGGGTTGAGTTGGAGTCCTGCTGTGTGTGAGAAACCAGGTGACTCCAGCACTTAACCTCCCTCATGAGAGAAGATAGGTGACCTAGCTAGGGGTTTTGTTTTTGTTTTATAGGAAATGGTGATAGTGAATAAGTAAAGCTGTCAAACATTTTTTTAAAGTGAACCTGTTCATACTTGGGTGCCAGCGAGATATTCAGGAGTCACTTACCTGAGTGAATCTCGATTCTCTGGAAACATTTAGAGAAGTCTTCTCTACTTGTTGGTCCCAAACACCCTCAAAGACATGGGTTTAGTACACCTAATTATTAGGTGGCATTTTCAAGGCCCCCGAGTGGTACAGACAGGGTGCCGGCTCAGGATAGTCAGTAGTGGCTACCTCACAGACTATCTTCCTCCACAAGATATGATTAGCCCTGAATCCACAAATCACCCTCATGAGTCTTAGACATATCCTTCAGTTAAAGCTGATAGCTGTGGCTTCCAGTGTGCCTCCAATGCCAGTGCTACTTGGTAATGGAAATTCTCTATTTCTGATTAAACTCCTTGGTGGCCAATTGGAAATGATGGCCATTTCTTCCTACAATATTGCTTGCTGTAGCTAACTCTGCTGTCTTCCTTCACCTGAGCCCAGCTGTAACTGTGGCATGTGGTAATTAGTGACATCTAATGGCTGCACTGCCATTCAGGATTTTAGTAAAAAAGTGATTTGCTCTGATTTTGGTGATTCCTACAGTTGCTGCCTTGTGGAAACTTAACGGGTGAACAGTGTGAGGACACCAAAGAAATGCCCTGCTGGCTAGGGTCTTTCATGAGATAGTGCTCATACCTTGTGATGGTGCTGTCAGATCTTAGCTTCTCAATCTTGGGTGAGCTTGGGAAGGGAGGCCAGGTGAGAAGTAGAAAGCAAACTTGAGGAATATATGAACCTTATTCAACCTAGCTGAGATGCTTCTATTAATTGTAGTGGGGCTGAAAGTTTAATCCTAGTACTCAGTAATTGAATAGAAAGATGTTTCTTGTATCTGGTGGAAAAGATAAAGAGAAATAAAGAGAAAGTCTATAAACACTTGGATTTCAAAGGGCAGGTAAGAGGATGTTCCTAAATCTCCATTTCAGCTAAGGCCCGATGCCGAGGACAAAAATTGGTAAGTATTTCCACATGCTGCCAATTGAGCTGATCCATGAAAGATTTGCATTGGAGGTACCCAAAGCTTTTGTGAGTTTCTGTCTTCCTCAGGAGGCAGAGATGATGGAGAATGGATTGGAGACTGCAGACTTCTGAAAAGGGCATCAGGATATAGCAGGTCTGCAAGCTAAGTAAGGGGTAGATGGGGTGGGGATGACTTTAACAGATGTGATTTGACGTGTCTCTTGGAGTTTGGAGAGCACAAGGTTTGGGGTGCCTGATTCTCATCTAAAACAAGTCTCAAGGATAGCTACCTAACTGCAGAACCAAGAGAATCTTTCAGCATGAGTGCGCACACCCTGGCAGGGCTGAAAGGGCCCCATTCTGACAGATGAAGAACCTGGGCAGCAGACTGTTATAGCAGGGCAGTCAGTTGGCTACTAGACAATTTGCATCTGAGAATCCTGCACAAGGAGGTTCCCTGTGTGAAGGTGACCTAAGAATACACACGGTATTGGACACACGGTACTCAGCCTTCACCCCAGATTATGATGATATTACCCGACAGAAATGAGAAGTTTCCCTTTTCCTCTGGTTCTGCCCTCTAACCCTTCCTAGATCCTACTTGGTCCCAAACAGCAGCTGGCCTGAATAGAGACAGAGGGAACAAAAGCCAGAGAAAGGACTTTGCCTGTCCCAACACATACACTGTACTAATGGCTTCCAGGCCTGAGGCAAGACTGAGCTGGGAAAACAGGATAGAATTTAGTATTTTTAAAGATTGAAGTGGACTTTTTAAATATTTGAGAATTTTAAAATAGCTATGAATGACTGAAGGAAACAAAATATGAGTTCTTCCTGAGATAATAACCTGGAACAAAAGGAGGCATCAACAATGCATCTACAGCCTTTAAACTGGTTAAAGGTAACAGCTCATTAGGGAAGGAAAGATCAAGGGCAGCTTCCCAGCAATTCTGAGGAGGCCCAGGCATCCTTGGTCCTGTGTAACTCCATCCTCATTCGTGCCATATTTTGGATGGCACGGAAGAATTTGAGATGGCATTTGAAAAGATGAAGTTGGTAAATGACTTCGATTAAAGAGCAGCACTGGCTAGAAAGTCATTTAGAACTCATTAGAGAGCCAACAACTGCTACCAGTCTTCCCGCACTATCTTAATGCCAGACTCTCTAAAAGAGCAGGTTTTCTACTTTTTTAAACAGCAAGAAAAACATTTTACTTCATAACCCATCAAATACACTCAGGAAACAAGTTTCATGAAAATACATACTCTACATTTGTTCCACACCGATCTTTTATATTCCATTTTTTAAAAATGCAGGTCGACTAATGGGCCTTGAACCAGAGTTTTAAAAACACATACTATGTTTCTCTACAATATCGGGACAGGCAGGTAGGTAGTGGTGGGGGCCACTGGCTGGCAGCAACAGCGATGCTATACGCTAATTTTCAATATTCCAAATGTTTCTAGAAAATTCTCATTCATCCTGCCTTAATCATGCTATATGTTACAGTTTTCCAGAAACAGAACCAACAGAATGTGTATGTATGGGTATAGACATATACAAAGAAAGAAATGAGTAGTAGTATAAATGATTACTACCATGAGAAATGATTCACATTTTGGAGCCTAAGCTCCTTAAGCTGAAGGTGAGTTGGCAAGCTAGAGCTGAGCGAGAGCTGAGGGTATAGTTCCAATTTGAGTCCAAATGCCTGAGACTCAGGACATCTGATGGTGTAGCTCCTTTCTGAGGCCTGAAGGTGAAGGACTGTTGTTTCAGATTGAGTTTGAAGGCAGTCAGGCAGGAGGAATTTGCTAGTACTCAGGGGAGGGTCAGCCATTTTGTTTTGTCCAGGCCTTCAGATGACTAGTTGGGCCCAACCACTTTGGGGAAGGCAATCTGCTTTGCTTACCAATTCAGATGTATTCTGAATCAAAAACAGAATAATGTTTGATGAAATATCTGGGTAGTCTGTGTCCCAGTCAATTGACACATAAAATTAACTATAACAATACCCCAACCACCCAAAATAAGGCACTAATCCTATAAAAACCAATTTAATTGAGATTTTTGGAGAAGTGAAATATAACCAAAAAAGAAATATAACTTCAGAAGCTCTACAAGATATATTTCCAATTGTGGATCCAACATAAAAAAATTATATTGTATTATCTCATCAGCCATATCAGTTTGAGAAAGCACGAACAAAGTTATAATAGTCAATTCTGTCTTCTCCATGGGAGCACATCCTGATTAACTGCAGAAGAGAGCAAAGAGAACAAATGAGACAGGTGGGCTTCCAACTTAACTGCAGAGCACACTTATCCCCCACCTTTGTAAACCCAAAGTTCAGTTTTTATATCCTCAGTTGATTCATAAATGATCCTATGAACCTTGTAGGTAGGTCAGACATTGCCATCATCTTCAACTTAATGAAACCAAAGTTGGATGGTATAAATTACCTGCCCAAGATTTCAAGATGAACACCCATATTTATAAGGGTGCTGTCATTTTCAAAGCAAATTGTTTCAAGTAGAAGCCTTTGTCTACCAGGAAATAAGACTCTTATATAGTAGGTTCCTAATACTGCAACCTAATAAAAGAATCTAGTTCTATTACTGTTTATACTGTGTCCCCTGAAACTCAGCTGTGACTGATAACAGAATGATTTCCTGTGGTTGTCTTTGTAAGACATGTGCAAATCTACCCCACCTTTCCCTTCCCTGTCTCACTTCCCAATGACAGCCATTCCTCTCTCCCAAGTCAGTTTCCATGTCATATGGTATAAATTACTAAAAATCAAAGTAGGCATGCTGTCAATATAAGGTATGGGGAGTTAACTGGATGTTTGGCCCACATGAACAAATACCCTTCTTTCTGCCCGCCTCTACTCCTTGCTAATATTCCTGTTCATAAAAACTACTCATCTATAACCTAGTCACTTTAGCCTAAACAAAATCCTTTCCTAAATGAATCTTTAATTCTGAACTTGGTTTTTGCTTAAATATCTTCAAGAAGGGCTATAGAATTTCAATGTTCTTAGTGTGAATATTTTGAAGATAGTAAGCCAGAGTCCTTGGCAAATGTGTTAGGGGGATGGATTTTGTTCTGACTTTCAGGGGAACCCTGACTAAAGGAATTAGTAATGAAGGAACAGCATGAAACTTAATTGATTTATGAAAATTCTAGGAGAAGAACTTCCTTGCCTTTTGTCTATTTGTGGCTGACCATACCCCTTACATACTGCTTGGGCAGAGTTTGCGTCCACATGCTAGCCCTACTGAGGGGCTAAGCTACACGTTGGCCGTGAAGGGCATTAAAGGCTTTCCACCATCCTGTTCAATCAACTAGTCTTTGGGTCTCCTCTTGGCAGCTCCCCATCCAGGGTCATCTCTGCTGCCTTCCTTCAGTCCTGACGTATTGGTCTATCAACACTCTGTGCTATCTAGTCCCAGGCCCACTTATTGAGAAGCCCTTCAACAGAAATTAAACAAGGATGCCAATGCTAGAATCGGGGAAAATACCATAATCAAGGACAGTAGTTATGATTGGAATATCCTAAATCTCCCTCATTTAAAACAAAATACACATACAATTGCCTTTAGGAAAGAATGATTGGTGCTTAGCCTCTACAATCAACCCCCAAAAGGAATTCATACCAACCTCCTTAACCAAGGAGTCATCAATTGGGATGTTAAAGGATTCACAGATTTTAAAGAACATCTCTCTGTCCACATATCCTAATGCTTCCTTGTCATGAGCTTGAAATGCTTCATGTATGTTATCTTTGCATGAATAATCTTTCAGTTGCTTCTGGACTGTGTCAATTAAGGCTTCCAGTTCCTGCTTGCCTGGCTCCTCTTTAGCTTGCTTGCTGTAGAGAAAGGAAGGACATGACTGGACATGGTATTTATTCTTGACCAATCTTATCTTAGTGACCAAAGTTCTCACTTGGTGGAGTCAGGGAAGCTTCTAATGACAAACAGCTTTGACAAAGAGCTGACCAGTAGAACACTTGCCCATGGAAGCTGGCTGATGACCAATGCCCACATTGGGATGGCCTGACAGGGGGCAGTTTTTCATTGCCTCTCTTTTTGCCATATGTTAAATCACTGCACCACAAAGAGCCAAAGCTAATACCACCGCCATCCCAAATTTGGTATTTACAGGAACCACATGATTGTCTCTTCCTGCTTTGCAGATTAACATTACCTATCTAAAAATAAATGTCTGAGTGTTTTAAAAAATATGCATATAACTATGCAGCCAGAAATCTCTTGTAGTTTTAACTTTCTTTCTCCAATTCTCCCTGAATTTTGTGAAGGCTCATCTATGGAAGTTAAGGGGCTACCCTATGTGGCGGTGAGAAGTTTAAGCTTAGCCTTTACTGAAATGAAGAGAAATTAATAACAGAGCATTAGGAAGAGGAAGGCCTGTCCCTTCAAAACACAGCTCCATAAGTAGAAGCTCAATTTTTATTTCCTTTGAACAAGAAGCAACAGCTACAAAACTGAGGAATTTTAGAGCTAGAAAAGTTTCCCACATATTCATAAATTCTTTTAGAACAAAATGAACCCAGATAAACCCAGTAAGCATTCTTCCCTTTTTCAGTGATTGGAAAACAGACTTAAAGACCTATCCCAGATTCACATCAGAGGCAAGACCAGAACTCACGTCTCACTCCATTCCAACATGTTCTTTCAAGGATGCCTGACTACCTCTTACTGAATCCCTCTCCTGCCATGACTTCAAAACCACTAACCCACTGAATTTCTATTCTTATTTTTTCTTGTATATAATATTCAAAATGTTCACTGTTGTAACTAGCCTCTTTTAAATTAAGTTCCTTTTACCTACTGTTGATGGTTGCTGGGAGAGATATAAAGTGGTATAATCTTTCAGGAGTCATTTTAAACAAGGAGCAAATGGTCAAGCAAAGAATTCCAAATAATTTATCCTAGGGAAATAATCATGGATTGTATGAAAAGATAAATCTATGAGAATGTTTTTAGATAGCCTAAATAGCCAAAAATAGGAAATTGGTTAAAATACTTTAATCAAGTAATGGAATAATAATGAAGCCATCAACAATGTGGCAGAAAGAGTGAAAGATTGTTAGAAAATTGAGGTATTCGAGTATGAAAACAAAGTGCTAGCTTTTGTGTAAAACTCATGGGAGAATAAAAATATATATTCAAATTTGCCTATATTATGTAAAGAAACTCTGGGAAGATAATTTTAAAAAAAGAAAACAATGAAAGACAGTCTCCTATGGGGAATGAAGTAAGTAGTAGATGGAATATTTGAGTATAAGGTCTACCCAAAATATATTAAGCTATCAATGTTCCATAAAATATTTCAAAATATCAGGAATATTTATGGTTGACTATCAAGTAAAGTCAGTTAAATAGTATGATAGAATTAGTACATTTCATATGCATATTAAAAAACAAAATATTAGAAGTCATCTCTGGGATATGAGATTTTCAACATATTTTTGCTTATATTTATTTGCATTTGCATGGAAATGGAAGGAGACCCTCATTGTTATACAAAATTACATATAAGAGGATGTGAGGGGAAAGGAAAAAAAACAAAACAAGGGAGAGAAATGAATTACAGTAGATGGGGTAGAGAGAGAAGATGGGAGGGGAGGGGTGGGGAGGGGGGATAGTAAAGGATAAGAAAGGTAGCAGAATACAACAGTCACTAGTATGGCAATATGTAAAAACGTGGATGTGTAACCGATGTGATACTGCAATCTGTATATGGGGTAAAAATGGGAGTTCATAACCCACTTGAATCTAATGTATGAAATATGATATGTCAAGAGCTTTGTAATGTTTTGAACAACCAATAAAAAAAATTTTTACTCCCTTAATTTAAAAAATGTGAACATGTTATTTTTACAGTATGGCAAAACAATAAAAATCATCATAAAAATCACCAGTAACTAAATGACCTATGGCATTATGTATTATAAAAGCAGACTATGTTTAACTAATGGATGTAATTCCAGTGATGTATACTAAATTATAAATGATTGTCAAGGAACTATTTTAGTGTCACAAACTATTCAAACCTCTTTCTGCACATAGTTTCAGGAATTAGAGCCATGGGGCATATTAAGTCAAAATGTGATCATCATCCACTCACTTTGGGAAAAATGACGAGTAACAAAGACAATACTTCTTCCTTCCCTGAAGAAGCCAGATGCCCATTTCCTTTCATACATCAGGGAAAATGCCCAGGCATAAGCAACCTTTGAGCAAGATGGAATATATGCAGAGATAGATGGCAAGGAGTGGTATTGTTTAAGGCAGACATAGTTAAATTTAGAGCCCCTAATTTATTATGAGGGCACAAGCCAGGGCCCATTCTATAAGGGAGCAGCAATTCGTAGGCCAAGTTGTTGCTCCCATGGGTCAAAATGGAAAATAAAGATATTGTGTCCACCTAAAACAAACAAACAAATAAATAAATAAATATATTTTTTAAATGGAACTCAGGAGCCTGATAGTTATGCTTAGCAGGAACTGCCTACTGAGAGGTGGCTGGAGAACCCAATACGTGGGATAAAAATTGTTCCAAGCCCTCCGATGCTCTACCTTTACTTTCCATAAAAGTGAATGTGTGTTCTATAGAGTGATCCCATGGGTAAGATGGTAAGATGAATGTTAATGATTTTTCAGTCTGCTCTTAGAATATTCTGCTACAAGCACCCTGGCAAGTCCTCTACTTAGCAGGAACTGAGTGGAACTAATGTATTTTCTTAAGTAAATAGTCTGAAATCCTATTCTCCCTTTCCTACAGTATTTCTTTTTGGTGGAAGGCAGTTCTAATAATGTGTCAGAGCTTTAAGTGGCCATTTCTATTGCAAAGACTCAGTGTAGACCTCCTGGCGTGACCTTAGCTCTTGATCTGTAACCCATACCTCCCCTTTGCCCCAGTAAAGGTAAACCCATCCCAGAACAGGCAATCACTGGCCCAGGGAGCTTCGGTTATGGCCAAGAGTTTTACTAAGTGAAAACATGCCTGATTTATTAGTGCTTTTCTCTGGAAAAGCAAAAAGATTGTAGTACAAAACTTGGGCTCTGGACTCAGAGCACCTGGTTCAAAATCTCAACTTGGCCATTTTAAGGCTGCAGAATCTTCATCCAGTTCCTTAACTGCTCTGCAACTCAGTGCTTTCATCTGTAATAGGTGGGGGAGGGGCGGCAGAAAGGAAACCATCTCACAAACACTCTTATCAGGATTAAATATAACATATAAATCACATACTGCCTGACACAGCAGTGACACAACAAATGGTAGTGCTTAACCGAGTTCCTTTTTTCTTTTCTTTTTTTTTTGGGGGGGGGGTACCAAGGATTGAATCCAGGGGCACCTAAGCACTGAACCATATCCTCAACCTATTTTATTTTTTATTTTGAGACATGGTCTCACTAAGTTGTTTCACTAAGTTGCTAAAACCGGATTTTCACTTTGTGAACCTCCTGCCTCAGCCTCCTGAGCTGCTGGAATTAGAGGTGTGAGTCACAGCACCTGGCTCTAGTTCTTTGGCCTTTTACCATTTGCCCTTTCCTTTCTTCTGGCCTGGAATATAGATGTAAAGTTAGAGATGGAACATGACTTTGTGGCCACAGAGTGAAAAGCATGATGACAAATGGTACTTGTGAAAGCTGAGAAAAGAGAGAGACATCAGTTCTCTGATGGCATTATAAACCACGCCAGCCTGAGTCTATTTACCTCCAGACATAATGTTCCATGAGAAGTATCAAATTCCACTGGGTTAAGCTGATGTAAGTTTGCTGTGTTGTTACTGTTGCAGTTACCATGTGCAGCAAATGTAACTTCTAACTGATAGAGAGCTTTAAATTAGGAAATGGTGTTAAGAAGGAAAAGAAGTCAGAGGCAAGAGATTGTAGAATAAAACAAAAGAACACAGTGTATTGGATGTGCTGCAAAATAGAAGAGGTCAAGGTTATCTCCAAGGTTTCAAATCAAGATATTGATTGCATTAAGAGGGGAATTAGCATTTACTGACTGCCTCATGTGTTCTCATCATTATGTTGGTGTTTTATGTGTCGTCACAATTCACTGCTATCTCAACTCCATGGGACAGATAGGCAGAGAGAAAGAACAGGGCCAAAAGCAGGTGGGCTGGAAAGATGAAAATGACAATGACTTTTTTGTTGTACAAAGTGTGAGGTGCCAATGATTCAGATGGACAAAATACCTAGAACCTACAGCAGGCAGAAATGTAGGAATTCCTTCTGGAGAATGGTTAGCATGGAGAGCAACTCACACACTGTGTGATGTTAAGGGAGTTTAAAGAAGGCAAACAAGAGGACCAAAAACTGGACCTGGAGAAATACCAGCCTACTAGAAGTAAGTAGGAAAAAGATACATAAAATAGGCTTTAAGAGAGGTTGGAATAATTAGCTTTCCAGAACTTAAAAAAGCGGGTGTCAAAAGTGGGTGGTTAACACACATAAGTCAAGAAGACCAAATATTGGAGTAGAGGATCAGGAAACTGGCACAGAGGCCAATCCAGCCTGCTGCCTGCATTTTTTTTAGGCATAAAGTTTTATTGGAACACAGGAACTCCTATTCATTTACAAATAGCTGCTTTCACACTGCAAGGGCAGAGTTAGGTAGTTTCAGAGATGGTATGGCCCACAAAACCTAAATCATCTCCCATTTGTGCCTTTACAAGTAGATATTTGCCTGCTCCTGCTCTAGATTCCAAGCTCCCCATTCTCTCATATATTTATTACAAGGTCAGACATATGGTATAAGTTCAAGAATATGTTGAATTAATGAGATGACACCATTATATCTGGAAAACAGAAATGACCTTCAAGAAAGCAATTAACGAGGAGCGCTTTGATTTTGGAAAAGTCAGAATGTGGGTTCAGACACAAATGGAAGAATTAAGTTTGGAGAAATAGGAGCTACTTACTCTGTCAAAAGAAGGTAAAGAAACAATGAGTAATAATATAGAAACATTCTAAAGGAAAGAGTGGAAATACTGGATCACTTTGATCTCATATTTGAAGCTAACTGCAAAGAAAATACAGAAGAGCTTGGGGCTTAAAGAAAATGGAAAAACAAATGAGAATATTTGGAAATTTCTCCTTGGGAAAAGTGTCAGGAGAGAAAAAGAAGAGAAAAAGAAAGGAGAGGAGGTCCTCTTGAAGTTGAAGGTCATAAATGACACAAAGATAGAACAAGAATAATCTCTCTGGACTTGTGTGTTACGCTAGTCAAACATGCAGGTTTTGCGTAGAGCATGGGTTTATGAGCATGGGCATTTGTTATCCTTAAATCTGAGTTAAAAAATTGCAATGAGAAATCAAGACCCCAAAAGAATTTCAGAACTTCAAAATGCAGTCCAATACTCAGCTACCATTCTAATTTTCTGGTTCAGAGAAACAAATAGCTGACTCTAAATTTTCTTCTCCTATAACTATCATGTGACATAAAAATTTTCACTCAGGCCTGACAAATACCTTTACATTACTCTAGTCAAATAAAGGATTTGTATTTCCTTACTGTGAGATTCATGATAAGATGGGAGAGGTATAAGCCAAAGATGAAACGGTTAGAAATCAAAGAAGGTATGATACTTGGATTCATATCTTGAAGAATTTCCTGTCACTTATCTCTGACCCATCAAAAGAGAGGAGAAGTGAGGATCAAAACAAGGTTAGCAATAGATTTCTTAACCAAGAACTTGAATTTTTCTTTATTTTTATTGACCCCCCAGTGGTATTTTTTTTTCTCAATACAAAATAAAAAATGTGATTTTTCTGAAAGGTAATTTGCTGAAGCAAGTAGCTTTCTATTGTCTGCTGGTATTTGCACAGACATAGGGAAATTACAGAACAAAGTTTTTTGAGAAGTACTTGAATTAAATATGACCATGGATGGGCCCTTAGTGGTATTTAGTCCCCACTAAGCCTCCCACTTTCCTAGACAGCTGCCCTGTTTCTTCAGGCCTGAGACAAATATTTTAACATCTCTGGAATTAGGATCCATTTTTCAGTTGATGGTATCTGTGAATTACAATTTGCATTTTTCTCTCTTTTTTATTAGGAGATTAAATAATGTTATGTCTTTTTCACTTTATTTTTATATTCATTTTTAACTTCATCTATATATTCAAGAAATAAAGCATTTCACAACTTCTCATTCTTCCTACTGACTACCTCACTGGCACAATCAGGAGGGGTCCCAAGCATATCTAAGCACTTACCAGCATCTGTACCCAGGTGCCTTGCCTTCCTGCCTACTGCCAAAGAACAGTGTTTCAAAGAATAATCCCAGGATCCCTGAAGGTTCCCAGGATGCTATTGGGGGTTAACAAGGCCAAAACTATCCTCATAATAATTCGGTCATTATTTATCATTTTACTCAGGTTTTCTCACAAGTGCACAATGGAGTTTTCCAAAGATTCACAAGGAATGATATCATAGAAGTCTAAATAAAAAAGCAGATAAAAACTCAGCTCACTTCTATTAGTAAAACCAGTAATTAAAGAGATTTGCAAAAGTATAAAACAATGCCATTTTTCTCACTGAAGGCTTTTGATTGAGAAAATGGAGGATTTTGTTTCCCCACAGAAATTATATTTTTTGTTAACATGAAATGAGTTTATTCTTCTTTTAAAAATTAATATTTAAATTTTTCAGATATAGTTTGCATGCTAAATATAAATAAAGATACACAACAATTCTTTAGGGTCCTCAATAATTTTTAAGATTTCAAAAGTGTCCTATGACCAAAATATTCAAGAATGATTGACCTAGATGCAGGGTTAGTGCTTCTACCTTCTTGTCTTGAATACTAACCCATCCTCTTTCACATACTCTAGCAATTCTCTTTCTCTCTCTCTCTCTCTCTCTCTCTACTACAGAATTTTCATATATAAAATTCTATTATTTCTTCTATTTTAAAGCAAAAACAAAACAAAACCTGTCTTGAATTTTCTTCCTCTGCCAGCTTCTCCACTCCTTCTCTGTTCACCTTTGCACCAAACCTTCTCAAAAGAGTTATCTGTACTTCTGGTAAAAAATTCCTCCTTTCATTCTCTCTTAAATCCACTCCCATTAAATTTTCTTATGCCTCTCTTTGCCCTAAAACTCCTCACTAAGTTCCCCAAATTCTGTGCAAAATGCCAAATCCTTATTTGACACATAAATCATTCCATCTTCCTTGATACACTGACAGTTCTGGATTTGCACAGTTCTAAGATGCATGAATCTCATTCACCACCATTTAGTAAAACAACATGGTTCAAATCCCAGTTACCACAGTTTATTAATCTTGAGTAATTGCATAAAGTAAAAACTTCTATGTCATTAGTGAACTAATTGTAACATAAATAGCAGATGCACATTATGATCAGTGACAATCACATCACTTGTCTCCAAGTCTATTGTCTCTTGGTTCCCGTGCATCTGTTTTTCAGTTCATTCACAGCCAAGTGCATAACTACTTTGCCTCCTCTTTCTTGGGGACACAGCAACATGATACTTTACAAAAATGGATCATCAAAAGAGGGAATTGTCCAAAAGTGAAATTCTGGTCAAACATAAATGGAGTTATGAAAGAAACAGTTGACTGTGGTAATGTGGATGCTACTTTCTTTCAAAGATGGTGGATATGTGGCCAGAGGAATTCCATGAAGGTGAAGCTATTGACACAGGTGAGGAAAGCAGTTGCAATGAAAAGGACGAGAATGCCTTGGAGGCCCATAAAAATACTGCTGTGAAAAGAACTCTCAGAGACAACTTACCCTCAGTAAAAAAATTCTAGAATATCTTTCATGACAGTTGAAGGTAAAAAATGATAAAAATGTTAGAAATTGACCAAACTTAAACAGGAGTGTGACAATGTGCCAAGTCACAGAAAACATGTCAGTCTGTATCACAAGTTACACAATGAGAACAAGGCAAGCACTGTTCAAACTACTTGATACTTTTTTTTCAAAAATAAAATACTTTACTTCTCAGTTCCCACTGTTTTAAACTACAATGTGCTGAGTAAAAACTAGTTTTACCATTTTTTTGTTTCCCTACATGAACATAATGATCAGAATTAATATGGTGACAAAAATTTTTAGCAGAATAATAGTAAGTTTTCCTATATTACTACAGTTGTTTTTCACAGTCACTCAATGGTGTTTCCAGTCCCACACAACTGAGAAAGGAGGACTGTCCATACTCTCTTTATGTGACTTTCAGGATGCCATACTCTCTTGGCTTTCTTTTTGCCTACTGGTGGTCCTTTCCAGTTTCTCCTGTTCTTAGCATCAGAGGACCTCAAAGCCTAGCTGCACTTTTTCTTTTTGGTACTGAGGATTGAGCCCATGCTTTACTACTGAACTACAGCCCCTTTTATTTTTTTACTTTGAGATAGGGTCTCACTAAGTTGCTTAGGGCCTCAAAAAATTGCAGGGGTTGGCCTTGAACTTGCAATCTTCCTCAGCCTCCCAAGTCACTGGGATTATACCACTGTGCTGGGCTATTCACTTATTTATCTATACTAACTCCCTTTGAAATTTCATTCAGTCTCATGGCCTAAAATATCATCTATATGACAACAACTGCCACATTGACTTCTTCAGCCTAGACCTCTCACCTGAACTCCTGACTTACATACCCAACAGTCTATATGACATCTCTACTTGGCTATTTCTTTTAAGTATTAAACCTAGTATATCCAAAACCAAAATTCCCACCTTTATTCCACTAAAAACCTTCTCTATCTATAGTCCACATTTTTCCATCTCAGTTGATGACAAGTCCTTCCTTCCTGATGTTCATGCCAAAAACCTTAGAGTATCCTTAACTATTCTCTTTTTCTCACAGCCCCTGTATAATCTGTCTGTAGTCACACTGGCTCTACCTTCAAAATATAATGAAATCACAGCACTTCTCCCACACCTCCACTCACCACCCTGGTCCATGCATCATCACGTCTTGCCAGGATTACTACTGTGATCCTCTTAGCTGGTCTCCTTCCTAATCTATTTTCAACAGAACAGCCAGGGTAATTCTTTTAAAACATATATCACATCTTGCTATTCCTCTACTCAGAAAATCCCACGGGGTTTTCATTTCATTCAGAGAAAGACCAAGATCTTTCCACAGACCTGTTAGGCCCTGCACAACCTGGCCCCTTGTTAGTTTTCTAATTCAATCTCTTCTTCTCCCTCACCTCCCTCCATGTTAGCTACTCCTATTAGTCTACTGCTGGCCAGTGCTACCTGAATACTCTAGGCTGGGTGTGTGCTACCCCTCAGAGACTTTGCACTCTTTATACAAGCTATTCTTCCAGATGTCCACCAGGTGAACTCCCCAAAGTGTTGCTCAAGGTCACTTTCTTAAGGTACAACCATCCACACTAAGTGATTACAACCCAGTTCCCCCATCCAGAAGCCCTTATCATGTGCATTTTGCCCTATTTTCCAATGGCATTTGTCACTTAGTATACTGTATAATTTACTTATTTGTGTTAATATCTATCTCTTGCTGCTTAGAAGGTCAATTCCATGATGTCAACAACTTCTTGTCTATTTTATTTATTGCTAAAGCTCAATGACCTGGTGATAGCATCTTAAATACAGGTATTCAATAATTATTTGCTAAATAAATGTAGCTGAAAAAGTTCCAAGTTACTAGTTATTATACTAAATTCAGGGAACTTTTTGTGTAGATCTAATAAACTCCAATATGATGAGGGAAATCTGAAAATCTAAAATATTATTACACATTCATTTTGACAAGAATTACTTCCTGGAAATTTTGCATATGCCAAGGCCAAAAAGGACCCTAGGCAGTCAAACATACTTTTCCAGTTCTGGTGCAGGAATTTCTTGCTTTCGGACATGGTTCTGAATTGATGAGAGTGCTTCTGGTGAATACTGGGCAGCATTGCTCTCCATGTATTTTAGAACATACTCATCTATATCAAGGATGATGAATCGGTGGCCAAACACTGGAAAGAGGTAGCAATACACTTAGTTTTATTGTTTCTCTCATGTGATCAGAGATAAAATACTATTAACACTCCAACGATATAACCCAGACTAATGAATTACCAATAGCTGTATAAATTAATATGCAGTACTTTTCTCAGCTTTTAGGAAGACCACTGTGAACACCTAACTAACATGGTTGCATTAATATAAAAAATTTAGTGCCAACAAATGCAACCAATTTAAAGTTTAATTGATAAGGAATGAGGTTAAGATATTATACCACTTATAAAACTCTACTAGATTTATCTCATCTGGAATAAAACCTAATTGCCTCTCACAAAATTTAAATTAATTAAATTACAACTAAGAAGAGCCCATTTACTCAGTCAGTGGGAAATTCTGAACTGTGTTTGGACCTACCATCAATGACAGCACCAATGAAGAAGTCACTAGGGCCATAGTAGATGGGGTTTTCTGCCTCAGAGAATGGTTTAATAACTCTAGTCTTCCCAAGGTACTTGCCCCCAATGATACCAGAATTTCTAACAGGAGGCTCAAAGATACTGATCATATCAGTGGCTAGAAAATAAGAGAAGATAAATCGGCGGTCTTTGTCTTCTGGGATAGGGGATTCCTAGAAGGGTGAAGAAAAGAAGATGTTATGAAGATTCCTAATCTAGCCAGTTTCCCCAAATTTAAATTCCTACAGAGCCAGGTATATAATAAAAATCAATAAATAAACATAAGTTCTGCTACATATTTTATGCATTACAAAGCACATATAAAAATATTGGGGACTATGAAATAAGTGCACTCATAAGTAAGATATAGATAGCCAGGCATGGTGACGTGCCTGTAATTCCAGTGGCATGGGAAGCTGAGGCAGGAGAATTACAAGTTAAAAGCTAGCCTCAGCAACTCAGCGAGACCTTGTCTCCAAAATATGAAAAAGGGCTGGGGATGTGTCTCAGTGGTTAAAGACTTGGGGTTCACTCCCGGGTACCAAAAAAAAAAAAAAAGAATTTAAAATAAACAGACAAAATAATATTTTCTTAACAAACATTACATATTGTATGGTCTTGTATACCCTTTGGAGGGCATGTACACTGTTTTGAAAATCATTGTTCAAATTCTGTTTTCACAACTTTTTAAAAATATGATATATTACTGGGCATGGTGGTGCACACCTGTAATTCCACCTACTCAGGAGGCTGAGACAGGAAGATCACAAATTTGAGGACAGCCTCAGCAACTTAGCAAGACCCTAAGCAACTTAATGAGACCCTGTCTCAAAATTAAAAAAAAAAAAGAAAAGAAATTGAAAATTTGAGTAGTTGAATGATTTGCTCCTCATTTGTGAATAATGTAATTACATATTTTTCAAAGGACCTAACATAGTACACTAAAATTCATATCAGACAACCACCATGTGTAGTACCTGATGTAAACAAACTTTGTTGAGCAAATTGGATTCTTCTGTATTTTGGGTCTTCAGAGTTTCTTTGACAGGCAGGACATGCACCAGAACCAATTTTTCTCTTGTAATGGCATAAAGTTTTTCTTTTGTGCTCAAATGAATGTTTTTACACTTCCCCAAGTTCCTGGGCCAGCACTCTATTCTGAGCCCCAGGCAGTTTACCAGCAGATTTTTACTTAAACAACCATCACCTGCCTAGCTTTTTTTCACTTTATTGTCTCACAACATGTCCAGTGTCCTTGTCCGAACTCCTTATATTAACTCAATTATACTGAATCTATTGATATTTGTCTCTAGTCATTTTTAACTTAATTTCCCTCTTTTCTTCTGAAGTCCCCACCTCACTCCTACACCTTTTCCCCTGATTGTCCAGCATGCTTTCTTTTTTTAGAACTTTTGTGAGGAGCCTAATAAATACAGTTCTCTATTTTAGCAAATAAGTCAAGAAAAAACATTTGAAAATTACCTTGACCAGAAAGAATATCACTTCTTTTTCCCTGACCATTCAAACATACCCAGTATTTCATTGCTAATAATTCTGATGGCTTTCTTTTAAATGTTTTTTTTAATCATGAACTACAACACAGAGAAAACTACAAAAACAAAGAAAAACCCATAATATACAGCTCAAAGAATTTCACAAAGTGAACAACCATGTAATCACCACCCATGTCAAGAAATAGAACACTGACAGAACCTAGAAAGTGCTCTCTATATGCTACCTTTCCCCACCAAAAAAGCCACTATCTTGAGTTTTATGGTTTTCTTTATTATCATCACAAACAGGCATCCCAAAATAGTTTTGTTTTGACTGCTTTTAAATCTTTATATAGATGAAATTATATGACATGTATGTATTAATTTGTGTCTGTAACCTTACATTTTAAATTATGTTTGGCCAGGCATGGCGGCCCATGCTTGTAATCCCAGCAGTTCAGGAAGCTGAGACCGGAGGATCACAAGCCCAACTTCAGCAATTCATTGAGACCTTAAGCAAGTTGGTGAGACCCTGTCTTAAATGACAAAAAGGGCTCGGGATGTAGCTCAGTGATTAAGTGTCCCTGGGTTAAATCCCCAGTACTCCCTCAAAATTATGTTCGTATGATTTATACATGCTAATATTTTAGGCTACAGTTCACTAATTTTCACTGAATAGAATTCAAATCATTGTACAAATTAGCCATAATTTATTTATCTATTCTCTAATAGGTAGATACTTAGGTCTATTATGGATATTATGGCTATTACTTTTGGCTATTATGAATTATACTGTTATGAACATTTTTATCTTTTGGTGTATAAATAGAATACTATCATTTTGGCACAATATGGTATTCTGGACTATGTTAAATTGTTTTACTAAGTGGAAGTATCACTGAGAGTATGAGAGTTCCTATGGCTCCATATTCTCACCAACATACTAATCATTCTGATGGTTGAGGAGAAGTTGTTCATTGAGGTAGTAATTTGCACTTCCCAGATTACTGAGGAGGCTGAGCACCTTCTCATACGTTTAAAGGCTTTTTTGATATTCTCTTTTATGAAATGCCTGTTAAGAAATGAATTGAGCTGGGCACAGTGGTGCACACCTGTAATCCCAGAGGCTTGGGAGGCTGAGGCAGGAGGAGCACCAGTTCAAAGCCAGCCTCAGTAACTTAGTGAGACCCCAAGCATCTTAGCAAGACCCTGTTTCAAAATAAAATATAAAAAGGCCTGGGATGTGGCTCAGTGGTTAAGCACCCCTGGGTTCAATCCCACATACAAAAAAAAAGAGGGGGTGGGGGGAGAAAGAAGGAAGGAATGAAGGGAGGGAGGAAGGAAGGAAAGGGAAGGAAGGAGAAGAAAGGGAGGGAGGAAAGGAAGAGAGGAAGGAAGGGATGAGTTGAGATTGTCCTTCACATATTTTGGATATGAGTTCTTAGGATTTCTGTAGCACACATTTTCTCTCATTCTGAGCTTGCCTCTTTTACTCTCTCAATGGTGGTTTTTGTTTCTGTTTTTTGGTGTGTTTTTGGTTGTTTTGTTGAGGAACAGAAATTCTACAACTTAATGTAGTTAAATTTACCCATTTTTAAAACAAGTACTGCTTTTTGGTTCCTACTAAATAAATCTTCTCTATTACAAATTAAGATTATACTATCATTAAGAAGTTTTATTGTTTCACCTTTCATATTTAAATTTTCAATCTATTCAGGATTACTTTTTATTTTTGGTGTGAAGTAGAGTTCAAATATTTTTATTTTTTCCCATGTGGATATACCTGTTCTGATATAATTTATTAAAAATGACCTATTTCCTAACCTCTCTGTAGTGCCATATTTGCCATGTATCTTACACATGTAGCTCTGTTTTGGGGCTGACTATCCTAGTCCATTGGTATAATTATCTATACTTGCACCAAAAGTATACTGATTTCATTACTATAGCTGTATAATACATTGAGATGTTTTGTTGAGAAAATCCACTGATCTGATTCCCTTCCTACAGTGAAATTTGTAACCAATTTCCTGAAATTTCTAACCAATGAATATAAATGCCCCTTCATTTACTTAGGTCTTCTTTAATTTTCTTTATATTGTTTTGGGTATTATATACCTTTTGTTTGATTTATTTCTAGGAATTTAATATTTTTGGTGCTATGGTAAATGGTATTTTTAACTTTTTTTGTTTATTGACATTTGTATTGACTTTACTAACATAGAATGTAGATTCTTTTTATTTTCTACATATAAAACCACTAATTTTGGATAATGAAATTTTATTTCTTCCTCTTCAATCCTTATGCATTTCTCTGTACTTTTCTATCTTATTGCCATAGCAAGAAATTCCAGAACAATGTTGAACATAGGTGTGAAGCAGTCTTGCCTTGTTCCTAACGTCAGGAAGTATACTGCTCACATTTCCTCACTATGTATACTGTTTACAGTAGATTTTTGGCAGATAGCCTTTAAAAGATTAAAAAAATAATGTTTTATTCTCTATTAAAGGATTTGTTTTTAAATCATAAGAGACTAATTTTATCAAATGCTTTTCAGAATCTATCTTTTCTCTTTTATTCTACCAATATGACAATTTTTCAAAACTAAAATAGACTTTTTTGGTTTCGTTTTCAATTTTTGCTGAAATTCTCTATCTTATTGTTTACCTCCTTAAACATGGTTTTAAAAATGTTTGAGTTTAGCTGAGCATTGGTGGCTCACATCTGAAAGCCCAAGTGGCCTGGGAGGCTGAGGCAGGAGGATTACAATTTCGAAGCCAGACTCAATAAGTGAGCAAGGTGCTAAGAAATTTAGGGAGACCCTGTTTCAAGAACTAAAAAGGGCTGTGGATGTGTATCAATAGTTAAATGCTCCTGGTTCAATCCTTCATACCAAAAAAAAAAAAAGTGTGAAGTTTAATTTTGAATTTATGTCTATTTTCAATCTCCATGCTCTTAACCAAAATCACATAACCTCTAAAAGGCAGTGCTATTAATATGGTATGACTCAATTTATTACATTTAATGAATATAAAATATATCAAGCTAGATATCACAGCTAATAATAAAATTTAGTAAGACATTACTAAATCACATTACCTGGAAAGACACATAAATACATAAATTATTTGAATACAGCACAAAATTTCATAAATGCTTACCAAAGAGGCAACAAGGTCTGTTGAAATTTGAAGAATAAAAGAGAGATTAATTATCTAAAAAAGGTTCATGGGGGAGAAAGGACTTCAGGACTTCAGCTAGGTCTTGGTTCAGGGGTACTATACTCAATATTATTCAACCTTCTTAAAGACTAGGATCTAGATTCAGTACTTGTTTTAGTAAAAACAGACAGGCAAATCAGACAAGAGTACACAATTCTAAGAACAGAAGGTACATAAAAATTTGACTCACCAGTGCAGCCAAATAACGAAGCACCTTGTTGTCATTCATCAGCATTTTAATAACATCTTTTCTTGGAGCTTTTGGAATAAGAGCAAAGCAATTCTGAGCAGAATCTTCAATTAATCCATAACCATTGTAAGGAGGTAATTCCTAGAAATACACAGGAACCAAGAAATAAAGCAGATGCTATTTGTGTTAAAATTATATTAAAGCCAAGCGTGGTGGCTCATGCCTATAATCTCAGCAACTTGGGAACCTGAGGCAAGAGCATCAAAAGTTCAAAGCCAGCCTTAGAAACTTAGTGAAACACTGTCTCAAAATAAAATTTAAAAAACCCAAACACTAAAAGGAGCTAGAGATGTGGCTCAGTGGTTAAACTGAGTTCAAACCCTAGTACCCACCCACAAAAAAAAATTACATCAAAGTTTAAAAAATCCTCTGGGGAAAAAAAATCCTCTGGAAAACACTTATTCAAAACCAATTGCTCTATATACAAATTCAATCAGAAAAAAAAATAAAATTCCATTCTTCCTTTTTTATGATGTTTACTGATCACAGAAATGACTAATGATGCTACAATGTAACTGCTAGGGCTAGAAACTATGAGTGATGCCCCCTGATTACTTACTACCAAAGCAGGACCTAATCCTACCCTGCCAGTGAAAATGACCTTATGGTCACCCTAAGATGGTGAGGCCCATGGGTCTCTCTGGTCTCTTTGTTTTAGGAAGCTGGCCTCAGGGTGGCAGATCTGAAAACACTTTTCTCAGATTCTCCGAAGTGTGCATGCATTTCTGTGTAAGTTGTAGGTGGCAAAAGGGTGGTCAGGACTTTATTCATACATTTTTTTTCTATTTACCTCTATATGTTTAATATTCTTATTTCTTTATTTTTGCCACACAGGAGAGGATGGCAGGTATTCTTTTTGAGAACTCAGACCCTTTGTCTACATAGAAGAGCTTAAAGCATCATTATAAAATGCTGAAATTTGTTTAACTAAAATCTTAGGTCAGAGACTAAGTTTTCCTCTTCCACATCAATACTAGGCAAACATCAACAATCTTCTTTTTCTTTGACTCTTTTTTTATCATGTACACTCAGGAAACTCAGCCTGTGTGTATGTGAGTGTGTGTGTGTATGTATTTTATATATATATATATATATATATATATATATATATATACACACACACACACATATATATAAATATATAAATGCATATTATTTATATATATTTGTAAATATGCATATATTTAATATAAATATATATTTAATGTAAAAAATTATTTATAATATATATTTTAAACTTGCACATGCGTTCTCAAAATCTTTTTATATATTATATTCAGGCTCATTATCAAATTAATTCATATAGTCCCCAATTCTAGCTACAACAGGATATCCCCTCAAAAACAAATGACTCCATTATATTCATCTAAGGTATACTAATTGGAATTTCAACCCACTCACCCACTTGTTAGGACTGTAATTAAAGGTATAATAATGGCCAGAATATGACTAGTGGATTCAGCAGGTGGACAATGGCCTAATTTGCTTCAATTGCAAAATCAATACCCAATAAATATTCAGGTTATTGTGACAGAGGGACCTCTGGCTGAGATATGACACATTAAACATTTGAGTTTCTCAAGAGGCCAGGCAGAAATATCAAAGTGGTGGTCCTGAACTTACTCTGCATATGTATCAACATATAGAGGGAACATCCTGATTAGAGGTGCAATCAAGGGTTGAGGAATTTACAGAGAGGCATTTATAGGTCTCTGAGGCTTATTCTATCAAATTCTTACTTGTATTTTCTGAATCATATTTAATTTCCCCTGAGGAGAGTAATGACATTTCCTAAATCATCATGGCTGGGGTTGGCACTTTGCTTCTTGCACTTCTAAAATAGATAAGCCACTCTGACCATGGGACATCATCATCACTCATAGATTCTCCTGTTCATATGACATACCTACCAGAGTTATGCCTGAGCTTTCTTAATCAAGCTACTACACTTTGAGCCTGAGATTCTCATATTCCTTCAGAGCAGTTTGACCTAAAAGTGCCTTGATTCTCGAATTAAATATACCCAGTTTATATTTACTACTGTCCTTGGCCATTGGTTTGGCTCTAGCTTTATCTATCTCAATCCTGCTACAGCTTCCCATACTTGGTTTCCATTTATGTTGTTAAGAGTTAAAATAAATGATGTGTAATAACCAAGGATGATTCATGTGAGGACTGAAAGGTATTTGCTTCTTGATAACTGGAGCTTTCTTATTCTTCTCTAACAAAGATTTTCAGAGATTGGCAGAGAATTTATTAATATGAGAATTATATATTGTGGAGAAGTCACTAAAAAATTAACCAATGCTATGGTTAATATGCCATATGTATGGATGTTTTATTATATATACAGTTTGTTTCTACTAAACATAGAAGCAAGGAGAAGGGGAGAAAAACAAACTAAAATCTACAGTGGTTCTTCTGTTATCTCTGTTCTTTATCCAAGCTTTTCATCCTTTTTTTTCCCTTAAAAGACAGGTTATTGGGGTGGGGGTGGAGATCATAGTAATGATTATGAGGGTATAAGGGACAGAGGTAACCTAAGACTCAAAAGCTTTCATTGGATTAAAAGATGGATCAAAGCCTTTTCATTAAGGGAATTATTATGTTGCAGTCCCTGTCCATACTACCTCCTTCTTGTATGAATTTTTGATGTATAATAGAAATGCCTTGTGTCTTACAATGGGCAAGTACCTTAAACTACCATTTTGCCCTGTCCTAATCTAAAAACTAAAGTTGTAGAATAATTTGTTTCATAAAAATCTAAGTCTTTTCCTATGATATTTTCTCTGTAGTACATCAATTTCTGCAAAACAAATTTAGCAATAGATGATTAATTATAATTCTTAATCAGTGAACACTATTTTATGAGTTTTATCAGAGAAAAAAATTGACAGCAAAAGCTACCACATTTCCTTCCAGAAATGTTATTGCTCATGGGAACTCATAGTCTACCAAAATCCAAATCCTTCTTTTTAACTGGTTTTATGAAACATTGTTTCTGAAAGACATGTCTAAAGACATCTGCTGCCTTCCTGGGGAACATAACATATGTTTCCCAGGCAGACTTCCATAGTCCAGTTCAAAAAATATGTTACATATCTCCTATTTATTAGGCACTGCAATAGGTGCTAGGAGCTGAAAAATGAAAATAATATAGTCCTGGCCTCAAGGAAGTTATAGTCCAGTAGAAAATATTCATAAACAGAATTTTTAATATAACTGATGAGTGCCAGGGAGGAGGGAGGTATACAATACCCCAAGAGCAGAGACAAAAAGCTTTTATTAGCCTTGACTGGAACTTTAGAGAAGCTTTCCTGGAGGAGAGAAAGCCAACACTGAGTGTTAAAGTATAAAATGAGCCATGTGAAGGGATGATGGAAAAGTGGTTCAAGCAGATGGAAGAGAACAAGAGAAAGTTTGGCAGAATGAAACAGAACATTCTATTCGCAGAATCTCATGTAATTTAGTATGATTATTGGCTAAGTAAAAGTAAGAGAAGAAGGAAATGAGGCAGAAATGAAGGGCCTGGGCTGGAGGAATTCAATAATTCTATCCTTTTATTTATTCCTTTTGAGGAGAAAAAGCCCAATGATGTGGTTTTATGCACACACCAGCAAAATAAATATGGGGGTAGGTATTAATATCCTATTTTAACAGTCATAGAGAGATTTATATGAGGTGCTTCTGTACAAACAGGTATAACAAAAAGCCAGTTTTCTTAGTTCATGATACAATACCATCTTAATACCTTAGATACTTCTTCAATTTAATATATATGTAATTTTTATAACTTGCAATTTTCTTTTGAAATTCTTTAAAATATGTACTTTGGATAAAATTCTGAAGGTTCATGTTTATCAGATCACTACTTTGGCACATTATAAGGTGCTATGAACTTATTCTCAGATCAGAGTAGACTTCTGGAATACACAGAATTGTGTGTCCCACTGTGGCTCTAAGAAAGCTGTTGCAACCAAAGGTCATCTTCCAACATCTTTAATTATCAGTCTTTGTTTTGCTCCCAACCATTTTTAAGTGAAAGGACATGATAAATATGATGAATAGGAAAAGAATAATGAAATACCCTAGGGTCTGAAATTTTAAAAGATGTCTCTTTTTTAAAAAAAAATCAAACTGAATAAAAATGTTATAAAAATAATACAAGGGAAAATTTTGGGAAGATGCCAAAGTAGGAAATACCAGGACTCACTCTCTCTACCTAAACAACAATTACACTGCAGAATCTGAGGTAGCAATTTTTAAATTCTGGAGTCTCTTGAAGACTTGTAACTTTCAGTAGAAGTCCTAGGCAGTAAATTGGTGAATTTTCATAAATTTCAGCTCTTATACAGTCGCAGCTACCAATCCTATACCCCTCAACCCTGCGGTAAGCAGACTACATAACTTGCATTCAACCAGCAGGAGCCAGAGGAGGCAAAAAAAAAAAAATTACTCTGTCCTCCAAATATTGGGGATCTGAGTATGCATCAGTGATGGCTATTTCTGATCACAGAGAATTGACAAACAGGCAGATGGCCATTGTTGTTGCACCGCCCCGCACGGCTACAAGCCATTCCCTCTCAGAGGAAGTAACTCTAAAGAGCTGGTACCTCATTTCCTGCATTTCACTATTCTTTTTCCTCTTTTGGAAGCTTGATACTAACAAGAAGGACATTCAAAAACAACTGCATATACAAGGAAAAATTTTAAATTACTGCATAGAAAAGATGCAGAAGAGACTTCAAAAGACCTTCATTTTATACCCCAGGCTGATTGATACTTGACACAGAAACTGCCTACAACAATTGAAAATAAAAGTAATGAAAACATTAAAACAACAACAAAACCCCAGCAAACTATAGAGAAAGAGAAGAATCTGATTTCCGAAGTTCCCATATTATTAAATTTATATGTCCAGTTTTCAACAACAACAAATTACAGGGTATACAAAGAACTAGAAAAGTATGGCCCTTTCAAGTGGGGAAAAAATTCAATAGAGCAATCCCTGAAAAAACTCAGATGGCAGATTTATTAGACAAAGACTTTAAAACAACTGTCTTGAAAGTACTCAAAGAACAAAAGGAAGATATGAAAAAAAGTCAATAGATGCATACATGGACAAAATGGAAATATGAATTGAAAAATAAAATACCCAAAAAGAAATTATGGAGCTGAAAATTAAAGTTATTCAAATGCAGACTTTAACCAGCAGAAGAATCAGTGAACTTGAAGTTAGGATAATGGAATTTATTGAGTCTAAGGAATATAAAGGGAAAAAAATGGGGAAAATGAGCAGAGTTTAAGGTGTCTGTGGGAATATGCCAATATATGCAGTGTATGTGTCTTAGGAAGAGAAAAGAAAGAGAAAGGATAAGAGAGAATATTTGAAGGAAATAATATCTGGAAAGTTTCCAAATTTGATGAAAGCTATGAATAAAAATATCTTATGAGCTTGATAAACAAGTAAGATAAATTCAAAGAGACTCACACTGTAAGACATATTATAATCAAACTTTCAAAATACAAAGATAAAAAGAGAATCTTGAAAGTAGCAAGAGAGGATATCTTGTAACCTACAAGGGATAATCAATAAGACTTTCAGCAAGTTTATTATCAGGAACATTGAAGGCCAAAAAGGCAGTGGGCAAAAAATATTCAAAAGAACAAAATTTATCAACCAAGAAGTCAATATGCAGCAAAGATGCCCTTCAAAAATGGGAGAGAAATTAAAACATTCTAGACAAACAAAAGTTGAGGAAGTTAATTGCCACTACAACTGACCTGCACCTTCAGGGTTAAATGAAATTAAAGGATGCTATGTAGTAATTTGAAGATGTATGAAGAAATAAAGATCTTGATAAAAGTGAATACATAGAGACTCATTAAGAGACTAATACATTACATTTAAAAAATTGTCTAAAAGCTAGTATTATTGTAACTTTGATTTGGAATTTCCTGTTTTCTACATAATTTATGAGGGTTGGGGATGCGGCCTGGTGGTAAAGCACTTGTCTAGCATGCATAAGGCAAGGCCCCAGGTTTGATCCCTAGCACACACATACATACACACAAAACCACAATTTAAAAGAACTATTTAATACCATGAACTTCTAAGTGGTCAAGATGGTATGCTGGTGTGTATTTGATCACAACAAAAATAAATGAAAAATTTAAAAAATAAAATAAAAATGTTTTTTAAGCAATACCTGATTTGATACAAAAAAGAAAAATTAAAGCCAAACATAGGAGTATAAAAAGGAAGTTTTCTGGTCATCTGCACCTCCACATTCCCACATGTTGAACCAACTGCCATTAATAATATAGCTGACATCCCTCCAGGTCTTTTCCTCAGTATATATAAGCAGATATTATATAGGGAAATTTACAAAAATAGGATCATGTTATAAATATAAATACACTTAAAATGTATTATGCACATTGGACAATGTTAGTACATACAGACTTACTTCCTCTTTTACAGGCCTTTAAGTCTTCTAATTATATGGATTTAACATATCTTAATTTAAATTGTCAATCGCCTTATACTTTATTTCACTATAAAACACATATCTCTTTGTCTTCAAAAACATTTTCTAGGCCAAAAATATATAACATTTTATTTTTAAAAATCAAAATGATGACAAACCACCCTTCAGAAAAATTATTCTGATTGGCTTTTCTATTAATAGTATGTGAAAATTTACATGCCTTCACATGGGCAAAGATTGGATATTGTGAGTCTTTTTTAAATTAGACTCAAAAACATTATAATTTTCAATCCATTTCTTTGATTATTAGATTAAAGGTCTTTTCATGTGTCAATTGCCACTTATATTTCTTTTGTGAACTACTCTATTACATATTCTTCATTTGTTTTTTTTTTAATTGAGCATTCATATAGGAGTTCTCTTTTAATTTTTTTCAATTTCTACATAAAGTATTTTTTTTTCTCACCATACTCAGAACTACTACTATTCTATTACCTGTTTTACAGGAGGTGGTTCCTGCTTGCTCACATCAATGCGTGGTAAATCAGAGATTCCAAACTTCTCTTTGTAGAACTGTCGAGTAAATGGATCACAATCATAAATGAAAAAATTTCTCCCAAGGATAGTAAGTGGTTTCCCAACAATAAAGTCTTTGGCAGTGTACCATTCCAACACCTCTTGATCAGAGATTTCCAGCACACACTGAGGGAAGTTCTCTAACATAAGGTGGGATTAAAGAGAAAAGAGGAAGGAATGAGCATAAGGGGGAAAAAAACCTGGCACATGAGTTGAGTATTCTTGAGAACCTGGGGCAGTACAGTCTTTTGCTTACATTCTCACAAGGTTGTGTGTTTCCATCTATTGACAGGACACACAAATAATATCCCAAAGGGTTTTTATAAAGTCTTTCTCCCAAATGCAGCTGGAATATCACTACAAGTCACTAAGCTTAGCAAAATTAATGCTTAGAAGAAATCATTACAGGAAGAAAGAACAAATGTCCTTCTCTATAAAACATATAAGATGATGTTAATGATGAGGAGGGATCCAACCAAATGAAGTATAACTTCCCACTCATTTATTCATCCAACATTTATTAGTGACTAATTATACATTAAGTGTAACACTAAGTATTGTGATTGCAATAATTGCTAATATAAATACAATTCCTGCCTTCTTGGAGAAAATATTCTGTTTGGAGAGACAGATACTAAACAAATACACAAATAATGATTTCATTTCAGCATAATCATTGATGTGAGGACAGTGTAACCTAGTACTGGAGGCAGGGTTCAGAGACAATGAATGAGATGATTATAGCAATCTATGCATGAAGGAATTAACAAAATTTTAAATGTAAAATCAGTGTTGCATTTGGGATATATTTACTGATTATTAGTTATGGAAATTCATTGAGACCTGGGTTTCAAAATCAGTCTTTTCAGAATGGATTTACATTTGCTTTTAACAGGCAAGTGTGGGCATTACTAAACCACAACATTATTAATCTAAATTTTCAATTTTGGATTCTGGGAACAAACAGAATATGTAAATCCTGGCTCCAAATGTGAGAATGTTGGTTTGTGGGGATTTCTTTGGAGGATTCTCTTTTCCCATTCTGTTCAGAGTCAAGACCTGAAGAGGAAAGTAAATTTTTAATTTACGTCGGCAGAGTGGTTCCCCCATGATAGTTCTAAGATCCTTCTAAGATCCCAGCTTCATAGGTAGAGTCCTGTCTTCTTACCCTATTTATTCCTCCTGGCCTTTTCTCCTATCTTCCTGTATAGCCCTGCACAAACTCCACATCTAGTATTTGCTTCTTTGTGAACTGATATTTTTTACCTCACTTCTTGCCTTTAAGGGCTCTCTTCCTTTATCACCATCTCCACTATGCCAGGTTTAAAAAAAAGAGCCATATTTGTATTTGAAATTATAACATATTAGGGTTTCTATAAATAAACAATCTATCATATTACTGAAATGAAAGTTTCAGGATCTGCATTATGATAGGTAAATTTTAGTATACAGAGCCACTAATATTATTTCTAAATGAAACATTATCAGATGATATTGTGAATTCATGAAATTGGTGTGTATTTCTCACAGGTTATAAAGCCTTTGAGATATGGCCTTCTATTAGTTTTAGATTTCCAATACCTAGCACAATATTTTCTTCATCCATAAGTATATTAAATTAACATTTTCAAATGATGGAATGAGCTATTAAACATGCTCAGAGAAGTAAGGAAAAACATTCAACTTTCTGGAGTACTAAAGGTCCAACTAAGAGGTATTCCAGATTCATTTAAAAGATAATACTCAAGTACAGAAGTTAGTCTAAAGAAAAACACATTTTCAGAACCTTGTGCACTGCATTCAACAGCTGAACAGAAGGCTTTTAGTAAGCCAAATACACATTTGACATTACCTTCAAACAATTACCTTCAACAATGAAAGAACTTTCAGAATCTTGATACTTCAGTTATGTCCATCATAAATATATAATTTTGATTCATCTCAATGACTTAAAAGAAAGCCCTGGTTTAGAGAATTTTTGAAAGACACTTCCATGGCTGTGGCTGTGGCTCAGTGGTAGAGTGCTTGCCTAGCATGTGTGAGGCACTGGGTTTGATTCTTAGCACCACATATAAATAAATGAATAAAATAAAGGTCCATGAACATCTAAAAAAAGATACTTCCATAATTTCCTATTATCCTTGGCCCTCATTTTTCATTGTTTCTGCATCTGCAGATTCAACACATGCATATTAAAAATATTTTTAAAAATATATAACATCTGTGCTGAATGTGTACAGACCTTTTTTCCCTGGAATTATTCCCTAAATAGCCATTTATATACCCTTTACATTGCACTTGGCATTATAAAGAATGTAGAGATTATTTTAAATATATATATATATGATGTATGTAGTTAATATGCAAATATTATGCTATTTTATATAAGGAGCTCGAGCATTGTGGATTTTGATTTCCTCAACAGGGTCCTGAAACCTATCCCCCTTGGATACTTCTTTATTTCTGTAGTGTCTGTTGTGATATTTCCTTCTTCATCAGTATGTGAGTAATTTGAGTTTTCTCTCTCCTTCTCTTCATTAGCATGGTTAAGGGTCGTCAGTTTTATTTATTTTTTCAAAGAATGAACTTTTTGTGTTGTCAATTTTTTCAATTATTTCTTTTGTCTCAATTTCATTGATTTCAGCTCTGATTTTAATTATTTCCTGTTTTCTACTGCTTTTGGTGTTGATTTGTTCTTCTTTTTCTAGGGTTTTGAGATGTAATATTAAGTCATTTATTTGTTGACTTTTTCTTCTTTTAGGGAATGAACTCCATGAAATGAACTTTCCTCTTAATACTGCCTTCATAGTGTCTCAGATTTGTGTTCTCATTCTAAAAAGTTTTTAATCTCCTCCTTAATGTCTTATGGAACCCATCATTCATTCAGTAGCATATTATCTAGTCTCCAGGTGTTGAAATAGCTTTTATTTTTTATTTTATCATTGATTTCGAATTTCATTCCATCATAATCTGATAGAATGCAGGGTAGTATCTCTACTTTTTTATATTTGCTAAAAGTTGCTTTGTGGCATAATATGTGGTATATTTTAGAGAAGGATCATGTGATGCTGAGAAAAAAGTGTATTCGCTCATTGAAGGATGAAATATTCTATATATGTCAGTTATGTCTAAGTTTTTAGTTGTATTATTGAGTTCTATAGTTTCTTTGTTTAGCTTGTTTGGCAGATATATCCAGTGGTGAAAGAGGTATTTTAAAGTCACTTAGAAGTATTGTGCTGTAAACTATTTGACTCTTGAAAGAGTTTGTCTGATGATTGTAGATGCTCTATTGTTTGGGGCATATATATTTATTATTGTTATGTCTCTTTGATGAATGGTTACCTTAAGCAGTATGAAATATCCTTCTTTCTCCCTTTTGATTATTTTTGGCTTGAAGTCTACTTTATTTGAGACAAGGATGGAAACCCCTGCTTGCCTTTGCAGTCCATGGGAATGGTATGTTTTTCCCCAACCTTTCACCTTCAGTCTGTGGATGTCTTTTCCTATGAGATGAGTCTCCTGGAGGCAATATATTGTTGGGTCTTTTTAAAAATCCAATCTGCCAGTCTATGTCTTTTGATTGGTGAGTTTAGGCCATTTATATTCAGGGTTATTATTGAGATATGATTTGTATTCCCAGCTACTTTTGTTTATTTTTGATATTTAACTTGAATTGGTTTCTCCTTTGATTAGTTTTTTCCCTTAGTGTAATACCTCCCCCCTCTGATGATTTTCATCATTGTTTTTCATTTCCTCTTCTTAGAATATTTTGCCTAGGATGTTCTATCATGCAGGCTTTCAAGTTGTAAATTCTTTTAAATGTTGATTATCAAGGGAGGTTTTCATTTCATCATCAAATCTAAACCTTAATTTTGCTGGATACAAGATTCTTGGTTGGCACCTATTTTCTTTCAGAGCTTGGTAATATGCTGTTCCAGGATCTCCTGGCTTTGAGGGTCTGGATTGAAAACTCTGCTGAGATATGAATTGGTCTCCCCCTATATGTGATCTGATTCCTCTCTCTTACAGCCTTTAAGATTCTATCCTTATTCTGTATGGTAGGCATTTTCATTATAATGTGCCTTGGTATAGATCTGTTGTAATTTTGTACATTTGGTGTCCTGTAAGCCTCTTGTATCTGATTTTCCAATTCATTTTTCATGTTTGGGAAATTTTCTGATATTATCTCATTGAAGAGACTGTGCATTCCTTTGGATTGAAACTCTGTGCCTTCCTCTATCCCAATAACTCTTATATTTGGTCTTTTGAAGCTATCCCATAATTATTGAATGTTCTGTTCATGGTTTCTTAATATCTTCACTGTGTGGCCAACTTTATTTTCCAGATTGTATACTTTGTCTTCATTATCTGATCTTCTGTGTTCCAAGTGATCTAGTCTGTTGATGATGCTTTTTATTGAGTTTTTTTAATTTGGTTTATTATTTCCTTCATCTCAAGGATTTCTGATTTATTTTTTCAAAGTCTCTATCTCTTTCTTGAAGTAATCTTTTCTACCTGTATTTGCTCCCTTATCTCTCTGTTGGTGTGATTAATGGATGCCTGTATTTGCTCCCTTATCTATTTATTGGTGTCTTCAATTATTGCCTATATTTGCTCTCTTATCTGTTTGTTGAAGTGACCAATTTTTGCCTATATTTGCTCATTTAGGTCATTCTTTAATTCACAGACCATTTTAATTATGAACATTTTGAACTCCTTTTCTGACATTTCATCAACTGCACTGTCTATGGGTTCTGATATTATAGTATCCTGGTTTGTTTGGGACACTTTCCTCCCTTATTTTTTCATGTTGTCTATGGGATTTCCTTACTTGCTGTGTGGATCTGAGGTATCACAGTTTCTACCCTATCATCTTGTAGCATCTGTGCAGATTATCTGTATTTCACCTTGGTGTTGGGCTTCCAGGCACTGCCGGTGTTCCAGGACAGATGCTATTGCAATTATAGGTGGCAATAGCAGGAGGTAACTGGAGATAGTAGTGGAAGTGCCCCAAGATGAATACAATGTCTTTCAGAGATGGGGCTGAAAGGGTGGGCCTTATACTGGCTTTGGGATTCCTGCTCCAAGATGCAGCTGCTTCTAGGCCCTCTCTGTTGTCCAAGGTAGAGGCTACTACATGGAGAAGGCTCTGGGGATGGCTGCAGTATCTCAAGATGAAAGTAAGTTAGACCTGGGCTCCCAGGTGATGGTGGGAGTGTGGCAGACCCAAACTTACCCTGGGCCCTAGCTCTTGCACAGGTAAGACAGTTGGGTCAGAGTTGGGCCTAAGCTCTGGCAGGTATCTGCTAGGGATGGGATAAACTTGGGCCTACCCTGGGCCCCAGGTCCTGCACAGGTCAACAAGGCAAGTCTGAGCTGAGCCTGAGTCCGGCAGTATCTACTGTGCAAGAGGTAGTCCTGGGCCAAGCCTGAACTCTGATTGGTGTCTGCCATTGATGGGATGGATTTGGGCCTACCATGGGCCTGAGCTCCTGTGCAGGTCAGCGAGGCAGATCTGGGCTGAGCCTGACTTTGGTGGGTGTCTACCAGTGGGCAGAGGTGGTCCTGGGCTAAGCCTGAGCTCTGGCAGGTGTCTGCTGGTCACGGGGTGGTCTCAGGCCTACGTTGGGCAAGAGCTCCTGCATAGGTCAGCGAGGCAGATCTGGGCTTAGTATATACTTTTTAATAACATTGCTTCTTCCAATCCATGTACACAGGATGTCTATTTTATGTGTCCTCTTTAATTTCTTTCATCAGTGTTCAATAATTTTAATTTTTATTGTAGAGATCTTTCACCTCTAGGTATTTATTCCTAGTTGTTTTTGTGTATTTGGTTTTAGTAGCTATTATAAATAGGATTGCTATCTTTGTTTCTATTGCAGATAATTCACAGTGGCATATAATGTTAGCAATATTTGTATATTTATTTTATATCCTAAAATTTGCTGAATTAACATTTTAGTTCTGATTTTGTTGTTTTTGTTGGTGGTGTCTTTGGGGTTTTCTACATATAAGATCATGTCATCTGAAAACAGTGACATTGACTTCCTCTTGACCAATTTTGATGCTTTTTATTATTTCTTTCTCTTACCCAGCATTTTCATTGTTAGAGATGTTGAATATTATAAATAAATAGAAAAGTGTATGAAAACCAAAAAGAGAGTGAGAAAGGTTGAATTTTAGAAAATGCTTTTTCTGCATCTCTTGAGATGATCATGTTGTATTTGTTCTTCATTCTGTTGATATGGCATATCACATGTTTTAGTCAGCTTTTTGCTACTGTGTCCAATACCTGACAAGAACAACTTAAGAGAAGGAAAAGTTTATTTTGGCTAATGGACTAAAAGGTTCAGTCCTTGGTCTGACAACTCCATAGCCTTGGGCCTGAGGTGAGGCCCATGGCAGAAGGGTGTGGAAGAAGAAAGTTACTTGGAATGTGGCCACCAGAAGAGAGTACGAGCTTTGCTCATCAGGGAGAATATATAAACCTCACAGTCATGTTTCCAGTGATCTTCTTCCTCTAGCCACACCTTAGCTGCTGACAGTTACTACCCAGTTAATTCATATCAGTGGATTAATCCACTGATTAATACATAATTCTTATAATCTACTCATTTCACTTCTGAAAAATCTTGCATTGTTTCATACATGAGCTTTGGGGAGACATTTCAAATCTAAAACATAACATGTACATCCTGCATCCCTGCAATGAAAAGCATTTGATCATGGTGAGTAATCTTTTTAATGTGCTGTTGGTTTGGGTTTACTAGTATTTTGTTGAGGATTTTTCAATCTATGATCACCAAGGATATCAGCCTATAATTTTCTTATCAGCATAAAGCTGGCCTCATAGAATTTGTTTCAGAGAATTGCCTCCATATCAATTTTTTTTAATCATTTAGTTTTCTTTTTGTTGTTATACCCTTGTCTGGTTATGGCATCAGGGTAATACTGACATCATAGACTGTGGTTAGAATAACTCCTACCTTTTTAGTTTTTTAAAATAATTTGAGAAGAATTGGTATTAGTTCTTCTCAAAGTGTTTGGTAGAATTCAGCAGTGAAGTAATCTGTCCCTAGGCTTTTCTTTAATGGAAAACTTATTACTAATTCATCAACTTGTTACTTGTTACTGGTCAGTTCAACTTTCCTATTTGTCATGATTCAGTCTTGATAAGTGCATGTGTCCAGGATTTTGTCCATTTCTTGGCTATTAAGTTTGCTGGGATATAGTTGTTCATAATTCCTATGATCTTTTATATGCCTGTGGTATCAACTATAATGTCTCCCTTTTCATCTCTGATTTTATTTGTGTCTTTTCTCTTTTTCTTGGTCAAGCTAAGTGTTGTCAATTTTTTTTAACATTCTTAAAGAACCAGCTCTTTGTTTCATTGATTTTTTTTACATTCTTTTAAGTGTCTATTTCATTTACTTCTTATCTCTATTCTTTCCTTCTACTAATTTTAGGTTTTGTTTGATCTTTTTCTTCTAAATCCTTGAGATGCAGCAATAGTTTGCTGTTTGAGATCAGCATGAACCAGGGAATACCTCAAAAAGGTAATTCATTCTCCCCAATTCTCTCCCAAGGGTCAAGGTAGGCCCACATGCCTCATCCATAGTCACTGGCCTGTGGTCCAGCACTGTAGGATTCTGACTCTGGTCAGAATCACTGTAAAGGACTAACCCCAGACTCCTCTGCCACTAATGTGCAGCATTTTTGACTGAATGTGTACCATGTGTAGTATTGTTCTGCGTGGGTTTCACATTATATACATTTTAGTGCATCATTTTGTTCTCTTTGTTTTCTAGACAGCACTCTTTTTTAGATCCATTCATTTGCTCTCTGTGTACATCTTGTTTATTGCTTCTCACTAATTCATAGTAATCAAGGTGCACCTTCACCACATTTTATTTATCTATATTCACAGGGATAAAAATCCTCCAACTCCTTGCTCACAAAAAAACACTGCATTAAACAACAACACTGTACAGGCTAAGAAATACATTTGGGTGGGTTGAATTTAGCCTTTGCACTGCCCAATTTGTTTACAGCCACTAATCTAGTCAAACCTCTTGCTTAATACCTAGAATTCCTTATCTCCTAGTTCCAAAAAACATAGTAAAAAGAAAAAAAATCAATGAACACATTTGCAAAATTGTTTCACTCTAAAACATTGGCGATGCTATTACATGTGACCAAGATGACATTTTGTAAGAGAAAAGTCTTTAACTGCTAAGTCAATAAGTAAAGCAAGACTACTTATCCTAGGAAATATTAAACAGCAGGTACCCATTACCATTTTGTTGCCTTCTTACCATCCAACATGCAAGGTGTTATTTTAGATCAGTGAAAAAAGAGTAGGTTCTGAGCAATTGGATCCCTCCCTCTGAGTTACAGACATGTCTTTCCTAATCTCAAGTTAAATCACATAGAAACTTCCTATTTACAAATTAGTTGAGATGAGAAGCGAAATCAGGAAAGCATATAAGAAAATGCTAAGCTAAGCTACATCCTTAAATCACAAGTCCTGTTTAAAAAGTACATTAAAAATCCATTTTTAAATCACTTCAGTTCAGAAACCTATTCCACTTTTCCTTAAATTAATCTCCCACTGCTATTTTTGCTTGGTTTCCTTGATCTACATATCAGTCATCTCTACCAGATTGTCTGGGAGTCATGTCTGAATCAAGTTAAAGGTGGGGTATTGTGGGAAAGCCATTTGCTAAGAACCTAAGAACCATTTGCTAAGAAAACATCTAGAACTTTTCAAGTATAAAGGAATAACCACACTGAATAAAAAACTCCTTAAAGATTAAAAAAAAAGTCCTCAATAACAGGATAATTTGAACATACTTGCATTCTCTGTCAAAACCTTGGGCATACGCTGACGGTTCATCAGGAGTGGGAAAGGATCTCTCCCATCATTCCGTTCATGGACCTCTCGAATCTCCACTGTATCATCCATTAGATAGTAATGAATGATATAGGTCCGACATTCACCAAACATACTGTCTGTATCATCCCAGATTGCATAGAATCGAAGAACCTTTGTGGAATCCAAAGTAAAAACTTAAGAATTCTAAAACTGGAGAGTTTAACTTACTTTGGCATTATACATGAGACAATGATGAAATGATTATCTGGAAAGACTGTGATAATTTCAGATGGTAAATGGAAAAAAAAGAAATATTCATCAAAGATCCTAAAACATCTTGGGGTACCTATCAGATGTTAATAGCTGGAGAGAAGCAAAGGCTTATTTGTGCTAAGAAGAGCTTACTTTAACTCAAAACTTTCATCAATGAAAGAGAAGCTGAATTAAGAGAGCAAAGAGGTACTCTATACAGTGGCTTGCATAAATCAATAAAAATACATGTGAATGATTGATATATAATTAGTATGAAAAGATGGAAAGAATTTTCATCTATTAACCATTAACCAGTCTATTTTTTTCTGGTTCTATTAGCACACATCTTTTAGTAATAGTATCAACATAATCTTTAAATAGCAAGTAATAACAGATAATGACTAATACAAAGAAAATCCTTAAAAGATGACCATAACACTAGGTATAATCTTCTCAACAAAAAGAAATTTAACTTCTGGGAGAGGTGGGAAAAAAACCAAGTATTGAGGATAATTTTTCTCTTTTCACTTTCTCTTTACTAGGGAAAGAAGATTCAATCAATTTACACACTTGGACTTACAAGGAAAAGAATTAGGAAGGTTGGAACAAAGAGTCGGAAAATGTTCACAATATTCTGTACTCCAACATTAGCATAACATTTAACAAGGAAGCATTTACACTGAGGTTTTTGTGAAATTAACTATTTTAATATTAGAAACTAATAAATATGCAACAGCTTTGAAATTTCCCAATAATCCACTTCAGGTTTTCCAAAAAGATTCTATGAGATTAATGCATTTTAGGAGAAAGAAATGGTCAACTGAAAATGTAAAGTGGGAGTAGATGTAGCTCAGGAATTTTTTAAGATGTGAACATATGTTGAGATTCACAAAACTTAACTCCACAATATTCTTTTGATCTCTAATAAGAAACTTAGCCATTGGTATAACTCTAACCCTACATGAAACCAAAAAGACAGCACTATATCCAAATGGTTAAATTATAGATATAATATTTTAAAATCATTACCAATAAAGCTAGTAAAACAGCTTTCCAATAAACACATGTGCCATATTTTGAAACAAGTACACCTTCTTTCCCAGGTCACTTACCTGTTTATCAAAGGTGAGAAACTGCTTAAGTTGATCAAAGTCCGATGGGGTGACGTACTTACGAGGAGGCTGTTTCCGGAGTTCAGTGTAAGGATCAAGAGCCATTTTTTCTGGTGGATTTAATTCAATTCCTTGACTTTCCAAATAAACCTAAATATCTCAAAATTAATAGTAATAATTTTTCTTAGAGCTTCTTGGAATAAGTAATAAACTGATAATATAAAATAGGTGCAATAATAATACATATGGCATTATGCAAATTACCCACTAGTTTGTAACTTGAGCATATCATAGAAATATTATCTTCAGTTAACTTTATGGTGATAGAAATAATTATTGATATTTACCCAAAGTATTCCATATTCTATAAAATTAGTAGGTTATTTGCTAAGTTAGTTGGGAGACATAATGGTAAGGTAACTGGATTCAAATATGAATTTAGATGAATCAAGTTAGGTGCCCAAGAGAAGAGTAAATCCTAGAATTACTTTGTGTGTATTTTGCTTCAAAACACACATCCGGAACTTAATTATGTTTTCAATAGTATGCAATTCACATTTGGTGTGCAAGCAAGCTGTACAATGGCTAAGATAAGATGAAATCATATCCCAACTTTCCAATTTACTTAAAACAAGTATATTATTAAATTGATCCCTCTCACCAAAAGGAAAAGATACACATGTACCAAAAAGCATACCCACTGGTTATTTTAGACCAAAAAATGTTTTAGCAAAATAGGAAAGATAAATCAAGTGTTCATATCTCACTAGAAAAAGTCAATAAAATCAACTGAATTTGATAAGATCCTCAATTTTGTTTTTCTAATTACAAATACAAATATTATTTTCTAAGTAATTTTCTTTTGATACAACTTGACATTCCATATTTTTAAAAGTATAATAACTGAGCATGGTGATGCACACCTGTAATCCCAGAGACTTGGGAGGCTAAGACAGTAGGATTGCAAGTTTGAGACCAGCCTAGGAAACTGAGTGTGATGCTGTCTCAAAAAAGTGAAAAGGGGCTGTGGATGTAAGAGCACCCTTGAGTTCAATTGCCAGCATAGGAAAAAAAAAATCTGGGATATAACTCAGAGGTTCAAGTCCCAGTTCAGAAAAGAAAAGAAAAAGTACAATACGGTGCTGGGGTTGTGGCTCAGTGATAGAGAGCTTGCCTAGCATGTGTGAGGCCCTAGGTTCAATTCTCAGCATCACATATAAATAAAGGTCCATCAACAACTAATAAAATATTTTTTAAAAAGAAAGAAAAAGTACAATAAACTGTACCTTAATTAATATCAGAAAGGAATAGGATATTCTTGAACTGGAAATTAACAAAAAAAAATTTGAGAATCATATAGCTTTCTTTTGGACAATTCAATAAAAAATATATAGAATTCGGGGCCATGATACATTGGTTTGAGTGTTAGCTCTACTGCTAACTAGCATGTGAAGTCAGTATTAAGTTTTATTAGATATGATACCAATCTCATTTCAGTATGAAAATATTATAATCTTAACTTCCACTAAAACTATTGAACTAAAGATAATAACTATAAAATTTTCTCTTGAAATGAAGCATTAGTGTAACACAATTATTGACTGAAGCATTTAATGGGTGTTTTACTCTCTTCTATTACATCCAAGAGAAGCAAGCCCTTTTTAAATTTTACCTTAGCAATTCTGGCAGGAACATAGAAGCTTCCTGAAGTTTTCCTATTTTTTAAAGAAGCCTAAACTCTTTGAAGATATTACTCTAAAATGTACCAAGAAGATAAGAGAAAATGGAATAATTTTTGAGGCAAGAAACAAGAAAGCAGGAAGTTTCTCCAGATTAGAAAATTTACAGGTTGGTAGGCCTCAAACAAGCAGGACCTGTACATGTGTCAGTTCTCTGAAGTATACATGTAGCCCCAGACAGGCAATCCAATCTCAGTTATTCTGAGATCCAGGATCTTACTAGTACCAAAGCATCAGGGAGGTGCCCTTGGTCTCTGAACAGTCTGTGGGCCCTGCCTATATGATCCTTTTGGCCTAGGAGTGGGTCTGTTTTCTTGTTGTTCTTAGGGATTGGAATCTTGGCAAAGCTGAATGATTAGAAACACTAGCTGTTATAGATGGAATGTTTACATACCCCCCAAATTTCATGTTAAATCCCTAATGCCCAACATGACTCTTTGGAGATGGAGCCTTTATGTATGCAAGTAGTTAAGGTTAAATGAGGCCAAAAAAGGTGGGGCTCTGATCCAATAGGATTAGTCAGAAAAATAAAAGTACTTCTGTGAGTATTCCCTTGTGCCCATGCTCTCTTTCCCTCTCCTTCTCCATGCCCATGCACTAAGAAAAAGCCATATGAGGGACTGGGGTTGTGGCTCAGAGGTAGAGTGCTCGCCTCGCATGTGTCAGACCCTGGGTTCGATCCTCAGCACCACATAAAAATAAACAAACAAAATAAAGATATTTTGCCCATGTATAACTAAAACAAATATTTTTTAAAAAAGAAAAAAAAAGCCATGTGAGCACCAAAGAATTGGGCTGTCTGCAGGCCAGGAAGAAAGCCTTCACTAGAACCCCTCCATTATCTAGCACCATGAGGAACTCCAACTTCTAGCCTCCAGAGGAAATAAATTTATACTGTTTAAGCCACCAAGTGTACAGTATTTTTGTTATGGTAACCTCAACTGCCTAACATACCAGCCAAATTAGACTGCAGTTCAAGTTGGTTTTATGTTATTTTTTTAGAAACAAAACAATATTTCTTGCACGTAAGCATTGGTGCAGTAGGATTTATACCTGTTACACTAGCAACAATACTCTCACAAAAAATAATATATTCTAGATCTATGATTTCTGGAGATTTATTTTTTTAATGTGTTTAGTCAATTCGGACTGTAGCCCCAAATATTTATTTGGAGCAGTGAGGAGGTGGTGAGAGGCGCTGTTTCTGGGTCCAAATCATGCCATAAATTCTGGCATTTCTTTTAATACAACTTGACATTCCATCCTTTTAAAAGTATAATAGCTGAACATGGTGATGCACATCTGTAATCCCAGAGACTTGGGAGGCTAAGACAGTAGGATTGCAAGTTTGAGACCAGTCTGGGAAACTGAGTGTGATGCTGTCTCAAGAGAGTGAAAAGGGGCTGTGAGAGGGCTGTGAAAAGGGCTCTGAGAGCTACCCTCTCAGAGGTCCACCCCTAATGAAGAACACTAATTAGATGTGTATGTTTTTAGTTATTTATATAATTTTATTTTTTTGCAGTGCTGGAATCTAAGGCCTCATGCATGCTTAGGCAAGCATTCTACCACTGAGCCACATGCCCAGTTCAAACATGTAAGTTTTAAAATGTAGAAATATATACCTCTAGATAAATTCCAGTTATTAAAATACATTGATCCTCAACATTCATGGATTCCATATTTGTGAATTTCCCTACTTGCTAAAATCTACTTGTAACCCTAAAATCAATATTTCTTAGAAGTTGTTGTCATTCACAGACAAGCACAGGTTGCAGAAAATTTGAGTTGCCCAGATGTATACATTCTCAGTGGAGGTAGAAAAGGTGAAGATTTGCCTTCTTGTTCTAGTTCTCACATTGTAGAGAACTAGAACAAGAAGGCAAATTCTTCTCCTTTTTCTTGGTTATTTTGCTGTTTAAAATGGTCTTAAAGTGTAGAGCTTTTGTTATGGTAACCTCAATTGGCTAACACACCATTTTCTCCAATGATGGAGAAAATACATGTGTTACATAAGATTCTTTGGGGTGTGAGTTATAGTGCTGTTGGTCATGAGCTCAATGTTAATGAATGAAATATATATTAAATCAGGTGTCTTTGAACAGAAACATACATAAAAAATGTATATATTGTTTGACAAAAATGTTTTGATCAGAGATCAGAAGAAACCTAAACCTGCTTTTGTCCCAAGAACAATGGTTCAGTATTTATTAATTCAGTGTCTTTGGTGACATTATAGTTATGACTACTTCACTTCCCTTTAGTCTCTGTATATAGTAAATATTTAATTAAATAAGTTATCAAATAAAAAATCGATGAATTCATAGGAGCTCAGTGCATGTAATAATCACATTTGGCTTTAAGTAGTATGAGATAAAGGGCATAAAAGCCTTGCTGCTAGAAATTCTTTTAAATTGAAAAAGTTTGTATTGATTTCCTAATAATTATACTCTATGCTAAAGAAAGGTCATCATATCACATATCACATGTATGTATGTGTGTGTGTGTATATGTATATATATATTTTTTTAAGAAAAGCCAATTTTGCATAAAAAATCAAAATTTACAAAATAGAGAAAGTGAAGGACTTTTCTTGATATAAAATATTAAAAAAATTTTTTTCAGAAATCCATCAGACAAATTTCCCTCAAATATAGCAAAGTATAGTTTAAAAACTATATAAACTACACATAGAAATTTGGGGCTCCTATTTGTTAATAAAGGTGGTACTGTATTTATAAACTTGAACTTAAAATGTTCAATGACTCTTCATCTTCCCTACTTCTAAAGATTAACATTAAACAGAGACATGAGGTGGGAGGGAAAGGGAGAGAAAAGGGAAATTGCATGGAAATGGAAGGAGACCCTCATTGTTATACAAAATTACATATAAGAGGTTGTGAGGGGAATGGGAAAATAAACAAGGAGAGAAATGAATTACAGTAGATGGGGTAGAGAGAGAAGATGGGAGGGGAGGGGAGGGGGGATAGTTGAGGATAGGAAAGGTAGCAGAATACAACAGTCACTAATATGGCATTATGTAAAAATGTGGATGTGTAACCGATGTGATTCTGCAATCTGTATTTGGGGTAAAAATGGGAGTTCATAACCCACTTGAATCTAATGTATGAAATATGATATGTCAAGAGCTTTGTAATGTTTTGAACAACCAATAAAAAAAAGGATTTAAGATGCATCCGTAGTAAGGAAGATAGATACTGGATTAGAATTAAGGGATTTATTTGGTTTTCTTTTCCCAGAAAACCCAGATTACTTCACACCGAAGGCAGCCACTGCAACTGGTTTCTTACTAAATGATTCAGCTATGGTAGAGCTTGATTTTGAGTGGATCTGTATTAATGTCATTCTAAAAAAGTAATGTTACAAATAGCGTTGGTACATATCAACACATAGTACACCAATACTTAAGTTAACCTACATAATAATTCACACAGGACAGATTATCAGTGTCCTCCCATTACCCTAAGAAACGAACTTATCTGGCCATAAGTGAGAATGATGCCTAAGATCCCACAACTTCCACAAATATATAATATACCTGTGTGAAATGGTCACAGTCAACAATGCGGAAAGTTTTGCCATACATGGTTATATCTATTCCTCGATTTAGGTCTTTCCAATGATAATGGTCTCCTACATCATTCTTGGCTATTCGCTGGCGTTTGATTAGCTTGCCTTGAGGGATGCCAGAGTTTTCAACAACAGGCTCCATTACAGATATACTATCATCTTCTAGATAGTAGTAAATTTTCACTTGACGGATTCTATAATGTTCCTCGCTTGATATAGGAACATCTTCCTGGAAATAGGCATCAAATTTCAGCACCTATAATACACAAGGCAAGGAGAAATGGTGTAATATTAGTTTGTCATTGTCATCTAAAAAACATTAAGTACCTTCCTGAAAAAGAGGACCACACAGGGAGATATTAATACTCATTATTTATTCTCTAAATCAAGAATTGGCAAACTGCAATCCATGACCACACTATAAATCTACCCTGTCACCCTCTTTTTATGACATGTAGGCCTAGAGGGTTTTTTAAAAAACCTATATAAATGGTTGAAAAATTTAAAATATTTAAAATTAAAAATATTTCTCTTCAGAGAAAGAAAGTATCAGAATGATACTCTAAGTAGACCAGAGAGTTTACCCAAACTTCTACTAGACTTAGAGGAACAAATCAAGAAAACCGTTAAATGAAGACATGAGAACAGCTTGATGAATAGACAAATAATTCTACACATCAATGTTGTTAGAAAGGGTATAGTATCTACTGTGGAAGAACAAGATAAAAAAGAAAGAAAGAAAGAAAACTGGCTGTTGCCTAGGAGAAAAATAACTACAATGAAATGAAGACCTCAAAACTCATTATAAAAAGGTAAAATGGGTAAGTGTAGTAGAATATTTAAAGTAGAAAAATAGTAAAAACAAAAGACAAAGATAATTAAGTAACATTTGGGGTAAATTATAAAAAATTACAAGTGGAGATATGATCACAGTAATTCAAATATGAAATAGCCTGTATTTGAGCCACAGATTTATAACCATGCAAACTATTAAAACAGAATTGATCAGATAATCCAACCCCATTTATTTTACAAAGAAAACTTAGACCCAGGTTGCCACAGTGACTTGTCTGAGGCCATATGAGGAATAGGATCAGAGCTAAGATTGAAACTCTGTAAGTCTATTGTCTCATAGCCCAATGTTCTCTCCACATATCTCACTATTTCCTAAATAACAGATAATATTACGGTTCTTAACAAAAATCTGCATAGGTGGTCTGAGAAATCTTAACTGAGAATACATATTAGACTTGAAGAGTGAGAAAATGTTAGATAAGCAAAGGGAACATGAGGGGATTTTAGGCAATGCAATAACAGAAAAAGAGGAAGGAAATCCAGAAGCAATCTCAGCAAAAGAAACAATCTGTGAGGTGAATAGAGAGCCCATATCCTAGGAGCAAATTTTTACCCCTCACACATCCGATAGAGCACTAATCTCCAAGATATATAAAGAACTCAAAAAGCTAAGCACCAAAAAAACAAATAACCCAATCAACAAATGGGCCAAAGACCTGAACAGATACTTCTCAGAAGAGGATATACAATCAATCAACAAATATGAATGAAAAAATGCTCATCATCTCTATCAATCAGAGAAATGCAAATCAAAACTACTCTAAGATATCTTCTCACTCCAGTCAGAATGGCAACTATTATGAAGACAAACAACAATAAGTGTTGGAGAGGATGTGGGGAAAAAGGTACACTCATACATTGCTGGTAGGACTCAAATTGGTATAGCCAATATGGAAGGCAGTATGGAGATTCCTTGGAAATCTGGGAATGGAACTCTCATTTGACCCAGCTATCCCTCTCCTCGGACTATACCCAAAGGACTTAAAAATAGCATACTACAGGGACACAGCCACATCAATGTTTATAGCAGCACAATTCACAATAGCTAAACTGTGGAGCCAATCTAGATGCCCTTCAGGGGATGAATGGATAAAAAAAATGTGGCATATATACACAATGGAATATTACTCAGCATTAAAAGAGAATAAAATCCTGGCATTTGCAGGTAAATAGATGGCGTTGGAGAAGATAATGCTAAGTGAAGCTAATAAATCCCCCCAAAAACCAAATGCTGAATGTTTTCTCTGATATAAGGAGGCTGACTCATAGTGGGGTATGGAGGGGGAGCATGGGAGGATTAGATGAATTCTAGATAGGGAAGAGGGGTAAGAGGGAAAGGGAGGGAGCAGGGGTTTAGCAAGGGTGGTGGAATGTGATGACATCACTATCCCAAGTACATGTATGAAGACTTGAATTGGGTGTCAACATACTTTATATATAAACAGAGATATAAAAAATTGTTGTATATATATGTAATAAGAATTGTAATGCAAAAACAAACAAACAAACAAAAAGAAACCCAGAAGCAGTATGCAGGATATGCTAGGTATGGTGATAACATTAAAAGCCCTTTCCATGGTCCAGGCTGCATTAATTAGTTACCAACAATGGAAAAGCAGAGGTGGCTGACTGAACTGAAAATGAGAAAGGAGGAGGATGGACGACACAGTGCTAGGGATACAGTGGTAAGACCATAAAAATTGAGACAAAAAGAAGATAATTTTAACAGGACAGCTGGTGAGCTTGATTTTAGACTGCTGAATTTAAGTGACAGCACAAGTTGACATTGCAGGGGGTAATTTAAGATGCAGACCTAAGGTTTTGGAAAAGAAATAAAAATTAGAGAATAGGCAAGGATGACTCAGACATAAACAGAATAGATAGAATTAATATCAAACTGATAGTAATGGGTAATGGAGCAAGGTTTTGGGGGAAATTAGGAGTTCCATTTTAGACATGTTTCATTTAAATATCTATTATATATTCAAGAGGAGATATCAAATAGGTTATTATATATGCTATGTTCAGAGGACAGCTTGTCAACATTAGGAGGCCAGTCCAATCTATGAATCTAAATGACCCATCAAAGGAATGAGCACAGAGAAAGATGAAAGACTTATTCTGAGGCCACAACCATGTTCTTTTTTTTTCTTTTAGTATTTTTAGTTGTAAAAGGACACAATATCTTTATTTTATTCATTTTTTTAATGTGATGCTGAGGATTGAACCCAGTGGCTCACACGGGCTAGGCAAGCGCTCTTCCACTGAGCTATAACCCCAGCCCCACAGTCATTTTTCTTAAACTGTCTGTTTTCTAAAATTGGAAGGCATGTAGATGCATCTGGTGACAGGAACTTGGCCTCAGAATGGGGGGTAAATATGACTATAAAAGAAGTACTTAAGTTTCCTCTGCTATATAATCTACACAACTGGTAAAACAACATTTTCAATATGTAATTCATGATACAGAGAACCAGGTTAATAAATTAGGTCTCAGGTAAATAATACTCTAACCTAAAAAGACCTCATTTGTTGAGTGGTAATCAAGAATAGTGTCTGTGCTCCTTCTAGTAAAGAAATCACTGCAAAAGAAGATAATAAGAAAAAAATCTCTTTAGCAGGATTATTAACTAGAATATATAAATAATTCAAAAAACTCAACAAAAACACAAATAATCCAATTAGTAAATGGTCAAATGAATTAAACAGACCCTTCTCAAAAGAAGAAACACAAATAGCCAACAAATACATGAAAAAAATGTTCAACATAATTATCAATTAGGGAAATGCAAACCAAAATTACATGGAGATTTCATCTCACACCAGACAGAATGGCAGTCGTCAAAAATACAAATAATAATAAATGCTGGAGAGGATATAGAAAAAAAGGAACAATTTTACACTGTTGGTGGGATTATAAATTAGTACAACCACTATGGAAATCAGTATGGAGGTTTCTCAAAATATTAGGAATGAAACCACCATATGACCAGCTATATCCCTCCCTAATATCAACCCTAAAGAATTTAAGTCATCATACTGTACTGATACATGCATAACCATGTTTGTAGTAGCACAATTCACAATAACTAAAACATGGAACCAGCCATTTATAGATGAATGGATAAAGAAAATGTGATATATATACAATGGAGTTTTAGTAAGTCATAAAAAGTATGAAATTATATCATTTGTAGGAAAATGAATGGAACTTGAGAACATTTTTTAAGCAAAACAAGCGAAACTCTGAAAGTCAAGGGTCATTGTTTTCTCTTCAGATGTGGGAATCAGAGAGGAAAAAGGAAAAGAAAGATGGGGGATAGATCTCACGAAAATTGAAGGGAGATCAGAAGAGTACAGGAAAGAAACCAGGAGGAAGGAGGAAGGAAAGGAAAAGGGAAATACTGGGGAATTATATTGGCCAATCTTATTGTTATATTGTGTGACTGTAATAATCTGTGACAACAAATCCCACCATTATGTACAACTACAATGCACCATTAAAAAATTTGGATGGGAAAAAAGATATTTAGCAAGCAGTTGGGATAACATCAAGTAGAATAACTTGATGTACTATATAAAAGGGAAGGAAAAATATTTATATTTCAAAATATTTATGTGTTTTAAAATGTATTTTCCATGAACTTTTTATAGCAGCCTGGGCTCCTAGTTATAGATTCTAACCTTCTGAGTTTATAGATGTGTAAACTAGAGATTGTGACTTCCTGGGGTTACAATGCTTTTGGTAGAAGACCAGAATTAGAACTCAGTTCTTCTGATTTCCAGGAAGTGCTCAGAATAACACAAATAAACATGAAAATGTTTGTGTTTATTTCCAGAAGGAGGAAATCCTGAATAAATATTTCCATATCATATACAATGAAAATAATAAGCCTTGTTACATTCTTTTAATTTTACTCTTACCTGTGTGGGTTGTATGTTAAGCTTATCAACAATAACAGAGACCAGAAATTAGTGCCATGAGGAAAACAAAAGAAAGGAAAACAACAGAGAAAATAGAGATTTCCTTAGTACAGTGGTCAGGAAAAGCCTCAGGTAAGGCATATGAATGATAAGACAAAGTGAGCCACCTGAGATCAGAAGGAATACCATCTAGATTGGAGGAACAGCATGTGCAAAGACCCTGAAATGGGGGGATGGGGTGGGGGAAGTTCTGCCACTTCAAGGAAATAAGGAAAAAAAATCCATTATTTTTTTTTCAGACAAATTAATTTAACGGAGTTTATTTACGTTTATTTTGAGTATTCATGAATCAGGTAATACTCAAAAGGAAAAATCCATTATTATTCAAACACAATAGATGAGGGAAAGAGTAAGAAAACAGCAGGGAGGGCCATCTAGGCCAACGAAAAGGAGGAAACTGTACAGTTGAATCTTACTTTACATATGATTGGGAAGTCATGGAACCAGCCATGGTCAATATGTAACATAGTTTAATTTTTAAAAGATAAGCTGTATGGAAAGTGAATTTATAATATTGAAGATAGAAAAACGTGGACAGATTAGTTAAAAATAATAGAGCTTATTAATTGATTGGATGTGAGTTGTGAGGAGAAAGAAGGATTAAAGAAAGATGTCTTTCAAGTTGGGGTCAGAGCAGCCAGATGGGTAGTGATAATGTTCACAGTATTCATTAAAGGATCCAGAAAGCATTTTACTAAAGATGTGATAGAATCAAAATTGTGCTTCAGGGAATAAAGGAGGTGGTAGACCTAGTATAAGCAAATAATTACGTATGGGCCTACATTAACAGTTGTCTAGTTGCTCATTTGAGCCACAGAAGTGATAGAGGAAATGAAAGTGAGACATATTTGACTCAGTAACTCATTGAATATGGGAAGAAAGGCAGAAGAAGGCTCAGGTTCCAAGCTCAGATTACCTGGTGAAATTGCACAGGGAGAGCAGATCTAGGGAAAAGGAAGATGAGGTCAATCAGAGGCACTGAAGTGCTAACAGCTCATCCAGGTGAAGCTATCCCATGGGCAGAAAGACACAGATTAGAGTTTCAACTAGGCCAGAGTTGTCTTAATTGAGGAAAAGGTGAAACTATGAAAAGGGGGTGTGTCTCAAGAAGATAGTATAAGAATTAGCACAGAACCTTGAAAATGCTTACAGTGAAGAAGTGACAGGAGGGAGAGATACCAGAGAAAGAGCAAGTAATAGAGAGGAAGAGGAAAATCATGAGAGGAATGATCATAGCAGCAAGAAAAAAGCAGTTTCAAGAAGAGAGGGAGGGTCAACAGTGTCAGATATTGTAAGCAGGTCAGAAAATGTGGGTGAAGTAAACCTCTTTAGATTTGGCAAAAAGGATAATACTAGCTACTCAGGAAAAAGGAGTTTTGAGATTGAGGACAGGGAAAATCAGATTATAAATTATCTGATATTCCACTGAGAAAGAAAGTTTTCTTGCTTAAAGAAATCACAGAGTAAAAGGAGGTTTTGTTATTACTGTTGTTTCTTAGCTAGAGAAGGATACCATATTTATTTGAAATAAAAATACGAAAGTTGAAGATGAAAAGATGGAAAAAGAGTAACATCAGGTACACAGAGTGGGAAGTTAGCCTGAAATAGAGAATACAATGTGTAATGATAGAGAAAATTATATGGGAACAAGGAGAAAAGATGAGGGGATTCACAGTAGATGTAGAAAATGTCCTATTCTTTATCACCTAAGAAGAAATGAAGTTATATTCTGTCTATGAGGAACAGCCTCAAGAATATCCAAAATATGAACAAATATGTTGGTTATCAATAATGAACCTCCAGCCAGGCACAGTGGCACATGCCTTGTAATCCCTGCAGCTCCAGAGGCTGAGCAGGAGGATCATGAATTCAAAGCCAGCCTCAGCAACAGCAAGGCACTAAGCAACTCAATGAGACCCTGTCTCCAAATAAAATACAAAACAGGGCTGGAGATGTGGCTCAGTGGTTGAGTGCCCCTGAGTTCAATCCCTGTCACCAAAAAAATAAAAAATAAATGAAAAAAAGGACCTCAAAATAGTCTTTAAAACATTTGAATTCTGATTTAATTCAGAAAAGCCCACAAATAAAATAGTTTCAAAACCATGCATTTAACTACTGTCTATCCCATATCTATGATAAACATTATTTATCTAAAAATCATAAAGATAAAAATAAATAAGCTGGAAAATAAATATGTGAATGTTATAATAATATTATTTATATATACTATCCTTTTTAATTTTTATTTTTCTGGTACTGGTGATTAACCCTAGGGACATTTTACTATTAAGCTACATCTCCAGCCCTTTTTCAAAATTTTGAGATAGTGCCTCACCTAAGTTGCCCAGGCTGGCCTCAAATTTTCAGTCCTCTATCTCAGCTTCTGAATTGCTAGGATTTCAGGTATGTGTGACTGTGCCCGGCCACAATACATTTCTTTAAAGATAATGCCAATGAGCCACACAATGGTGTACCTCTATAACACTAGCAACTTTGAGGATAAGACAGGAGGACTGCAAATTCAAGGCCAGCCTCAGAAATATAATAAGAACCTTTCTCAAAATAAAAAGTAAAAAAGAGCTTGGGATGTAGCTCAATGATAAAGTGCCTCTGAGTTCAGTCCCCAGTCTAAAAAATTAAAAAAAAAAAAAAAGAATAATATTAGGGGCTGGGGCTGGGACTCAGCAGTAGTGCACTTGCCTGGCATGTGTGGGGCACTGGGTTGGGTTTGATTTTCAGCACCACATATAAATAAATAAAATAAAGATCTATCAGCAAGTAAAAACAAATAAAAATAAAAAATAATAATATTAAATAAGCATAAATTAATAACAATTAACATAAAATAACTAAAAGCAAAAATGCTATTTCCTTATTCAGGCACATATTTTCCTTCTCTGAATTTCATCAATATTTTCTTATATCACTTTCTACTTTTTAAATTTTATTTTTATTTTTAGTTGTGGTTGGACATAATACCTTTATTTTATTTATTTATTTTTAAGTGGTGCTGAGGATTGAACCCAGGGCCTTGCACGTGCTAGGCAAGCACTCTACTGCTGAGCCAAAACCCCAGCCCCTCACTTTCTACTTTATTATAATCATTTACTATTCTTTTTAGTAAAAATGAACATACAAGGATTTCTTGATAAATTATTAAATCCCTAATGTACCCTTCTCTTGTATTTTCACTTATCTCTCTTCTATACTGATTTATCAGTGCCTGCTAAGGCTATGAATAAACAAGAAAAATAAGCAAATGGGAATAATATAGCCAATTATATAATTTACAATTTGTTCAGTGCATATTTAGGTTCAGTCCATAAATGGATGTATGACCATGTTCCTAAAATAAGAAAGAGGATTTTTAGGAGAAAAAAAGATTGGGGAAGAAAATAAAGGATGATGTGGAAATATCAAGAGATGGAAATAAAGCAACTCACACTGCAAAAGCATAAGAGTAAATGAGAAACAAACAAAAATTTTCTATGACTCTTTGGTTATGTAACATTTAAATGTAAAGTGTTTCCTGAAAAACAAAAACTTATAGAGATAGCCTGGAGAAAACTGACCATAGAGGGGGTCATTGTTTTTAAGATGATATTTTGCATTTCATAAAGAATAAACACCTCTCATTGTTGCAGAATAGAGTACTTTTAAGAAACAGAAAACACAGAGCTGGTAATATGAACTCACTAGGGCAATATGAACTCACTATTCTAGAATTCAACCAACTTTTCTTTAATTGTATCTGCAAATATTCCAGTGAGGTCTACAGGGAATTATTTTCTGTAATCAACTTCCTGACTAAAGAAAGCTTCTTTCAAGCCTGAGTTCAGCTGTCTATGAGTAAGGGTTAAGGCATTTGAACAATTTTCTCCAGAGAGCACTGTGGGAATCCTGTGGTTGACTATTTAAGTTTTCTGTAGCCAGTTGGCTTTCAGGCATTTAAATTCAAGGGTACCCTAGAATTCTAGGTGATACCTTTTTGTCAAAAGCTACATGTGCTGGAATGAATTCTGCAGGTGGGGCCTGCTTAGGTTGGCCATAAGTTAGAACTGGTGCTTTATTGGCCAACTCATCCAGCTCTGCTGGAGACAGCTGGTTGACCTGTAACCGCTCCCCACCTATCCCAACTGTTGGACGTCGAACAACTGCATAGCCGTTCCTGTAGCCCAACGTCTGGCTTCTATGGAAAGCTGTTTTCTGGAGAAGAAAAGAAATATGTCATTAATAACACTATATGTTTGTTATATAAAATATTTCTAAATATTATAACTCAAACCTTTGCTTATAAACATCACAAAACTTACATCTTAAAGTTTACCTACATTAAAAGCTTTTGTATTTTAAACTAAAAGACTTAGGAATGAGGAGGGAAAGAACTACTAGATGTTAAAATTTAAAATTTTTCTCTATAATGCTCAATTTAACTACCAGCTCACCTTACATGAAAGATTAAAATACTATCTCATCTGCATTTTGTTTTTGTTTTTGAGACAGGGTCTCACTGTGTTACCCATGCTGGTCTTATATTCATGATTTCAGGTGATCTTTTTCCCTCAGCCTCCTAAGTAGCTGGGACTACAGGTGTGTATCTCCATGCTGGTCTCCTCTATCCACTTAATTTTTTACTAGTTTTTATACGTTTTTTAATCTTCTCAGTGATTGTGAATCATGGAACCCAGAAGACAAAGGTCTTTGAATTTTATTTTTACCTGGACTAGAAAGTGCTTTATACTAAAAGCCCTGTTTGTTTTTATGTGCCACACTGATAAATTCATAAAACTCTTTGGAAAGCAACTAGATAGCATGTATTTAAATTCTTGGACTCAATAATTCTACTCTTGATCATTGATTTTAAGGTTATAATCCAAAATTATGGGAAAGAACTATATGCCTCGAGCATCCCATAGAATGTTATTTACAACAGTAAAACTTTGGAAACAATTTAAAAGACAAACATATGAAGACATGAGTAAATGATGGAAAACTCAGTAATGGACTATTACACAGTCATTAAAATAATGGCTTTACAGACCACAGAGCAACCTGGAGAAAATGATTTATGATTTAATAAGACTAAAAAAATCATACTACAATTGTAAGCATGCAAATATGAAGAGAGACTGGATTTGGCAAACATTCTTTATACATTTTTGAATTATATTGATTTTTATGTATTTTATTTTTATATATTATATATACAATGAACATATTTTTAATAGTTAGAAAAAATAAAGATAAATAAAAAATGAAAGAGTAGAAAAGCAAATTGGATTAATTTTTCCTTTTTCCATTCTTTGTAATATGAGGTTACTTTCAAATTTTATATGTAAAATACTTAACTACATGTATAATTTGTAATTAATCGCAAAATATATATTTAAGAAGACAAAAGCTGGGCACCATGGTGTACACCTATAATCCTAGAGGCTTGGGAAGCTGAAATAAGATGATAGCATGTTCAAAGCCAGCTTCAGCAAAAGCAAGGCACTAAGCAACTCAGTGAGATCCTGACTCTAAATAAAATGAAAATAGGGCTTGGGATATGGTTCAGTGGTTGAGTGCCCCTGAGTTTAATCCCCAGTACCAAAATACAAAAAAAAAAAAAAAATTAAAATACAAAAGACCTACTTGTTTATCTTCTAATTTCTTTGAAGCCCTGCCTACCAGTTTTCAAGATCTGTACCAACATGAAAGGTACAACAGAATAAACTTCTCTTGCTAAAAGAGTTATATACTATGGATTTTTTTTTTTTTTTTTTTTGGTACTGGGAATTGAAACTCAGGGGCACTTGACCACTGAGCCACAACCGCAGCCAATTTTGTATTTTATTTAGAGTCAGAGTCTCACTGAGTTGCTTAGTGCCTCACTAAATTGCTGAGGCTAGCTTTGAACTCACAATCCTCCTGCCTTTGCCTCCAGAGCAGCTCCTACCTTTGCCTTCTGAGCACAAGGGTCTTGTGTTTAGTGCCACAAGTCACTTGACATAACTGCTCAAGTGCATAACACACAAGATACAAACCAAAATGGGCTGAATTGATTTCCTCATTGAGTAACTTGTATAGATAGCATCAAGTACCTCTTCTTCCACCTCTAAAGGTAGAAACAATATCAGTAGGGGCTAAAGGTATAGCTCAGTGGTAGAGTGCATGCTTAGCAGGGGCTAGGCCTGGGTTTTGTCCTCAGCAACCAAAAAATAAAAGAGCAACATCAGTGACTTGTTTGCTTTCTTCATTTTCAAAAAGGTATCACTATCATCACTCAGCTATGACCCATGGTGCACCCCATGGCAAGGCCTCTCTACCCTTCTCACTTATTATGATTCACCTTCTGAATAGTTTTACTTCAGAGTTATATATACCTAATACTTCGCTGCTGAAGATACAATGACCATATTTTCAAATTTCAAATAAGGCAAATTGGTTAACACCTGGCCAGTGTATTTAAAACATGAAATATAACCACTGCACAGTTCGCCTTACTTATAGAATGGCAATAAGTATCTTTAGATCCTGGCACTACCATTCACATCTCTGTAATCCCCCAAATCAACTCAAGCCTGCCTTTAAGCTGAATTCTGAACAGGGCAGTAAAATTCCTGTAACATTTTCTAAATTACATAAAACTGGAAACCCAATGAAACTGAAAATCTATGCTGCCCTGTCTTAAAGGAGAGAGAACTCAAATTCTCTCACTACACTTTCATTTTCAATTTAAATTTATTTTCCTGAAGAAAATATGTTGACTAAATATTTTACCTTAGCTATGTGAATATGGAGAGGAATTAAGAGTCTAAATTACTAAACTATATGCATATAAATTACTGTTGGCTCATCTATGATAATCAATATACTGAATCTCAATATTGATTTTGCAGAACATATAATTCAGTAACATTGTTGGAACTGAAACAAATATTAAATAATTTTGTCTAGAAAATGTGACAACAAACACTTGAGTTTGGGGGAAGCAAAACTCAATCTGAACAGGAGCTTTTTACAAAAATGTTAGAGTGAAAGTATAGGGCTGAGGGAAAACGAAAGAGCGCTTAACCCATTGAGATTGAGGGGAAAGGGAAATCTACAAAGCAGAGAAGGGCGACGGTTTGGGAAGAAGATAGCAAATTTTGAAGAGAAACCGCAATGGAAACAGAAAGCAAAGATGGACAGAGTGTAGGATTAGACAGTACAAAATGTGGAAGCTGGAGAGAGGAAAAGGATGAAGTTGCATAGAAGCTGAAACGCGAAGGGCGGAGACTATGCGAAAGGGCCTGATGGAAAAAAGTGGATAGAAACCATTTACATCCAAGACAGGAAACGGAGCTGGGAATGTAAAGATTAGGATCCAGGATTCCGAATAGGAAGGAGGCAGGGCGAGAATAACGGGTCTGGGGAAAACGGGTAGGATGAGGATGAAGGTGGAGAGATGTTGAGTGGGCGAAAGGAAGGAGGCTATGGGAGGTCAGGGATGAGCTGAGCAGAGACACGAGTATGGTGTGAGAGAAGGAACTAGGGTGAGGACCTAACAGGAGCTTGGGAGTAGGGTGTGGTGAACTGATTTAGAGGAAGAGGGGGAAGGTTTGAAGGAACAGAGCAGTACGAACGCAACTAAGGGGATGAGAACGAAAAAGAGATCAGTGCAAAAACTGACGACAGGGATGGAGGGGTGGCAAAGGATACGGGAGAGCGGATGAGGCTGTGTAGAAGAGAACAACAGAGTTGCAGTGAAGAGAGAATTCGGGGCAGAGGACGGGTTTGACGCGGGTGGAGAATGGAGGGGCACTAAATGGGAACCCATCTAGGTATTCGGAAGGCGGGGATAGGTGGGGGTGGGCACACAAGTCCTCACCGTGGGGTCCTTAAAGGACGTGCCCGGGAGAAAGGGCAGGCCATGCACAGGGTTAGACACCATCGCTGCCGGTGTGGCCGCGGCCAGCTGGGTCAAGCTTTGTCGTTCCCGGTTGCCCCGGCGACAAGCAGCGTCCTCCGGCCGGGGCAAGCTCCATGGTAACGCCAAACAGAGCTCCCTCCAGCGAAGGTGGGCGGGACCTGAAGCGCGGACTTGACAGGTCTGCGCGTGCGCCGCTCGGGGCACTCCGCGTTCTCGCGGTAATGTGAACTGGGACTGTAGGGTGGGGTCGGTGGGCCTAGAGGAGGTCGCCCCGCCCCTTCTGCTTCACCCCGCCCATCCTCCTCCCAGGCGCCCACAAGTTGCAATGTGGAAGCTGATGGCTGGGTGGGAAGAGATGGGTACAGTTAGGCAAGCGTTGGCTGGTGCAGCGAAGTCTAGGGTCGAAGCACGTCTTTATATAAACTGCAGAGGAAGGGACGGACGTTCCTTCCTTCCCTCCACCCCAATCGTCGCCAAGCTCGTACCATGAGTTCAGGCGCTCTTTTCTCCCTACTCTGGGAAAGGGCTGCTGTCCAGATTCACACAGAAGTGTAAATGGTTGGTCCGAGTGAACGGTGTTAATTACCCCAAACTCCTGCTTCTTGAGCGCGGGGGCTGTGGATTATTCATAGTTGCATTTCTGTTACTCAGGGACGGCCAATGAACTAAGAGAGCCATCTCATCCCTATCTTCCACTGCTGCATTATTATTATTTTAACCCCCTCAGCTTTCTTCATTCTGCTGTCAGTTCCTGACTCTCAGCGTACTTTCCATTCTTTCAGGCCCGATCTTACATATTTGCTGTAGGTAGGTCTCAGTGCACTAGGATAGTGCCGAAAATTGAACTGAAAAGATCTCTCAATTTCTGGTTTATAACTGCAGGAGCAATGAATAGATGGGAACCACAGCGGGGAATGCAGTTCCTTCAAAGAGAAAGACTGAGTTCTGAGCATAAGCAAGTAAATTGAATGAGGGAATATATTTTCTTCATCATAGATATTTTTGTATTTAGTACTTTTTTTTTTACAAAACTTCTTTAGATTATTTTTCTTTAAAAGAAATGTAATCCTATTCCCAAAACATTCCAGGAAAAAATAAAGATACATTCACACTGAGGAGCTTAAAAATAAAAATAAGCAAACATATTTCAGGTGCCCAGAGATTTGGATTCAGTAGGTCTATAATGGAGCTCAAGAGTCTGGTTTTTATAACAGGTGTTTCTGACCAGTCAATTTAGGAACATGACAGAATAGTAAGACTGACAGGGAAGGCATATCTCGGGGTCATTAGTTTACTGCTAATACAGACAGCAGCTTTACTTTTATTGCTGCTTGTCAGAGCAAATCCTGTTGGTGTTCATCCTGTTGGTTTTCACTGATTGGTGTGAAGCACAGGGGACCCAGAACATAAATTCACTAAGTGGCAACTAAAATAGTTATTGGTACCCGGCCCAAAAAGCTTCTTTATTACTAACTCTTCCTTTCCTGTTTCCTGTTCTTGACTTTTTTTCTTTAACTCCTTTATCCTTTTCTGTTGGTACAATGTTAACTTAATGAAAGGAGTTTTAAAGATTTAGAAAAAATTTCCATGAAGGCTGGGGTTGTGGCTCAGCGGTAGAGCGCTTGCCTCGCATGTGTGAGACCCTGGGTTTAAGCACCACATAAAAATAATAAGTGAAATAAATGTATTGTGTCCAACTACAACTAAAAAATAAATATTTTTTAAAAAATTTCCATGAATTGATTTGCATTCCTAAAATTATTGAAAACTTCAGACATACCTGTTTATTGCATTTTATCTTGGCCACTGACCTAAGATGGACACCAACTAATAGGAGAATTATTCAAGATGGCAAGTTCAACCTTTCAAAATGAAAGTGCCCTGTCCCACTTCTCTCTACCTCATTGATGCTGAACACCCGGATTCACTGCTAACTAATTTTCACTGATTCTTCATGATAATCTTAAACTTAAGTTATATGATCCCTCCCTCCCAGTTCTCTTAATAAAAATAAATTCCCTGGCATGAGGATACACTTAGAAATATCCTTCTTACCTAACTGCATGGTTATACTTAGATATATATTCCCTGGGTTGGATAGGGAAGGAACTTGTGGGACTGGAGGGTGAGTCATACCTAAGTCCATTGTTCATTATTGCATCTGTTTCTATTTGAGGAGTGCCTTCTGACAGGTACCTATCTATTTCAGAAAAAAAAAAAAAAAGCTAGCTACATAGTTAATGGAGTGTGTTTTAACTACATTTGAACTCCAGAAGTGCATAGGTGAAGAAAACTTCTGTTATTCTGTGGCTTCATAAAAATGCCATCCCCTTTGAGAAGGGTAAACCAGGTAATGTTGCTACTATAGTTTGAATATGGTTTCTCTGCTCTGAAACTCATGTTGAAATTTGCCATTGTAGCAGTATTGGAAGGTGGAACCTTTAAGAGGTAATTAGGTCAAAAGGGCTTTGCCCTCATGAATAAATTAATGCCTTTCTCTCATGACTGAGGTTTCACTCTCATAGGATTGAATTGGTTATCACAAGGACTGTGATAAAATGAGAGTGCCTCTCATGCTTGTTTCTTCTGCTTGTCCTTTGTTTTTCCAAATGCCAGGAAGTAGCCTAGGCCCTCACCAGATACTTGAACGATGCTCTTGGACTTCCCAGTCTCTAGAATGATGAATCACCAAAAAAAAAAAAAAAAAAAAAAGAACTTTTTATTTATTTATTTATTTATGGTAAAATAGGGCTCGGTAAATATAGCTCAGTGGAAGCATATTCAAAGCCCTGGGTTCAATTCCCTGTACCTAAAAATAAAAATAAAAATGGATCTCATTTCTCCAAAACATGACCACTGAGCACACATTTCACTTCAGCCTGTACCCACATTTCCTACTTTGTGGAATTGAAGAAAGCATTAAGAATCACCCCTGGCAGCTAAAGTAAAAAGTGCCATGGTTTGGAAGGTCATTGCATAAAGCCTGGACTCAGAAGAATACAGAGACATTGCATGATTTTAACAGGTGTTCCAAAGCATGAAGAATGGGAAAAAATTGAAAGGTCAGGCTACCAGCAGCCAAGCCTAAAAGAGAGCCTCATTCCATAAGGTGTCTACCAGGGAATCCTGATGGGAGATGTCCTGATGGGACAGGCCATGATTAGTCACCTAAAATAAGAGCAGTCACCTCTTCATATATTTTTCCCAGAACTGGCATCACCCAGAATTTGTTTTCAATCCTATGATGTTCTTACTCTGCACTACCTGAATTCACAGGACAAATACCATATGGCTGTCTTTGTGTCCTGGATTATTTCTGCAGTCATTTTGGTGTTCCACTTCCCTCTGCTGGGTAAAAGTGGTATAGCATGATTTCTGGGGCAGGATTGATGTGGAGACAAGAGTTACACAACTGCAGGTTTGCAAGTACTGGGGTATGTGTGGAGAGTGTGTGAATTTGAGAATGAGATGGCCAGGGGAATGTCCTTCAGTCAAAGTACTCTCTAACATTCATTTCCGCCATTCCCTGGACTCTGGAATCTCTTATCTTAAAAGGGGGCTAGTCAACTACTTTGATCTTTGCAAACCATGGGGAAAGGGGAGAAAACATCTAGTCATTTTAAAATAGATTCTGAGGCAGATTTAGAGCCCACAGGAAATCTTCATTTGACACAAAATCATACCATTTGAGGTTTAGGCTATTTTAGTTTTGCTGTGACCTCTTGGCTGGGATTTGAGGGAAACTTGTATTTCTGCAGCTTTTCAATCCCCTAAATCAAACCCATTTGATGGATTTACTAATTCAATTGAGATTCCCTTTTCTCTTTGAAGTTTGTGTGTTACACATCACACAGAATGTAAGCTTCTTAAGGAGATTTTTAATGCCATTTTCCTAGCTCATAGATACCCATTAAAATGGCAAGTCATTGATGAATGATGACTTAGAAATCACCATAAAGAATTTTTCAAACTTATTTTTCAAAAATCCCCTTAGTAGTTCTTAAAATCAACTTAATAGATTATGACCACAACCAGATTTTTTTTTAATACTAGGGATTGAACCTAGGGGAGTTTAATTAGTGCACCACATCCCCAGTCTTTTGTTATTTTTAATTTTGAGACATGGTCTTGCTAAGTTGTTTAGAGCGTTGCTAAGTTGCTGAGGCTGGCTTTGAATCTGCAATCCTCTGGCCTCAGCTTCCCAAACTGCTGGAATTACAAATATAGCCATGGTGCCTGACTCACATTTTTTTTTTTTAAAGGAATGTTGTATGAGTAAGAATAATTCAGTGAAAAAAAATTAAAATATATACATACTTATGGTATTTATTGTGGTTATAGTTAAAAAGCTTAGAAAGCCACTGATAACAATTTAACCCTCTCATTTAACTAATGAGAAATCCCCAGACCAAAAGAGATTAAAGAATCATTGGTTAATGTCTGGTTCCCCACATGAGTAATTTTTACCCTTAATCCTCTCACAGCTAACAAAGACATTCCTCATTTAGCATATGAGAGATCATTGGTCTTGGCATTCTGGTACTGAGACATCTCTGGTATAATAAAAGTCCTAATCCCTTCAAAGAGAAGCTTGAGAATGGTGTGGTAATAACATGGAATACAGTTTTGGATTCCAAATGAGAAGAGATAAATGGTAACTTTGAAACAATACATAAATGACTCCTCCTCCCAGAATTTGTTTTCAGTCCTATGAGCTCACAGTTAGATTAAAATAGCCTAAACACCAAATAGTGTGATTTTTGTGTCAAATGAAGCTTTCCTGTGGGTCCTAAATCTGCCTCAGAATCTGTTTTGAAATTTCTGGATGTTTCTCTCCCCGTTTCCCATAGTTTGCAAAGCTCAGAGCCCTTGACCAGCCCCCCTTTTAAGATAAGAGATTCCAGAGTCCAGGGAATGGCGGAAATGAAATGTTAGAGAGCACTCTGACTGAGGGACATTCCCCTGGCTTTCTTGCCTCATACTCACACACTTTCCACACCCCTGGTACTTTGAATGTCCAAAATTACTCTTCCTTTTCCCCTTTCATAAGTATGCAGTGTGGAACATAAAATGAAACACCAGTTTGGATTCTTAGCGTCACATTCTTGCCCTGAAATGTTATGTAAACTCAGACAACGTATTTACTTGAGACTCCTGGTTTTCATCCCTAAAATGAAAAGTCAGAACCAGAGTTAATGATCATTCCTGCTTTGGGGTCATGGGATCATTTTGAAAATCATGAAAAAGCTGTGGACTCTGAAAACACGTATTTACATATGCAGATTTTACTTATAATTTCACCGAGTGAATGAGTGAGCTCCCACTGGACATCTCCATTGAGTTCTTCCTCTTTGAAATATATGGAGAGGTCCATATTATAGTAGCCCAAAGGCAGATTGCCAGAGCGGTTAAGAGTATGGCTTGTCAAAAGCTCTCAACAAATGACCCTGTTCTGCCCATGAATTACAAGGGCTTTCTTGGGGGAGAGTGAAGGAGAAGGGAACCTACAGATAAAAAGAAATTTAAGTAATATGTCAACCAATTGCAGGATGCGGGCCCTATTGGGATCCTGATTCAATCAAACTTTAAAATAATTATGAGACCATGGAGAATTCAAACGCTAGATTGTGGGTGGTTGCTGGGGATTAAAGCAAGGGGCACTTTACCACTGAGCTATATCTCTCAGCCCTTTTTATTTTTGAGACAGGATCTCTCTAAATCGCTCAAGCTGGCATCAAACTTGCAATCCTCCTGTCTTAGCTTCCAACGTCACTAGGATTACAGGTATGTGCCACCCTACCAGGCTAAAACACTGAATATCTGATGTTAAGGAATTGTTCGTTTTTTTTTTTTTTAAGATATAATAAAGTATTGTGGTTTTGCTTTAAAAATCTTCCTCTTTCAAGGATGCATATACAACTAGGTATTATGCAGAACATGATGTGATTTGCTTTAAAATATTATGTAAAGGATCAGTGAGTGGGTATAAAGATGAAACCAGTTTGTCCATGAGTTGATAATTGTTGACATGTTATATGGGAATTCTTTATACAATTAATCCTACTTTTGTATATGTTTGAGGCTTTCCATTAAAAAAATATAACTATGACAAGTTATTTGCCTGTTTAAAATCTTTAGATGGTGTCTATTGCCTATTTGCATTTCCTTAATATACTTAAAGATATTCCAAAGAATTTTTAAATCTATATTTGTGCCTGACTATGGTGAGGACATCTATGGTGGGGAAGAGGGTAGCATGCTCTCCAACTGTGGTGCATACATACATCCTTTCTTGAGAATCACTGATCCATTGATCTACCAGGTTGGCATTGAAACCACTTCAAAGAGCTATCTTAACTGATGCAACCTGGTGCATACTGTCATTTTGGCTTAATGTACTGCTATTCTCCTTCAAGATCCTTATGTTCAGCCACACCTGGCTGTTTGCTCTTTCCTGAGTTTACATCTCAAATGAACTTCAGTTACTTCTATTTTATCAAGACTTCTTACCGCCTCTGTGGAGTTGTTCCTAACTTCTCTCTCACAAAACCTTGAAAATTTTCATTTCCTCCTATATCTCTAAAATTTTGCACAATTACTACATAACAGTAGATATGTCTTTAAATATTTCATTAATGAGTGAAGAATAAATATATTTGACTTAAAAAACCCAAATTTTGATTCTGTCTTACCAACTCTGAGACCCTTTGGAAGTTTCTTGGCCTTTTCCTTTCTCTAGTTGTAAATAGGGTGAATAATAATTAATCCTGATAAGGTTATTGGGGCATTAAATGAAATAGTATATGTCAGCACTTATAATAGTACCTCGTACCTCAGAAGCACATAATGACCGCTCGGGGAACAATCTAAATGAACAGTTTGAAGAGTGACTAGGAACTGTACATGATTAACTTAAGGTAGATTAAAGTAAAAGGGAAGGGAAGGGGAAAAGTATGTTGGGCATTTTAAATACCGCACAGCTCGGAGCCATCATGATGCATACCTATAATCCCAGTGACTGAGGAGGCTGAAGCAAGTTCCAGGCCAGCCTGGGCCACTTAGTGAGACACTGTCTCAAAATAAAAATAAAAAGGGCTGGGGGTGAGACTCAGTGGTAAAGAACTCCAGTATCTCCAGTACCTCACCCCACTGCCCCCAATACACACACAGACACATAAGATTGTGTGACATTTACAAAGGTTTCTTTTTCTTTTTGGTACTGGGGATTGAATTCAGTGGTGCTTTACCACTGATCTACATCCCCAGTCCCTTTTACTCTTTACTCTTTTATTCTCACTAAGTTGCTCAAGCTGTCCTCTAACTTGCCAGCCTCCTGCTTCAGCCACCCTAGTCACTGGGATTACAGCAGCTAGAAGGGTTTCTTAAGCAAGATTTAAGTTTTGCTTTCATTTTCACACTCCTCCCCCAAGCCACTCTGTATAAATGTCACACACACCCATACCTCAGATCTTTTCAGAGTATAGGAGGGACTCCAATCTGTCTTTGAGGTGAAATTTTTAAAAAAGCCCAAGGGTTTTCCTGTGTGCCATGGAACAGGATGAGGGATGAATTTCCCATGGAGCCCCTGAGCCCTTTTCCCTATTCTTTTGGTTCATTCATATTTTCATATTCATATTATTCATCATTTTCTCTCTTTCTCTCTCTCTCTCTCTCTCTCTCTCTCTCTCTCTCTCTCTCTCTCTCTCTCACACACACACACACACACACACACACGTTCACTCACTCACTCACTCATTCTCTGTCACCACTAGGATGCAAAAGCAGACAGTGCGTTTACAGCCTTTTCACCCAAGTGTGAAGGTACTTGAAGATAAATGAGTCAGTTGTGAGAGCCAAGAAGTAAAAGCAAGGATCCAGGTGGGAAGCTGCCAAGGTACAACCCAGGAACATCTGTTTTAACAGGGTGGACTCAGATGGGAAACACATTTAACTACACTGAAACTGACTGTTCTGAATTTTTTCTCTGTATATAATTCCCTACCATAGAGGTTCTGTTACATTCACATTTGTGATGAGGAGCATCCTATCGGTTTCTGAATTCACATGAGACCTGAATATTCCAGTTCTCCCTTTAACATGGTATAGATAGGGGAAGGATATGGTCTTCATGTTCCATTTTCTACTTGTTCTCACTAAGCTTAGACACCAAAAATCACTGATTAAGGCAAATTGGGTCAATTTAATTGGCGGGGTGGAGACCCCAAGATTGGCCTTGTGATTGGTCCTAGAACTGCCATAACAAGACACTACTAACTGGGGACTCTCATGTCCTGTTCTGCTTCCCTTTATGTTCATGCTGTCCTCCTTGCTATTCATTGCAAGCTTTGACCTCAGAGCCCTTGCCCTTATTCCCTGTTCCTGGGAGAGAAACATAGCTGGCTTCCTCACCTCTCTTTTAGGGGTCCTCCCTGATCCTATTCAAAGTTGTACACTCACCCCAGTCCTTCAGCTGTGACTCTTCCTTGCTATTTCTCCTGGGCACCATCGCCTTCTAACAGATTATGTAATATTTACTTGGTTTATTGTTTCTCCACAAGGACAGGGATGTATATGTTTTATTCATTGCTAAATTGCAGAACCTGGAACACAGCCTGGTCCCTCATGGTACTCATCAGTTAAACAGACTGGGTTTTGCCTCCAGTGAAGATCTTCCTAGCACAGTACACTCTAGGTGCTTGATTCAGAAAAGGCACAATTCTTTCATCATGAAAGATAATGTATCATGGCCTCTGTTTCATGAGCCATTATCTCGGCCCAGCATCATCAAATTCCCTACATAATACAACATTAGAAGGGAGTATAATGTCACTGTCTATATATTCCTGTAAACTCAACTAAAGACTGTTGACTTTGTACTTAATAAAATGAAAGTATTAAGTTACTTAAAATTTTTAGTTCCTAAGTTCTGGTTTCTCAGAAAGTTTTATGTGACACTGTTTATTTACCTTTGTGGTTGAGATTATTTTTTCCCTAAAAGGGATTTTATGTTACTAATAGACCCTTGGATTATCTTTTCTTCCTACTTTTCTACATTTTCTGTAACAATTTTGTATTACTGCAAAATTAGAAAAATAACTAATGACTTTTTAAAACTTTCTACTACTTTTCTAAATCTGCATAAAAAGAAAGGTTTTTAAAATCCCATGTTCAAATCCCTATCTCTTGTCAAAGTCTGTGAGTAAGCTAATCATTTGAGAAACTAAAATTGCCAGTGAAAGATGATACAGAGAGGATTTGGGATTAGGCAAGATTATTAAGACTGGATGAGTTTCTCATACAAGGATTCAAAGGTTTTTCCAAAAAACTAAAGGGGAGAATGGGATTTGTCTGTAATCTAGGCCAAGAATGGACAGTGGACCTTTGGGCCTTCTGGGAAGCTTCTGTAGCACAAGGGATGCTTTATTTGGTATCCAAGGATATACAGTAAAGTTAAGTCACTTTAACTCAAAAAGAAATACAGCCTTGATTATTCATGAGGGATTTAGAATCAAGTTAAAATGAGATTTTGTTAAAATACACATGTGTAAAAATGCTTCATACATCATAAAATACTCTGAAAATATTTGGTTCTGATGTTTCTACTTAGGGGATTTAGCTGAAGGAAAAATGAGTTTAAACAATTTGGCTAGTTGTGTGACTTTGAGCCAGTCACTCAACTAATGTTTTCTAGATCCATGGATATCTTTTGCTTTATTTGCCTCATATAGTTATTTAGAAGTTCAAATGGATGTGGAATGTCTGGGAAAGGATAATGCATAATAAAATTTGATGTATTACTCTAGAGATTTCAATTTGATAAAGGCTTCCAGAAATCTTAAAATAATAAATACTTCTCCCTATGATTCTCACAGGAAACTTACTCTGGTCAAAACCCACAATCACTTTCCTGAAGGATGAGCCTTTAAGTACCTGGGAGTTCTATACTGCTTGTGAAAATCCAGGGTTCCTTTCTGTGTCTGGATGTGTCAAGGATCCCTGAACCTAAACAACCAGAGGGCAGTAAGAATGGTTGAAGAACATGAGGTTGAAGTGTCTTTAAGTTGACTGGCTGGCTGGATGGGGAGATGTTTCTGGTCTCTGGAGAGAAAAGACAGAAAGCTTAATCCTTTTGAAAAGGTTCTGACCCACAGCAGCCAGTCTCCTCAGGCCATCTGGTACTCAGGCTGTAACTGGCACCAAAATCTAAAAAGGGGAACCTTGTCATGGGGCCTTAAAGGGAAGATGTTGGTCCTCATTCAGCCGACTACAGATTCTTTGTCTGCAGCCTCTGTGTCTGTTTTTCCTCATTATGGTATCTCCAGAGCAACCATGTTACCACCAATAGGTACTCAATAAATTCTTGCTAAATCAATAACTAAAAGTGGTTAAACAAGTAAGAGTAACAACAGAAGCATTTGGAAACTGTGTGGGGCTCCAGCTGATGATTTAAAAGGTTGAGGCAAGAGAAACTTCCATAGTTCTATCAGTGAAGGCTCCAACCTTAGAAATGTTTCCTTACACTTATGGTGATAGTACTATTGACTAAAGCTGCAGTAACCCAGATAATCACCTTTTACTCAGCTATTTCAATCTAATAGTGAAGATTACAAAATAATTTGGTTGATAGATGCCATATTTCACAATACATGCATTATAGTACTTATTATTATTTTTTTAACATTTATTTATGTATCTTTAGTTTTTAGGTGGACACATTATTTTGCTTTTATGTGGTGCTAAGGATCGAATCCAGTGCCTCATGCATGCTAGGCGAGCACTCTACCACTGAGCCACAACCCCAGTCCCTATATTACTTATTAACAGTAGAATTATGATCATTAATAATTTTTAGATTTCAAAAAATATAGTCCATCAGCTCAAAATTTAGTCTTTTAACTATTACCTGTAAAAGTAGGAGTATTTATTCAATTAGATTGAAATCCTCAGAGAAATCAACTTTTTAAGGGGCAGTTTGTGCGGAATAGAGGTCTATGTATATTGGGTGGGGGGAGTTGTATATAGAGACAACTTAAAAGCTTATATATTTTACTAATTCTAGAAGGATATAAAATATCCTAGCCCCTTCTGGTAATGTTTGTATAAATAAAATTTGCTTTAGGACAGGCTTTGTTAAGGTAGCCCCTATCCAGGGTAACTGTTTTTTAAATCGTTAACACCACAACAATCCATATACAAAAATCCATTTAATGATAATTTGTGTAAGTAGATTTATAGAGACAGAAAAGAGTTCCACTTTTTCTTTGCCAAGCAATCAAGCAAAACACAGGACCAATACAATTAGTAGGCAGAAGTGGGTGGCAATGGCTTTTCTCTAATAAGACATGATCGCCATCTAGAGGATCCATTTGAAACTACAGTGCAGTGACCAAAACCTACAAAATATTTTCAAGAGTTAAAAGTTATAATTTATGAACAGGTGGGCAACAGAGACAGAAATAAACCATCCTAATTCATGGCTATGAATATCTATTATTTCAAGCTTCTAGTAAATGAATCTTGCAAATATCGTTATTGAGATACTTTCAGCCAAAACTGGAACTAAAACCCTGATATCTTCAGAGCATTAAAATTAGCTCATCAGTAAATACAGGTCAGGAAGAAACTAGACAGGAGGGTAACAGGCAAATGTATCCACAGTTTGCTGTGTTCTGCTGCCCTAAATAGGACCTCATACAAATCCATAGGAATTTTTATTCACCAAAAGATGCAAAATACTGATAGTTTAGTTCGATCAGGAACATCTGCATTTAAGAAATTTTTGTTTAGTTGTAGATGGATATATTACCTTTATTTTATTTATTTTTATGTGGTGCTGAGGATTGAACCCAATGCCTCATACATGCTGCTCTCTACCACTAAGCCACAACTGCAGCCCCAACATTTGCATTTTAGTAGATTCAAAGTCTTAATTAAAAGTGAGAGAGGAAAAGATAAACAGAATTTTTAGTACTTGTCAACTGTTGGAGCAGTGATGGAGTAAGATAACCATCTCCTTTATAAAATTCTTAATTAACCTTTAAAACTAGGACTTACTGATCAATAAATAAATAAATATTTATTCATTTACTTATTGGGTACTGGGGATTTAACTTGAGAGTACTCGACCACTGAGCCACATCCCCAGCCCTATTTTGTATTTTATTTAGGGACAGAGTCTCATTGAGTTCCTTAGTTCCTGCTTTTGCTGAGGCTGGCTTTGAACATGTAATCCTCCTATCTCAGCCTCTTGAGCCATTGGGATTACAGGCATGTACCACCGTGCCTGGCTGATAAACTTATTTTAATGATAATATTTCAAAAGGGGCCAGACTCAGTGGCACATGCCTATAATCCCAGGAACTGGTGGCTGAGGCAGGTGGAATGCAAGTTCGAGGGCAGCCTCAGCAATTTAGTGAGACCCTCTCCAACCTAACAAGACCCTCTCAAAATAAACAAAAAGAGCTACATACTTAGTGGTTGTGTGCCTCTGGATTCAACCCCCAATACCACACTGCCACACACATACACACTCAAAGGCATATTAGCCTCTTTCAGAAGTTTGAGTAGTTAGCTGGGCTTGGTGCTCACCTGTAATCCTGGTGGCTCAAGAGGCTGATGCAGGAGGATCCCAAGTTCAAAGCCAGCCTCAGCAATTTAGCAAGACCCTGTCTACAAACAAAAATTAAAAGGGTAGGGATGAGGCTCAGTGGATAAATACCCCTGGGTTCAATCCCTGGTACCAAAAAAAGCAAAGTTTTTTTTTTTAATATTTTATTTTTTAGTTCTCGGCGGACACAACATCTTTGTTGGTATGTGGTGCTGAGGATCGAACCCGGGCCGCACGCATGCCAGGCGAGCGCGCTACCGCTTGAGCCACATCCCCAGCCCCAAAAGCAAAGTTTGGGTAGTTAGAAACATCTGTACTTCCTGTGTTTATATACTTCTAATGAGATACTAGTATTTTGAGAGCATATCATAGCTGGGCATGGTGGTGCATACCTGTAATCCCAGCCACTCAGGAGGCTAAGGCAGGAGAATTACAAGTTCAAGGCCAGCCTTGCAGTGTCTCACAAAAAGGTGGGGTGGGGGGAGTTGGTGATGTAGTTTAATGATAAAGTGCCCCTGGGTTCCATCCCCAGTACTGCCAAAACAAAAAAGGAGACAGATTATATTATAGTCCCCTATCTCAATGATTCTCAAATATCACTTGTAAAATAAACGTTTTTTTTCTTTTTTAAAAATTTCCAATCACTTGAGGGTCAATCTTCTGCAAATTAAAACTTGTATGGCAATATCTTAGTTTCATGCTTCTTTCTATACTTATGGTGCCATAGGCAAATCATAACAAGGTGCAGATTGGTATTGGTCTGAGGTACATTTGAAGATAACTCCTCTATTTTCTGTTTCCACTTTAAAAAAAAAAAAAATATATATATATATATATATATATATATGGATAATTTAATCTAAAGATCTCCACCAATACCACCATAGTCATGTTCAAAAGTTTGATTCACACCTTTCTCCCTTATTTCTTTTTCTTCCATTTTTGAAACACTATAGTCTTTGAATCTTTAATAATGAAAATTTCACTTTCAAGTTCCCAGTTTAAATTGACCTTCTACTTGAAATGTTTGCACAATTCCTCCTTCCCTATTTTCAGTTCAACCTCATTCAGTTTTGCTAACTTTATTTGCTGTGAATTTGACCTCGACAAACAGAAGCTTGTATAAGACAATTTAGGTGGCATAAAAGTTGAGATACTTGAGGATGAACAAGAAATTCACTTAGCAAAACAACGTAGCTAACAAGACACATGCTTTCTTGATTTAAAGATTATAGGAACGCTTGAGTTGGATTTTTTTTTTTTTTGGCCAAAACACAGATTCAGTCTTTTTATTGATAAATAGTTCTAGCTTTCTTAGGTTTACAATGATTTTTTTTTCTGATTCCAATAACCCAAGATAGGAAATCCCACACGTGCATATATTAAATAAAGTGTTCATACATTTCCATTTATAAGGCACAAAACTCACAAATCTTTCAGAAAAAGGAATAAAAAGTACTCTTTGTTTCTGAAGACAAGAAAATAATCTTAGAGGAGGTTCATCAAACTGGAATTAAAACAAACCGCTTCCTTTTTTAGTAAACAAGGGACTTTATACTGATAGGAAATGTAGCCAATGAAGAGAAGGCTTCTCAGACCTTCCTTTGATGCAGCCTCCTTCACTGGATTAGTGCAGAAGCCAGTCCTCAGAGAGGGCTGCATGGCCAGAACAATAATTGCAAGCACCACCTGTCTCACAGAAGCTGCTGGGCAGCAATGTTCCAAGCAGAGCATTTTGGTTATAGGGTGCCTGATTCCCTTGCTCTTACCCAAGGACCTTTTAGGGACCAACCACAGTGAACACATGTACTGGGACTTGATTATTTTAAGGTTCTGCTTTAAGTTGAGGCAGAACTGCCTGCTTGAGGCCCCTGAATTGAGGTGGTTATGTTGGTCCTTCATGAGGCAGAATCTATGTAGAAGGCTGGACTTCAAGTTCCTCTTGGAAGTAATCAGACCCCCAGAGGAAACTTAGGACCAATTCATCCTACAAAGGGTTCCCCACCCCCACCCCAAAAAAGAGCCATTTTTGTCAATATGTTTTTTAGAATCTTAGAGCAACCCCCAGATCTTCTGGTTTGTAAGGCAGCCCTAATAGCTCTGGTAATCCTACAGTTCACAGGTATAAAAGAAGGGTCCCATAACACCAAACAAGCAAGGCTATTCATGCTTGTTGGCTGGGCCTCCTGGAGGCTCTTGGCACTGTACTTTCTAGTACCATTTACATTAGTATTATACAAGAATGAACTTCCTGCATGTCACATGGCTTCAAGCATTTCCTGGAAGTATGACTGCTTCATAGTACTTTGAGTTACCATGCAAAGAAGGGACAGGAGTGAACAGCACTTCAGACAAAAAAAAAAAACAGCCAGGCAGACAATTGTCCTGAGAAAGGGTCAGTGGTAGAGTGGATGAGAGAGTAAGGATCAGAAATCAGATGAACTGAGTAATTCCTTATTTCTAACAGTTTCACAGAATCATCTTGAAGATTCTGACTTTTCCTCTAGATAATTTGAAATCCAAATAAAACAAGGTCTTTAGGTCAATTTATTCAATTACCAAAGACCAGCATAGTAGGATGGTTATTCCAATAGGGTGAGGACAAACCTACTTACTTTCCAGTACTATTTTATTATCCACTCAGTTCTAGGACTTGCCTCTGGAAGCTATAGTCAGAATTTGCTAAATTTTCAGGCATGAAGATAGTTCTCAGTTCAGTGTTTCATTAATCTTACCAAGATCCCTTTCCTTCTAAGGCTATGACCCAGAAGGAAAAGGAATATTCCTTTACTTAACAACAAGACTCTTGAATCCTTTGGCTTTTAAATGCTGTAGCCATAGCATATCCTTGGAAATACATATTAATTTTAAAATCAACCCCTAAAAATAACAAGTCAACTTCCATTGTTATATCAAGTTTTCCCCAAATCACAAGAGCCACGTTCACATCTACATCCTATTCCACCCAAAAGCCTCATGAATCTTTCTTTGTCAGTCTGGCCTTGACTTTGTGTCTCAGAAGGGCTGCGGTGGCAGCACTACAGGCAGCCAAGAAAAAGAAAGAAAGGCAGGCCATGTAGACAGACAAAGGACCATGGCGCTGCTGGAAGATCTCATGTCGCCCCTGGTAGTCCAGAAGGATGGCTTCCAGCTGTGAGAGCGTGCAGATAGACAGAAAGGCATGGAAGATTTGATGCCCATGGCCCACGATGTCACAGGAACCCGGGAAATACTTCTCAGGCACCGGGCAGGAGAAGAAGTAGGCGCTGACCAGGAAGAAAAAGATCTGGAGGGTGTGGTACCAGGCTGCCTGCTCCTGGCAGCCAGCCAGGTGGCAGAGTGCCACCCGGTGTGCCACAGGACTGATGTCTAGGATGAAGGCCAGCCCTGCCGGTACCACTTGACAGATCTTCCTCATAACTGGGTAAGGCCTTCGGTAACGATACTTTGCGTAGCAACAGCCAGTACAAGATAACCAGCCGCAGAAGGCAGCTGCTGGCAAGAAGAAAAGCCAGAACCGCTCATACCAGGCCTGGTCGGAGCTGTAGAAGAAGTGGGCCAAGGCACTGCCATATTGGTAAACACTGACGCCAACATAGTCCACGAAGTAGAAGGTGTAGTGGGACAGCTCGGACTTAGACTGGAGCAGGTGGGCCAGAAGGCTGCACGTGAGGTACGTAATGGAGGACAGGATAAACAGGAGCAGGGGCAGGGAGTGAGGAGAGGCCCACGGCAAGGCCTCGGCCTCCGCAAAGGCCCAGAATCGCAAAAGTACGGCCAGGGCCGCCAGCAGGTGGGTCCAGACGTTGACGACTTCGTTGTGTTTCTGAAAGAGGCTGAAGAAGTAGTAACGCCACTCGTGCCCCGTGGGGCGGTAGCCCGTGCGGATGTACGGCTCCCGGAAGAGCTGGGGCACATCCGTTTCCGGGACGGTGCAGGGCATCTTGGGAAGTCCATCCTCCAAGATCTTGGGCAGGCGGCGCAGGTGCTGGCCGCTCACGGACAGGGTGCTCAGGCGCTCCAGGATGGCTGTCGTCATGGCGGTGGCGTCGTGGGGGCCGGGGCAGCCTGAGGAAGAGAGGGAAATCGCGATGAGACACGCGGCAGACAGTGAGGAACTGTGACCAGTCTTAATGGACTCGGCTACCTAGGGCAGGAGGAGAAGCTGGGAACTGCAGCTGGCTTCTCTGGACCTCGTTTTCCTCATCGGTAGAATGATGGAGTCGGAACAAGGTCCCTTTACTGTCCAGTATTCTGATTCTGTATCTGCTGCATACTACAGGGTGAGGCAGAGCCACGCCTTGTCGAACGGGTCTCTTTGCCACCTTAACATTATTTAATAATAAACAAGATTTAATGGTACGTCAGATTATTTTTAAAGACTAGGTTTTCCTTGATGTAATTAAAATGTAATTAGGCTTGAACTACTATAAATATGTTGAAACATAGAACGATAAATATAAGCACGATAAAGAGCTGGGCATGGGGGTACACGCCTGTAATCCCAGTGGCTATGGAGGATGAAGAAGGAGGATCACAAGTTTGAGATCAGCCTCAGCAACTTAGGGAGGCCCTGGGGAATTTAGAGAAACCCTGTCTCAATAAATAAATAAAAGTCGGCGGGGAGCTGGGATATTGCCCAGTGGTTGAGCTCACCTGGGTTCAATCCTTGGTGATAGATAGATAGATAGATAGATAAAAATAAAGGCTAATAAATGCTCCATTTCTTTGGCACCCACCTAATCTTAAATTACCCCACTAATTTCACTGGTAACTTGAAAATCTGAGGTAAACAATTGTATTAACTTCAAACTATAGAACAGCAAATAAGGTTGGGAAAAACCAATGCATATTCTGAGATATTTTAATAGTTAAAATTGAAACATGGCCTAACATAAAGCCTTAACATAAAGTCTTAATTGCAAATATTGTTCTATTTAATTTACTATTATTATTTTCAGTATTGAGGATTGAACTCAGGGGTACTCTAGCCCTGAGCTATGTCTTCAGCCCTTTTTATTTTTCATTTTGAGACAAAAAGTCTCACTGAGTTGCCCAAGCTGGCCTCAAATTTGTAATCCTCTTGCCTCAGCATCCCAAGTTATTGGGATTACAGGCCTATGCCACTGTGCCCATCAGGATTGTTCTTTTCAAAAAAGGAGAAAAGCTCTGGAAATGGGGTAGTTTGGGATTTGTCTATCTTGGATAACTAAATTTGTACTTGTAGGCTTCAGAAATGCTTAACTTATTCTTGGAATGTCTATGTGACAGATTAGTCTGATAAGCACAGCAACTATTTTGTAAAATATTTAATAAAATTTATGCAAAATTCCCTGTGAAGTTACTGGGTAAAGAAGCATACAGTTAACTGTACTTAATAATTCCTAAGCTTGTTTCCTCAATAAAAGTTATATAGTGGGCTGGAGTAATAGCTCAGTGATAGAGTGCTTGCCTAGTACATGTGAGGCACTGGAGTCAATCCTTATTAGCACCATATAAAAATGAATAAATGAAAGTATTGTTCCCATCTACAACTAAAAAAATATTTTTAAAATGTTGCATGACAATTTATATAAATGGACCCCTACCTTCAAAGATCTTCAACAGGAAAAAATACAGAAAGTACTATAATTTTAGTGAAAAAAATGTAATATTCCCACTTATTTACATTGAAGGAGAAAAAAATCTAATCAGATAAAAAATGTAGGGCATGATAAATAAAATGTGGCCAGATGTGGTACTACATGCCTGTAATCCCAGCAACTTGAGAGGCTAAGGCAGGAGGATCACAAGTTTGAGGGCAGCCTCAGCAAATTAGTGAGACTGTCTCAAAAGAAAATAAAAGAGGCTGGGGATGTGACTCAGTGTTACAGCCCCCCACCCCCAGGTTCCACTTCTTAGCACAATCAGTCAATCAATAAAACGTGAAAGAAGTTCAGACCTGGAGTTGAATCTTGATTTTTGCCACTGAGTGATTTTGGGCAAGTTATAGAACTTTTCTCAGCCTTTGTCTTTATATGCAAATTTTGCTTCATAATTTTACATATTATGGGGTAGTTGTGATGGTTAAATGAGGGAGTCTAAAAAAATGAATTGTTTTGCCTGGCCCAAGACAGATGCTTAGTAAATGTTAAATACTTTTGCTATTTTTATTAATATGAACTGGGCTCTATGCTAGATACTAGGAATGCTAAGACCAATAAGATAGGTTGCCTACTTTCATGAAGGTCAGAGTCTACTTGGGAGATAGACAAGAAGTGGGACCTTATAGAAAAATGTAGTTAAGCATTCTACTAGAGAAAACCCCCAATTCATAGACTAGAAGGTGTGATTGGGGGACAGGTCTCTCCAAGTTACCCTTGAACTGAGTCTTAAAGGAAAAGTCAGAATTTTTGAAAGGATATAAAGAAGGAGATTTCCAAACAAAGAACAAGATTAAAAACTTTTGCCAAGATATGGGCTGGAAAGCCTGGAGATTCTCATGAGACTCTACTAGTGTAGTTCACTATAAGTTACTGGCATCAAGAGAGATCTGAGCTCTAATTTTGACCCCACTGTCAACAAGTCACATTACTATCTTAAGCTCTCCGTCATCTGTGAAGTAGAGTTAATGACAGAGAAGCTGTCCTACAAGGTTGATGCAAGGGCTATATGATATGATGCCTGTTAAGTGTTATCAAAATGTTTGGTTCCAAAGTGACACACAAAAAAACATTATAACCATCACTAGTATGTAACACAGGAATGGCTCATGAGTGGAGGGTCTAATGTCTCCTTCATGTTTGTATTTTGGTTTTAGCTCCAATAACCCTATATTGAGACATTTTCTAAGTAAGCACCCACTAGACAGTGGTCTCCTACTGGAATTAGGTTATGATCCAAATCTCAACATAGGTCATAGTTCATAATGTCAAGGGGAAAGTACTAAGGATTACAGAGTCAACCAGGAAGCGAACCAGAATATGTGGCCAGATGTGGTACTACATGCCTATAATCCCAGCAGTTTGGGAGGCTAAGGCAGGAGGATCAGAGAGGGAATATGGAAGTTAAAAAGAATGTTCATTGGAATACCTTAATTCAGGCTGGCTGTGGTGGTGCACATATGTAATCCCAGGGATTTGAGAAGCTGAGGTGAGAGGTTCAAGACCAGCCTGGGCAACTTAGTGAGACCCTGTTTCAAAATAAAAGATAAAAAGGGCTGGGGATATAGCCCAGTGGTAGAATGCTCTTGGATTCAATCCCAGTGCCTTCTCCCACAAACCCCAAAATAAATCTAAAAACACCTTGATTCTTTTAAAAATAAGAAGGAAAAGCTTAAAAGTACTTCTACAACTGACCTCAGAAGGAAGAACTGCAGGAATGGGACATAGGATAACTTTTCAAGTTGTTCTTTTGCTGTTAGCCAACATATTATCTGGGGGAGTTGGGCTTGTTGGATCTCTGTTCTTTAGACACAAGCTTCTATTATCTCTTGTGAAGCAGAAAACAAAATCAGATGAAAATACCAGTCTGATTTTATGATTGGTAGACAACTGAGGTAAGACATTGGGCATATGAAAATATCAGTCTGATTTTATGATTGGTATGATTCCTTTATAAGAAGGAATCTCTAAAGATATTTTCCAGTAGGCTCCATCTGGATGTCATTTAATATTAAGGATTTTACATTATCTTTGGATACCCAGACCAATCTGCAACAATTCTCATCTCAAATAATACATAAACACCCAGTTCCTTCTTATCTTTATATCCTTAAGGTGTCTAGCCAGGGGCAGTGGTGCTCTAATCCCAGCTACTTAGGAGACTGAGGCAATTCAAAGCTAGGCTGAGTGATTTAGTGAAACCCTGTCTCAAAAATTAAAACGGGCTGGGAATATAATTCACCGGTAGAAGAAAGCTCCTAAGTTCAATTCCCAGTACTGCAATAAATAACTAAAGTAAATAAAACAATGTCTATTAAACAGTAGGTTTTTACAAACCTGATGATTCAACTGAATTTTTTGTTTGTTTGTTTGTTTGTTTGCAGTATGGGGTATTGAACCCAGATGTGCTACATCCCTAGTCCTTTTTATTTTGAAACATTGCCTCACTAAAATGCCAAGCCTGGCCTCAAACTTGGTGATTCTCCTGCCTCAGCTTTCCAAGTAGCTGGGATTTCAGGTGTGTGTCACCACATCTGGCTCAAGAGAATTTATAAAGTTTCAGTTTTTGATTATTTAATGGGTGGAATGGAGCATAAGTCAATTGTAGCAACTAACTGGTCCCATCTATTCTGATAGAGGAAGGACAGAATGTGATGCTGCTGTATTGTTGAACTCCAGAAGACCAGGCCTGTTTAACTGTGACCATGGCAGTCCTTTAGTTCTCACATTACCTCCCTTATAACTTTATGTTGATTAGTCTTTTGACTTTATGTTGGTAAGTCTTTTTTCAGAAATTTATTTCTACTTCACTTTTCATGGAAAATAAACTAAAGAGAGGTCTATACTAAGAAGCAGAGAGATGTAAGACCAAAAGGATATTAACTTTAGTTCAAAGGAAAAGGAACACCGAAGAAAAAGTTGGCAGAACCAATTGCGAATGAGATCTTTAAAATGCACACCAGTCTTTGAGTTTCCATAGGTATTAATGCCTCTGGATTACTACTCCTCTGGATTAATACATGCCCTGGATTGTGTAAACCTGATACTCACAGAGGGACCAGGTAGTCCAGGGACACAACCACCATGGCCCTCAACTCAGAATGTAATTCCTTATCTCATTCAGCAATGAGGGGGGTTACAAAGAAGTAAGTACTCTTATCTGTGGGTAGAAAGGATTTAAATTTCCCTTGGGATGTGCAGGGTCATGAAAAATTCTAAACATTTTTGCAGTACTGGGGATTGAACTCAAGGTGCTCTACCACTTATCTATATCCCCCGCCCATTTTATTTTGAGAACAGGGTTGCCCAGTCTGGCCTCAAACTTACAATCTCCTTCAGTAGAAGGGAGAACGTGGCCATTTAGAGAGCAAGAAGCTTTAGCAGTAAAGGAAGGGATATATATTCTTTTTTTACCCCCTTAGCAACTACCTCTTCCTCTGACATGAAATTCTCCTTTTGTCTGAGAACAACCAATACAACCACAGTAATGGAAATGGTTATAAATCTTGTGTCATCATAAACTACAGACCACTGTCTAGTGGGTTCTTGCTTTCAGCACCCCGTGTCCTTAGATAGACCTCACTTTCACCAAGCCAGAGTGGGCAGCACTTCCAGAAAGAAGCTTCAAAAGACCAGCTGTAAAGTTTGAGCTTATTTTGGAGGAAAAACATGTCAGCATCATAGTATTGTTCAGGCACACACCTTCATGCCTTCCTAGGTGGCTTCTCTGAGTGAGGATTCCCTCATTCCTGGCCTCTGTCCCATGTAATCCTACCTAAGCTGCTGTGGTTATCAGCTGACCAAGAGGCAACCTCAGAACCGTCTACCTTGCACAGGATTCACACCAACTCCTGGACATCTGAAATTCAAATCTTCATTAAGAATCCTCCTGAACTAGCCAGGCATGGTGGCACACTACTGTAATCCCAGCAGCTTGGGAGGCTGAAACAGAAGGATCTCAGGTTTGAAGCCAGCCTTAGCAGCTTAGCAAGGCCCTAAGCAACTTGGTGAGACCCTGTCTCAAAATAAAAAAATAAAAATAGGTTGGGGATGTGGCTCAGTGATTAAACAACCCTGGGTTTAATTCTTGGAACCAAAAAAAAAAAATCCTGAATCCAACTACTTGGGAGGCTGAAGCAGGAGGGATCACAAGTTTGAGGACAGCCTGGGAAATGTAATGAGACCCTGTCCTAAAATAAAAAATACAAAGGGCCTGGGATGTAGTTCAGTGGTAGAGTTCCCCTGGCTTCAATCCCTAATACCACAAAAGGAAAAAAAAAAGAATCCTCATGACCTGGACAAGTCAAAAGGCAAATTGATCATTTTGATCAACCAGAAAGCTTTTTCAGAGTAAGGATTATCTGTTCAACACTATTCCAGGGTACAGAGACCACAGAAGAAGATGACTTCTTATTTGAAGAAGCTTATAAGAAGAGTCAGACTTCATGAATCAATAGCTAAAAACACCAAATGGAACATAATCAAGTATAAATGAGATAGGAATTTAGGGATACAGAAAAAGATACACTGAGTCTCAAAAGAGAAAGGCCTGTGAGCCACTGAATATGCCCATTAACCTTGAAATGCAAAATAAGCAATTCCTGAGCAACCTACCATATCTTTGGCCCATGTTCTTGCCTGAAAAAAGTAACATAATTTGAGAGAGATACACAAGTGCAGGAAAACTGGCATGAAATTGCATAACTCTGCCCTTCACCTCTTAGCTACTTTCCCTCTATGTATAGTAACACCCCAGACCAAGGGGTTGCTGTCTCCCTCTGGAGATGGCCTGCATCTTCTCTTGGATGTGTATTCCTTGCTTTACCCCACATTCTCCTTGAATGTGTATCTGCTTTCCTAAATATATCTGTCTGTGTCACTGGCTTGTGCTGAAATGCTTTTCTGTCATGTACCAAGGACCCCATTTATTCTGAGACAAGGTCCCCCTCTCCAGGAACTCCTCCAGTGACACAAAGTAAAATTATACAGGTCTGTATAGAGCAGAACTGGAGCACATGCAGGCAGCCATGGACAAAATGGACTTGTGATAGATCTGGATAGATGGACAGAACTTAGACAAGGATGAGGCATCCCAAGAAAGGAGCAAAATACAAGCATAAGAATGCTGTCGCTTCTTGTTGGTCTGTGAGTAAAGGGGTGCTGGGGAGTAATAAGGGAGTGGGGTAAGGGCAGTGGCATTAGTGAAAGCTTAGGTTTGATGAAACCTTTGAAAAGGTTTGAAACAAGCTTTTAGCTTGTTTGAGTGATTATCTCTTCTGAGCTCTGCAGAACTCCCATTGCTAACTAGTTCCTCCTCTCTTGGGTTAAGTGACACTACCTCTCTGCCTTGCCTCTATTCTCTTATTCCACCATCCCTGACAGCTGTGTTCCCAAAGATCCATCCTTCTTAGTGTCTGTACTATGCCTTTCACTCAAGTACTTTTCCCAGGCCCTTAGCTTCAGTTGGAACCTCTTCCAGCTGATTCCCAAATATGCCTCCAGCCAGATCTTTCCTGAGGGTTGGATTCAAATATCTAACCATTCTTGAGGTGTATAACTGAATGTCCTCAGGTACTTCAAATTCACCATCAAATATCTCCATCAGTTCAGGACTGATCCTGCCCCTACTTCTAACATCTAGAGCTGCTGATCTTATCTCAGCATTTCTGGAATCCATTTGCTTTTTCCATTTCTACTGTTTTCCCTTAATTCACTCAAAATTAATTTAAGTTGCTGATAACAACCAATTACCATAAATGCCCTTTCTTCCTTGCATAATGGCTCCCCCCCACACACAACCACACCCTCACTTCATTCTTTCCCTTCATTTTCCAGCCACTTCAGGGTGATAGGATAAAAAATGGAAATATGATCATAACTTCCTCCTCAAAACTTAATAACTCACCATTGTATGTTTGCAATACAAATACTAAGCCCTTGCCATGCAAACAGGCCTTTTCTCTGTGACCTCTCTATTCCAGTCTCCCATGCAATTTCTATGGCCTAAGGCCTGGATCATTACACTGGGAATTCTTCCAAAGTGTTCTCACTCTGTCTCCTAAGCACCCAAACCAGTACCCCCTAGACTCGCAACCCCAGCCCATCTTCAATACTCTGTCCAGGATCTAGCTCTGCTGGGAAGCCTTTCCTAGACTAGGTTGGATCTATTCCCAGCTCCCATAGGACTAGGCTTTGCCTCCCTCTACTTGCTTTTGTCCCGGAGCCATGATCATTGATATACTCCACTCCTCCATTAGCCATCAGTGTTACCATGTTTAAAATAGCATCTTGCATATAGAAGACTCTTCATAATTATTTACTGAATAAAGGTTGAAGAAAAAATAAATTATGGATTGATAGAAAGTCTGGCTGTTAATATTTGCTCTACTCAGCTGTTGGCTATGCCTAAAACATTCAATTAGTCAGTGTCTTTATCCTCTTTAAAAAGGGTAGGTAAGTCAGGTGTGGTGGCACATACCTCTAATCCCAGAGATTTAGGTGACTGAAGCAGGAGATCACAAGATTGAGGCCAGCCTGGGCAATTTAGTGAGACTCTGTCTCAAAGTAAAATCATTTTTTAAAAGGTGGGGATATAGCTTAATGGCAGATTGTCCCTGGGTTCAATCCCCAGTGCCACACGCGAGCACACACACACATACATATATACACACACACACAAAGTGTCTGGTTGAACATGTCTTTTTTCTTGTCATTCTTTAAACAAAACAGTATAATATTTACATAGCATTTATAATGTATTAAAGTACACAGGAAGATGTGCATAGATTATGCAAATACTATGTCATTTTATATAAGGGGCCAGAGCATCCTCAGATCCTGGTTTCCCTGGGCAGTGGGGGCATAGAACTGATCTCCCACAGATACTGAGGGCCAACTATATATATTTTCTGCCTTATAATTGATTTTAATGCAATTTTTGAAAATTAAACAGGAATGTAGGGCTGGGGTTATAGCTCAGTGGTAAAGCACTTGCCTAGCACATGTGAGTCACTAGGTTCAATCCTCAGCACCACATAAAAATAAATAAAATAAAATAAGGTATTATGTCCATCTACAACTAAAAATATTTTTTAAAAAAGAATGTAAAATTTTGTGCTTCCTCACAATCCTCACAATCCTTCTCCCCAAACTACCTTTGTGTGTGTGTGTGTTTGTGTGTGTTTGGGATGCTAGGAATTGGTGCTCATGCTAAGTATGGATTCTACCACTGAGCTATACCTTTAGCCCAAGATTTTAAATTAGGCTCAAAATGGAATTGAAATTAAAATTTCTATTTATTGAGTATGGTATGCCTTGAATTCATTTAATATTTATAAAAAGTTACAAAATCATGCCTTGGACTATGTAGGGGTTCAATCTTAAAGCTTTGCCTTATAACTTAGAAGCCCCTTTCAAAATATTTTTTAAAGATTTAAAGATAATTTAGGAAAAGCAGAGAAAAGTAAGGTAGATGCATTATTCATGGTAATAATTTAATATTTTAGCTAAAAATTGTTCATTTAAATGTTTTTTTAAAAAGAAATCACAGGGTTGGGTTTGTGGCTTAGTGGCATAGTGCTTGCCTAGCATGAGTGAAGCATTGAATTTAATCCTTAGCATTTCAAAAATAAATAATGTTTTAAAAAAGAAAATCACAGTCAAGAATGGTGGGGCAGCCTGTAGTCTCAGCTACTCAGGAGGCTGAGGCAAGAGGATCACAAGTTCGAGGCCAGCCTTAGCAATTTAGCCAGACCCTGTTGAAATTTTTTAAAAGGCCTTGGAGATGTAGCATAGTGGCAGAGCACTTGCCTAGTATGTGTGGGGTCCTGGTTTCATACAATCCTCAACACTGGAAGAAGAAAAAAAAACAAGAAAATGTTTTGTTTACCTAGTTTAAACCGAAAACTACCAATAATACATTTCGTTTTTCAGTAACATTCAATAAAACAGTGAAATTATATGTTTCTGATGACTGTTGTGACTTTCTCCTCCCTTTTTATTAAAAAGTACATGAAGAAAGGATAGAAGGAATAAAGATCAGTAGAAAGGAGACAAAAGGGAAGGAAGGATACTGTAGATGTAAATCTAAAAGCCCCATCATCAGACCTTCTGCCCAGACCTGTTTTTTCCTCCTGATCTGTCACTCCCAAATTTCTGAGAAATCTACAAATTTTAGTGACTATAAATTCATTCTTCTATGAAAATTGTCTTATTTCCCCCACAGTACTGAGGGTTAAACTCAGGAGTGTTCTGCCACTGTAAAAATACCCCCAACCCTTTTTGTTTTTTATTGGGAGACAGGGTCTGGCTAAGTTGCTGGGGCTGGCCTCAAACTTGTGATACTTCTTTCTGAGCCTCCTGGTGAAAATTGCCTCATTTTGATTAAAGCTTAAATGTACTGTTAGCCTACACAGTGGATTTTCAAATTAAATAAGGCAAAGGGAGATATATTTTAAAAATCTACAATATAGGCACATTCCAAATATTACCTAGATAAAAAAGACAATGTCAATCTTGGAAGATTAACCACCAAAAATATCTTGTGGTCCACGATCAAAGAACTGAGTTCACCAAGCTGGCATTGTTCACACATACCTTCCCATGTCACCCTTCATAAGGTGTTGTTTAAAAGAAGAGCCTAAGACTCAAAAGCACTTCTCACTTTCAAGAGAGCACACACGGGAGCTGAGGTTGTGGCTCAGCGGCAAAGTGCCTGCCTAGCACATGTGAAGCACTGAGTTTGATCCTCAGTACCACATAAATGAATAAAATAAAGGTATTGTGTCCATCTACAACTAAAAAGATATATTTAAAAGTATTTAACAAAAAAAAGCACACACACATGCGTCGTTACCTTTCACTTTTAATAAGGCTCTTCCTCTTTGCTAAAACTTGATGTGTCCTTAACTTCTGCAATGTGTCATGAGTTCCAAGTAGATGTTTCCTCTGCCTCTGGAAAGATCTCCTTGAAGCCCCTTATGGTGACAATATGTTCACATGCCCTGAGGAGATAAGAGAAAAAGAAATTCAGTTTCTTCCACAATATACTCACAACCCATCACTCTCTGATCCCAAAATGCATAGGGATTTTTTTCCACCAGTAAGCCAGCAATTTTGCTTTGGACACCAGCTGGGCATACACTAATCCAATTTAGTTCTGACAGATAGTGTTAGATCTCCCTGATAGAAGGCTTAGTCCCACAGGACTTCCCTTGATTCAGATACTAGTCCTAAATCCTGGCCTCTGAAACTTCTGACCAACCAGTTTTGCGTTGGGTTTCCAATGACTATCTCTCACCTCAGGCTCATTTAATTTGCTACAGAGGCTCACAGAACTCACTGAAATACTTATGTTTACTGGTTTATTATAAAGGAAAATTTAATGATATAATTTAAATGATATAAATAAATAGCAAGTTGAAGAAATACACAGGGTGAAGTCTGGAGGGGTCACCATGGAGTTAGAGTGTGCCATCTTCCCAGCACATGGATGAGTTCTTACTTACTCTCCTGTAAGCCGCCACATACTTAGTTGTCCCAAAGCTTGGAACTTTGTCCACTTGGGTTTTTAAGGAAAGCTCATTGCCTAGGTATAAAGCATGGGACAACTATGTAGAAATGTAATTGGTCAAAAAGATAAGACCTGTGCTAATAGGCTGAGTAGGGAAACCCAGCATGGCCTGTCTGTTCAGATTCATCTTGGCCTCTCTGTGTTGCATTCCTTCTCCAGTGTGTGGGAGGTAGGACTTCTTCTGCAATGGCGGTCTTATGATGTAATATCAGAGAATTCATTTTATAGAAGAAAAGTCGAGGGAAAATTAGATTCTATTTTTAATTTCTATGACCTGCCTTGGGGAAGAGAAATTCTGATTTCAATGGCCTGCCTTGGAGAGGGAAAGGAACAGGTGAAAGCAGGTTAGAGAGAAAGCCTTTGGTTTTGGGGAAACCTGTTTCTGAAGATGAAAGTGCCTCCCCCCACCCCCCGCGCCCACATACACATTATAACAAAGCTGCTTCAGGAACCAAAGCCAAAAGGCAAAAATCTTCAAATTTATTGTTGTAGTCATTTAGGAAATAAAGACAATGGAGGTATAAGCCAGGAACTATGGACAAAAACCAAAATAGACGTTTTTATAATATCACATGCCCGTAAATAACCATTTAAGTTTCAGAGAGAAACTGTATAGATGAGCAGAATAGCACCTGGGTGTCTTCCAATCAGCTGTGGGACAGACATAACAGGTGTGCCCACTTCCCTCATTGCTCCTCACCCTACTCCACTGCTGGGCTCCCTCTCAGTGAGGGCTCCAGGGTGGCATAGTCAATGTCCACATTTGAAGGTTTATCATCTCTCACAGGAACCTCTGTAGAATATAGGACTTTCTGGTTCCTACCTGCTTATATCAACAGTCCCTGAATTGGGTTGCACTCAGCCACTGTGTTTTTTGTTCTAGTTATTCTACCATCCTCTTAGGCCTTGTTTCTGTACATGCCTGGAATGCCCACTCCTGATGACTGCTGACCAACTCCTTTTCATTCTTCTTTTCCCAGCTCAAACAGCCCCTATAAAGCCTTCCCCTTAGGTGTTTCTATGTCTTACTTCCATGGCACTCATAGTTCTCCATTATGTCACTTTCCTTGCCATATACCTACAGTGTCATGGTTTTCGTCATGTCTCTCAACCCACTAAGCTATGAGATTCTTGAGAGCTGGGAATCTTTATATTATTTAAGTAGCACACAGAAGAGATTCCAATAAATTGTAATTGAATAATTGAATGAATGAATGAAATGAGGAATTTGAGAATAATAATAGTAAATACTTATATGGTGTTTATCAATTGCCAGATAGTGTTTTAGGTACTTTGTATTACCTCATTTAAGATTCCCAACATATCACCTGGTACCAGTAATATTAGGAATAGAGGACAGAAAGATTAAGAGACTTTCCCAAAGCTACACAGTACAGGCAGATTCAGAATGTAAACCTAAGCAGTTGGCCTAGAGTATGGACTCTTAATCCCTATGCCCTCAAAAGAATGCATTTTTTAAGACAAAACCGCAGCTGGGCAACGTAGCATACATGTGTAATCCCAGCAGCTCTGGAGGCTGAGGCAAGAGGATTATAAATTCAAAGCCAGCTTCAGTAAAAGCAAGGTGCTAAGCAACTCAGTGAGACCCTGTCTCTGAATAAAATACCAAATAGGCCTGGGGATTTGTTCATGGTTGAGTGCCCCTGAGTTCAGTCTCTGGTACCTCACCACCACCAAAAAAAAAAAAAGACTAAACCTCAGTAATTTTTGATGATATGCAATGTCAGATATACTGCTTTGCTTTATTAACAAAGATCTTTTGCAGTTTCCCTCATGAAAACAATCGTTACTATCAAAAGCCATTCATGGGCTTTGTGTATGAGCTATGCGTATTCGAGTACATGAGGGGACTGGACTGACATTGCTGCTCTGACTGGGCTGTGGGATGTATGTATGCTTTTTGCTCACTCTGCCTGTGATCACCGCACAGCACCTGATATAGGTGTGACTTTCCAAGATGTCAGTCAAACTGCTGACCAAGACATCACCAGACAAGACTCAACCCCCCGAAACCTGACCCCTTGCCTTGTTTGGGTAGAATATTATATGAATGGCTTCTCCCCAATAAATAGAAGGGTCTCAGGCGAGCTCTCTCTCCTTTGCCTGCCTCTCTTGCCCCCTTTGTGGGAGCTGAGGTGGAGGAGCTGTCACTGAACCCCCCAAAAGATATTTTCTGCCTCTGTATGGTTATTTAGTAGCCAGCCCAATTCACCTGGAGTGACCCTGACTGATTCAGTCATGTGTGGTAGCATGTTATTGCAAAGCATCTCAGTTCTTTGCCACTGAGTTTCTTTGAAAATCAGATTTCAGTACTCTCCAAAAGAAGAAAATGTGACTTTCACAAGATCTGAGTAGAATCTACCAGTCAATCCAAGTCAGTCCATGACCCAGATAAATGTGATCAGAAACCTGCTGGGGTTCTTTCATCTTAACATGCAGTTCGCTGGAGCTGCCTTTGCAAAACTGTAGCAGTGAGATGTTCCAATCATAAGCCTAAAGATGGAGGTCACATTGGACATCTAATGGAAAGCACACTGAAATTGAGAATAATCACTGAATTTTGTTGTACATATTACATGCTATCTAAAAGCCTCTCCCAGATTAACAAAGTAGAGAATTAAATGAAAATTCCATACTTGGGAAACTGGCATGGTTTGGTACAGAAGACATTTTAACTGAAGGCCACATAGAAATGCTCCAATGCAATGTGTTCCCCCACTTGTTATTAGGATCCTATATGAAACTATCACCAACTTGGAATAGCTGATCCCCTGGAATGAGCATGTGATGAGAAATCAGAAATTCTAACTAAATTCACTAACTATGAGACTTAAGGCAATTCATTGAACTTCTCTAAACCTCAGTATCCTTGTCCATAAACAGAGGCTGTACAAGCTCTAATACTGTAAAAGTTTATAATTTTCCTGGGCTATGTTTTGCTTTGTACTGAACATCAAACAGTGTGCTCAAATCATTAACAAACAGATTCTGTGACATCACCTCATGTCACTGTGTGCAGGACTCACACAGATGGCAAGAAGGTAGCCTGCTGGTTTTTGGCTAGAGAACAAAAGAACAGCAATTCCCATTAAAGAGGGAAGGAGAAATGCTTCCAGAATCCCCAGAAGGCCAGCTTCACACATCACTGCATAACCATAAATGGCTGAGAAGGAACAGCAGTCAAAATGACAACATGGTGCCCATTTATAAAGAATGGAACCATGCTTTGAGAGCAGCCTTTGAGACAGAGGTAGAGTTGGAAACAACTCTCAGACGCCTCCAGGATCTCCACAGTCATCCATCAAATGAGAGACTGCTAGGCTCACACTGACTGATCTTTTTAGCCACATCTGCCAAGAATCATATCACTGTTTATAAAGACATATTTTACAGAGTACCACTACCAGCTGAATCCTATTATTAGCAGACATAATTTAACATGGTTTAGAATTCACCAAAGGTCAATGCATACTTCCTCTTAAGAAAACTTAATACAGTACCTTAACATTCTAAAAGGAAGATTTGATTGAATAAATAATGGTGAATCTATACAACAGAATACTATGTGCTTATTAAAATAATTATATAGTCTATTTACACTTATAGTGTGATGCACATGATACATGTGTGTTTGGCTTATTTTCACTGTATTCTCCCCTATATTTAGAATATTGACTGGCACATTATACATGATCAAAAAATTGTTAAATAAATGAAGAAAAGACATTGTTATAAGGAAAAAGCAAATTAAAAGTATGTTTCCTATTTTTATAAACATACAAACATGGCATAGAAAAATTATAGATGCACATATAATCAAAACAATACTGCTGTTACTAAGTGGTGGGATCATCAGGAATTTTATTTTTCTTCTGAAATGGATATGATCATTGTATAATTTTTTAACAATAGATGTTTACTTTTGTAATTGGAAAAATAAGGCTATTTTTATTCTGCCAACAGGAATATTTGACATAAATATACAAAAATTGGTGAAATAGATATCATCAATATACTTCTATTCCTCAAAAAACACACCAGCATTATAAAGGGATATATACATTTTAATATATATATGCATATATATATGCATTTTAATCTGTGGATTTTGAACTTGACTAGTTTTCTTTTTTTTTTTTAAGAGAGAGTGAGAGAGGAGAGAGAGAGAGAGAGAGAGAGAGAGAGAATTTTTTTAATATTTATTTTTTAGTTTTCGGCGGACACAACATCTTTGTTTGTATGTGGTGCTGAGGATCGAACCTGGGCCGCACGCATGCCAGGCGAGCGCGCTACCGCTTGAGCCACATCCCCAGCCCTTAACTAGTTTTCATTCCATACTAATAAAATTGTTAGATATGACCTGATTATATTTGCTATTATGTAAGCAAATGATCATGGGAGGTTTAAGTGGGGAAAATATACCACCTCTCTTAATGCATCCATCATGTTCTCTTAGATTGGGAAAGCTTGTATGCACAATATTGTCAAAAGATATCACACAGACCCAAATGGCCCTAGCAGCAAGTCAATCCATAACCATGTGGTTCATGGGAAGACTGAATCAGCCTCTAAAAAAGGCGAGGTATGCTGTGTACTACAGATATTCAAGAATGTGGGTCACCTCTGAGCTCGGTGACCTCTCTACCTCTGAATCTTTTCTTCTATCTCTCTCTACAATATTCATAAGAGGAGAAAGAAAAGATAACCTTAATTTCCTGCTGTGCCCCTGGGGGAAGATGAGCAAAGCATAATTCCTCTGAGTGCCTTTTTCTCTTTCTCCAACTGGAATCCTCTAACTAGAATTCCTGACTATTCTCTACTGTCACTTCCTTCATCTCCCATATCTCAGCTAATCTCACTTGAGCTAGTACCATTTCTAAATGCATCCTTACAGACAGCATGTACCTCCACAATGGAACAAAAAATATTTGTGTTTAATCCATCAGATGGGAGAATTCAGAGGAAGTAGAAACAAATTAGAAGAATACATTGAGCTATCTAAGGCCAATCAATAGGTCAACTGGGCAAAAATAATTTTTCTTCCAAGACTTCTTGCTTGGGCAAAGGTAAACTACTGCCTGAAACTCTTCCTAATTAAAGTCTAGAGACAGGAGTCTCTATGGACTTTACAAATGAGTGTTACTATCGTTTTCACTAGGTGTGGTTTGGCTTCAAGCCTCTCAGCTTGATCTAGTTCTATCAGGAAGCTTCCACTGATATGCAAATCTGCTAGGATCTGAGTTAAACCCAGGTGAACCCTGAAGGGAGGATATTTCCAAGACTGATTTCCACTGACTGGGAATCAATCTTGGAAATGTCTTTTCCATAGCAGAAGAATTGGATAACAAATGAAGCCGGAGACTGGGGCACCACATAAAGATTGCTGTGTTCTCTAGCACCATTAAGGTTAATGTTAACCCTTCAGCAGCTGATACAGTACACTCCCTTGATGGTCCCCAGATGTGACCATTTTATTTGCTACAAATTCATGCATGTCACTTCATTCTCAGTGTCTATTTATCCCCGAGATATCTAATTCATCCCCAAATCACCAAGAAACCTACTTCATAGCAATTTTGATTTCTCCCTCTCCCCCCACAATACCCACCTATTCCACATGCTTTGGTAGGTAGAATCCTAATGCACACATTATCTCATTACTCTGTGTATAAAGAACCTTGCTTCTTCTATTGATTTGCAAGCTCCTTGAGACAGAGGTAGAGTTGGAAACAACTCTCATCCTTTCTTATCAGCAAACTCTCAGAGTAAAAGTGTCCCAGAATTCCTCAACTGATAATACTTATTCAAAAACAAAGTGAAATAAGATTATCCTTTGCTTGATTCTCAAGATAAAAACCAATAGAATCTTTTTTTTATTTTTTATTATTGGTCTTTCAAAATATTACATAGTTCTTAATACATCATATTACACGGTTTGGTTCAATTGGGTTATGAACTCCCAATTTTACCCCGTATACAGATTGCTGAATCACATCAGTTACCCTTCCATTGATTGACATATTGCCTTTCTAGTGTCTGATGTATTCTGCTGTCTGTCCTATTTTCTATTATCCTCCCTCCCCTCCCCTCCCCTCCCCTCCCCTTTTCTCTCTCTACCCCTTCTACTGTAAATCATTTCTTCCATTTGTATTATCTTGTCTTACGCCTCCTTTCCTCTTATATGTCATTTTGTATAACCCTGGGGATCGCCTTCCATTTCCATGCGATTCCCCTTCTCACTCCCTTTCCCTCCCACCTCTCATCCCTGTTTAATGTAAATCTTCTTCTCAAGCTCTTCATCCCTACCCTGTCCTTGTTGACTCCCCTTATATCAAAGGAGTCATTTGGTATTTGTTTTTTAAAGATTGACTAGCTTCACTTAGCATAATCTGCTCTAATGCCATCCATTTCCCTCCAAATTCTATGATTTTGTCATTTTTTAATGTAGAGTAATACTCCATAGTGTATAAATGCCACATTTTTTTTATCCATTCATCTATTGAAGGGCATCTAAGCTGATTCCACAGTCTTGCTATCGTGAATTGAGAGATAAACAGGGAGCCTACATCCTGGGAACAAATCTTTACTCCACACACTTCAGATAGAGCCCTAATAACCAGAATATACAAAGAACTCAAAAAATTAGACAATAAGATAACAAATAACCCAATCAATAAATGGGCCAAGGACCTGAACAGACACTTCTCAGAGGAGGACATACAATCAATCAATAAATACATGAAAAAATGCTCACCATCGCTAGCAGTCAGAGAAATGCAAATCAAAACCACCCTAAGATACCATCTCACTCCAGTAAGATTGGCAGCCATTAGGAAGTCAAACAACAATAAGTGCTGGAGAGGATGCGGGGAAAAGGGCACTCTTGTTCATTGCTGGTGGGACTGCAAACTGGTGCAGCCAATTTGGAAAGCAGTATGGAGATTTCTTGGAAAGCTGGGAATGGAACCACCATTTGACCCACCTATTCCCCTTCTCGGTCTATTCCCTAAAGACCTAATAAGAGCATGCTACAGGGACACTGCTACATCAATAGAATCTTAAATAATAAAAATGTGGGGGTATTTATCAAAAGGAAACCCCATTTGAATTTGACATTGTTTTTCTCTGTGGCTCATCTTCTTGGTAGGTAGCCATAACAATACTTAAATTGCTACCTAGATATTTAATCACCAGCTTGTTTTGGGGTTTGTCACCTCCAACCATTAGTACTTTTATGCTCAAGAATGCCTATGCAAAGATTGAAGAAATGGAGAGGCCTGGCAGCAAAAAATAATGTAAACTAACATGGAGCAGAGTTAAGAGACCTAATTTCCTATTCTTGTTGCATAGAAAAAGGCAGAACAGACTGTCCTGGTTTCCTGAACAAGCCACTCACTTGATATCACCATGCTACTATACCCACTGTGCCTGGCAATACCTGCTTCTCTCAATTTGGCTTAAATAGAATCTCTCTTCTGAAGTTCAGCAACAGTCTCAAGCACAATTAATAATATCCTGTTAAACCCTGTCTTAGTCCACTCAGAAGGCTGTAACAAAATACCAAAGACTAGATGGCTTATAAACAACAGAAATTTATTTCTCAGAGTTCTGGAGGTTGAGAAGTCTAAGATCAAGGCACTGGCAGATTCTGTCTGGTGAGGACTTCCTTTTGGTCCTACATGGCTGTTTTCTATCCTCAGTGGCAAAAGGGATAAGGGAGCTCCCCAGAGTCTCCTTTATAAGGGCAGTAATCCCATTCACTGAGGGTCCTAATGACCTCCCAAAGGCCCCGCCTCCTAACACCCTCACATGGGAGTTAGGATTTCAATCTATGAATTTGGGGGAGGAGAACATAAACATTCACAACATTCTATGGTTGCCCTCTTAGCATTATGCTGTAATTGACTATAGACATTACATTAAATTCACTGAGTTGCATAAGAAAGTCCCTGAGTTGTACAAGAAAATTATTCAAATATTTTTTAAAATGTGTTTGTGGTCAGGCAAACAAATCCCAGCTATTGAGAAAGCAGAGACAGGAGGATTGCAAATTCAAAGCCAGCTTGGGCAACTTAGGGAGAACCTGTCTCAAAATAAAAATTTTAAAAAGGGTTTGGGATGTAGCTAAGTGGTAGAGAACTTACCTAACATATGCAAGGCTCTGAGGTCAATTCCCCAGTTAAAAAACAAAACACAACAAACAAACAAACAAACAAAAAACTAGTTTGTGTTACCTGATTGGGAAAATGAGACATGACCTATTCAAAGCCTTAAATCAAATCAGCAATAATGTGTGGGGGCCTAACCCACTCCTGTTGACTCCTCTGTACCAAGAGTCCAGTTGGCTAAGTCTCGGTAAAAGAAAGTCCATCAACCACCAATGAAAAGGAAGAACTACATGGAAAGAGGCAGTGCACCAAGAGCACCAGCCAGAGTCTCCTTTACCAGGATATCCTATGCAGGTTCTCCTATAGGTACTCCTGAAGGCTGCATTCCATTTCCCAGGATGTCCTTTTCCACAATTTGAAGCAGTGATTCATAAATCAGTAGTTAGTTGATCTGGTTAAAATTATCATCAGTTATTGCACAGAGGAGTTTCATTTAAAAAGTCGATTTACGCAGTTCAGATCAATAACCGAGAACTATTACACAGCTACAGCTTTCCATCTCCATTATATCATAACCACCCACCTGCCTGCTCATATTTTCTACAAAGGTAGTGATCACTTATAACCCAGAATTACTTTTAACTCCAAGATCTCCAGTTTGAAATTCTTGTTCCCTGATTGCAGCCCTTCTGATTTCCACCTGTATATTTCCTCATACCTGCTGGATACTCTCTTTGGGTTCTTCATTGCCTCTAGTCCTCTAGCCCTTCTTCTTTCCTAGTCCACTCACCTCACTCAGCCCCAGTGACATCCCGTCACAAACCTGATCCCTGCCAGCTATTTCATTTCTGCCCTAGCCAGCTCTTCTCGCCCTTTATCCCCTATCCATTTGCTGGGTCCACTTGCCTAGCCCCACCTTGATTACACCTAATCTCATTGTTTTCCTCAGGAGGTACAATGTAGTGCTATGGGAAGTCATAACATATTATAGGACCATTATGATTTCATGCCTTTGAACCTCAACTGAGACTTCAGTATAGCCATCTGGATGTCCCCATCAGCACCTTACACATTGCATTTTAAAACCAAACTTCTACAATACTTCTTTTCGTTACTGGTAGGACCGATCTCCTAGTCACCAAGCCTTGAAATCCCTCCTCCTTCCCTTAACCCAGTTATTAAATCTCTTCTTTATTTTTAAACCCAGCATTTCTCAAACGTGTTTTTTCTTTTCACTTCCCCTACAGACTTGGAACTGGTCCAGTTACACTCATGGTGATAACCTCCTAGCTGATCTTGAATCTTCCAACCTTCAGCCCTAGTTCTATCAAATTTGATTTGGCTAAGTTCAGCTCAGAAAATAACATGCCTTAAAGCCACTGGCAGCCCTCTCCCCTCTGCCAACTAAAGCTCCTATTCCTGAGTGTGACATTCAAAGCCCCCCATGAACTGTTCCTAATCTGTATCTGCAGGCATCACCCTGCTTGATTTCATGCAAGACAAAGAGAAAGTGAATAGAACAGAACATGTCAGGGTACATACACCCGACATGGTAAGAAAATTCCTGTTCCTAAAACAATATTTTTTTAACAAGGGTCTTGTTAAAGTTTAAAAACCACTGATGTACACCATTTTCCTTCCTAAACATGCACTATGACTTTCTCCTTCATTTAAAATTTATGAAATATTTCAAATGTATGGAAGAATGTAAAGGATAATACAACAATTTGTCATATCTTAAAATGTCATATTTACTTCATATTTTAAAATATACATGTAAATGTACATACAAGTGCATATGTATCTATCTGCCTATGTATCTCTATGTCTATAAAACAGATACAACTGAAACCTAGCATTCCTTCTCTTCCTCCTTAGAAGCAGTCACTATACACTGATTTGTGTAGTTCTCATTCCCACTGTTTTCACATGAAATTAGAAGATTCTATGTCTACATATAATGATGTAATAATATTATATATCCATGAACAACATTTTAACCTTTGGATAATTTAACCTTTGAGTATTTTAACTTTTATGTAAGGTTTGTACCCAACAATCTGTGACCTTCTTTCTTTCACTTACTATGTTTTGTTTTTTTTTTCCAGATGAATTGCTAGATGATTCTCTATTTGATTTACTTTCTCTGCTAAATATCTTCCATTGTGTGAATGTTCCGCAAGGTTTTTGTCCATCCTCTTGTGACTAGATATGGAGATTGCTTCTAGTTATTTACTATGACAGAGCTGCAGTATCATAGTAAATAACTTCTAGCTGCATGCTAGAAAAGGATTCCTGTTTAAGTCTTTGCCCAGGTTGCTCTCTTTAACTGGAATGATTTCCTCCCTATTTCTGCCTCAGAAAATGTTATTCATCTCTGAAGTCACTTCTAATATGCCAGTTCTTCCAAGTTTTCTAGTTCACCAAGCTAAAGCAATACCTTCCTCCTTCCATTCTCCCACAACCTTCAGTTTGTATCAATTAGATTATGCTGTCATATACAAACTTGTCCTGCAGTTGTGTGGGTCCATAGCAGGCCATAAACTTCTTATGGACAAGTACTATGCTGCATGATATTAAATTCCCTCTCCTCCCCACTTAGAGCCTGGTACAGATGTTTGCCTAGAATAGATTCTCAATGAATGTGTATTGAATCCACTGAACTTTCCTTCTTTTGTTACTAAGTACTGCTACCACTTTCTAATGAGATAAATGCTGACAATCATGTATACCTAGTAGCTACTACACTATCCATATTATATCATTTCGGCACGAAGATAAAGAAATGCTTGTCTCTCTATCATCAACACTGTATTTTGGGAGAAACTAGAGGTACAGGGAGTTCCCTGAGCTCATCTGGGGCTAAATGACTATAGGCAGCTCCCTATGCATAAAGATCAAGGAAAATATTCTTCTTCTGTTATTGTTATCTTAGTACTTAAGATACTGTATTTACGCCAATAATTTTATAAGCATTTTGTTCAGAGCTGGGGATATACCGCAGTGGTAAAGTGTATGCTTAGCATACACAAAGCTCCAGGTTCAATTCCAGCACCAACAAAAGGGAAAAAAAAGAATTTCATATAGAACTAAAAGAAATCAAACATTGGGCAAATACATTACTAAAAACTGGAATGAGAGGCAATTTTTGAGACTGGTGTTGTTTTTTCAGTAAACCAATGATTATTGCCATAGTAAAGGAAAAAAATTATATAGAGCACAAGTTCCTATTTCTCCCACCTAGTCTCTGTGACCTTAGTAATTATTTTACTACTTTGGCCTGGAAAGAGTTGCAAACAACCATGTGTCTTGTGAATGGCAGCTGGTGTGACTTCAGATCCTTGATCAGGGAATAGAATGATAAGATGAAGGTGCATGTCCATCCATAGATGTCAGTTCTCTTCAAGTTCAATAAGAGGAGGGGGAGGGGAGACTTATTCCTAATTCCAAAGTAGAGATTTATGTTCACTCTTATTTTTACCCCACTGAAATAGTGGGGTTAAAAATTACATTTAGAAAAATCAGCTCAATCATTCAGTGCTACAAGCCTCTTTCAATTTTTTTCAGGAGTACAAAGTATTAGCTTAAATGATGGCAACTTGATACCTGTTTATACCAGCCTCATAAATTCATAATACAACAGGTCCAGGTCACAGGATTTTTATAAGTGGCTCACCATTCCATGCCATATGATCTACCAGATAGAGAGCAACTGAAATAAGTATACATTTGAGCTACCCTCCCTAGTTGAGTTGACAGAAAGTTCAGCTGACGCTTTGAAAATCCTACTCTTATAAAGGAGTTTAAAATTCATATTGGAAATAAATGTTTTCTCAGATCTCAAGGAACCAAGACTCCTCAGGCTAAAGAACAATATGAAAATTTAGGAATAACTGAAAAATCAAATTCCTGCTTTTTGCTTCTAGGTTATAGTTTGTTTTTAGAAAGTGCCACATAAATGAAAAACCATGTATCCTTACAGTAACACAACCTCAAGTCTCAGATGACATCTGATTATAATCTGTGCAAATGCCTGCTACCAGAGTACCTGGCTTGTTTTTCCAGTCAAGTTGAAATACCTATGTCCAGAGTTTCTACATCAGCTGCCTGATACAGACAGACACCACTGGATCCAGGACATTGCTACCCACAATGGTCCCTGGAATATTTAGACACAGACTATAACAGCAAGTGAAGAAACAAGCAGTTCCTTGCAGTCCTTGCTCAAATCTCACCTTTTCAAAGCAGCTTCCCAACCACCCTCTTGACTTAATGCTGCATTTGTACTCTCCCTGGCATTCCAGAGGCCCCTACCCTGCTCTACTTGGTTTTACATGGTACTTATTGCTTTGTGACAATATATTATTTTCTTTCTCACACTTTTATTTTGTTGAAATATACATAACATGAAATTTACCATTGTAATCATTCTAAGTGTACAATTCAGTAGTGTCAGGTACATTCATGTTGTTAAGCAACCAACAGTATCCCTATCCTGCAAAACAGAAACTCTATCCACATTAAACAATGACTCCTTCTTCCCCCAGCCCCAGCCCCAGGCAAGTACCATTCTACTTTTCATCTCTATGAACTGAAATACTCTGAGGACTTCTAGTCTAGGGTGATGTTTCATTCCCCATCCCAATTCATGCATGTTGTAGCATAATTCAGAATTTATATCTTTTTAAAAATTTTGCTTAAATGATACATTTTAATTATACAGAATAGTGGGTTTCATTGTGGCATATGTACATACATATGGCATAATTTGACCAATTTCGCTCCCCAGAACCGTCCTTGCCCACTCCTCCTCCTTCTCCATGACTTCCTTCCTCGGCCCTTATGGTCCCCTTCTATTTTCATGACACCCTTTTCCCCTTTGTTCTTTCTAGCTTTCACATATCAGAGAAAATATATCTTTCTGAGTCTGGTTTATTCTACTTAAAATAATGCTATTAAGTACCATTCATTTTCCTGAAAATGACATAATTCCTTTTTAAAAAAATATGTTTCTACTTGTAGTTGGACACAATACTTTATTTTTATTTGTTTTTATTTTTATGTGGTGCTGAGGATCAAACCAAGCATCTCGCATGTGCTAAGCGAGCACTCTACCGCTGAGCCACAACTTGAGCCCTGACAGAATTCCTTTTTTTAAAAAAAATTCCATTCTTTACAGTTGATGAATACCCAGATGGTTTCATAACTTGGCTATTGTGAATTGTGCCACTATAAACATGAGATTGCATGTTAACTTTATCTTTCTAATATATTTTTAGTTGTTGATAGACCTTTAATTAATTAATTAATTAGTTTATTTATTCATTATTTATTTATATGTGGTGCTGAGAATCGAACCCAGTGCCTCACATGTGCTAGGCAAGTGGTCTACCAAAGATTAGTACAGCTGGATCATAAGATAGTTCCATTTGCAGTTTGGGGAGAAACTTCCCCACTGATTTCCAAAGTAAATGTACATTCCCACTAACAGAGTATAAGTTTTCCTTTTCCTTGTATCCTTTCCAGCATTTATTGTTATGTGTATCTTTGATGAGTTCCATTACTAGTGGGGTAAAATAGAATCTCAGTAGTAGTTTTGGATTGCATTTCCCTGATGGCTAAAGATACTGAACTTTCTTTCATATAATTGTTGGTCAAGAACACCTCTCCTTTTGAAAATGTCTGTTTATTTCATTGGCTCATTTATTAAATGAGTTATTAATTTTTTAGTATTGAGTTCTTGTGCTCTTTATATAGGGAATTTCTATCTTTTTAAAGACCCAATAAAATTCCATTTTATGCATATACCACATTTTGTTATTTATTCATTTGTCAATGGACAATTGGATTACACCTTTTGGCTATTGTGCTTAATGATGCTATGAACATGGGTGTATAAATATCTCTCCAAGGGTCTGCCTTCAGTTCTCTGCATCCATACATACTCAGAAGCAGGACTACTGGATCATATGGTAATTCCATTTTTAATTTTTTGAGGAACTGCTATATTGTTTTGTATAGCAGCTACAATCTTTTTTATTCCACCAATAATGTATAAATATTCCAATTTATCCACATCCTTATGCTTATCTCTTATTTTCTATTCTTTTTTAAATAGTAGCCATTGTAATGGTTATGGGGTTAAATTTATTATTTTTATTTAGTATGTTGTCAGTTATTATGTTGTCTGTTCTTCCTAGCCTCACTACTGGTCCAGAATATAGGTCCCGTTAACACAGGCATCTTTGTTTTGTTCACTGTGTATCTCCTGCACTTAGAACAATGCTTAGAATACAGCAAGTGCTTAGTATAGACTTCTTGTAAGAATGAGTGAATGGGTAAAAGAAAACCCCATGAAAGTATACCATCCTTTCCTTTCCTGGTTTCTACGGCTTTGATCCTAGGATGTTTACATATGTGTTCCTATGTTACCCTCACACAAGAAATTTAGAATTTTTAGAAAGCAATTATCCCTTTAACAAATATTTTCTGAGAGTCTACGACATGCAGTTATTGTATTCATTACTATCCTGAAACACATGGAATCTAGTGTTTTTGCAGAGCTCAAGAAATTTATAGGAAAATCAAAGAGAAAATATGAAATACATAGAAAACTTAGTAATAGAATTGGGTATATTCAATATCCACTTGATATCCCCACTCAGCTATAACAACGATATCTTAAAATAAACATTTCCCAAAGAGAATCAAGCTTGCCTTACTAACCCTACTTCTGTCCTATGTTCCTTGTTCATGAATAAACTGCTAAATCCAGGTATTCAAGCTAGAAACCAGATATTTATTTTTCCTTCTGCTCCAACTGGTACTCCCTTTTGCCCAACTGTTGATAATAATTACTTCTATGACTTGATTCACATATATTGAGCACTTACTCTATAAAAAGTTCTAAGTTCATTGCCTATGTTAACTTATTTATTCCTTGCAAGAAGATGAAATAGGATTTACCATTTTTAGCTATGATACAGATGAGGAAATAGTTTAAGTACATTGCCCAAGGTCACTCAGATAGAAGAGGATAGACCTAAGAATTTGTACCCAGGTAGTCTGGCTCCAGAGCCTATGCCCTAAACTTTTGTGCTATTTGGGAAATACTTTCTGTTTCAAACTGGTTTATTGGAAACCACTCTAAGATATCTGAGTCCATTTTCCAAAATGAGTAAGTGCATACAATTTTGATAATATAGAACCATCCAGATCCTTCATCTCCATTATGCAACTTGGCTAATGGAGATATCAATAGTCAAGAAGATTGGGTGGGTCTAGGATCTTACTGGGAACTTGCTCTTAAAAGTTCTATCAGCAATTGATTTTCCTGCTTTGATGTTTTTTCTTTGAAACAGAATATGTCAGTAAAAGTTAGTTAATTGAAAACTGTTTAATTAAAGCTATAGTGTAGCAAATATAGTCATTGATATCAACAAGGCACATACATTATAAACACCATTAAAAATGGACAGCTTTTTATCCTTGGAAGTTGTATTGATCTTAGAGGCAAAGTGGGATGGAAGGCACACGTCCCAAGTCCTATTCTTGTGAAATTAAATGAAGCACAAACTTAAAAATAAACCACAATCCTTCTGGCACCAGCAGTGCCATCTGTAAAATGAAAAAAAAATAATAAAGGCTCACAAATTGGGATTTCTGAATTAAAATTGAAAAAGATGAATGTAACTGCAAGTATTAGGATGATTACAGGTACAGCAAGAGTCACTTTTGAGTTTTAACTCATTAAGTGCCATCATTCCAGATGTGGATACATACAAAAACTTACATTGAGCAACAAATATACAACTTATGGTAATTGTGGAAATAATTATTATATTCTTAGAATTCTGGGTTTTTTTGAGGAAAGTAATAGGTGAATGAATGGAGTGCTTGAAAATATATATATAAAGGGCACCTAAACTCTAGATTATGATTTCCAACCTATTTTAATGCACCTGTGTCAATTTCATTGGAATATTTGCAGAATTGAAAACTAGGGACTTAATGGATTAAGTTTATTAAGTGTTTTATAGACAATATTATATCATTTTGTTATCACCTTAACATACAAATATGATACATTTTGCCAGATGTGGTGGTATATGCCTGTAATCTTAATTTCCCAGCTACTCAAGTGACTGAGCTTGAAGCCAGTATGGGCAATTTAGTGAGACCCTGTCTCAAAATTAAAAAGGGTTTGGGATATAACTCAGTGGTACAGTGCTTTCCTAGCAAGAGTGAGGCCCTGAGTTCCATCCCCAGTACACCCTCACCACCACAGATATATTTTTAAAGCCAAAAGGGGACATTTTAAAGCCTCCAACGTGACTTTAGCAAACAAAGGATACAGTGCTAGCAAGAAGCTATTTGGGCAAATGCACAGATCATTGGAGCTAGGAAGAGACAAGCACTCTGTGTTACCAGAAAATTCAAGGTCAGCATTTGCAGTTTCATTTCCATCACCACAGCACTCTCTTTGACAAAGAATCATCATATCTACTGAAAAGTTGCATTCACCAACCAACTCGCTCTTTTAGCCTCACCCGCCACTCGTCTCTCCAGGGAATTCAGTTACTTCAACATTCCTCTTTTTATGTGACATCCAAAAAGATGCAAAAAGTAATAATAGTAAGCAAGAAGTGATTTCTTCTGAAGTATGAGTTTTAGATAAAAATTAATACGTAAAAGTATATCTTTACTGGGGAGTGGGGGAGTCTAAATCTCACCTGATTTTTAAAAACTACCCTTAAAATACTTGGTCAGCATAATGCATTGTCAGATCTATATGGGGTTTTCACTCCTCCCTTCCCCAACCCCCAATATAGAGTTGAGACTTCTAAAATGGACAAACAGCTCTGTCCATTCTTGCTGTCAAATCAGACCGTTCAAAAACAGTGCCTGGGTTTGATTTTTCCTTTAAAAGAATGTGCTGTTAGTCAAACAACAAAAGAAAAACACTGGTGCACACATGGCCTGATCTTAACCAGGCAGATGACAGTGTGGCATTCTCTGTCAATCTTTCTAGAGACAGGCAGGCCTGGAACAGACTGTGCAGCTTCTGCCTGCACAGTTTATCAACTGGAAATTATTTCTGGTGACTATGGTTTCCCCTAAGCCATTCTTACTACCCAATACATTAAGTATAACATAGTCATGAACATTAAAAACATCTTCTGTCAAGGAAGTTCTGTTATTTCTAATACCTTCAGATTTCTTCAAAAATAAAGAGAATTATGTGAATTGAGAATGAGTTAGTTAAAACTAGGGCTATGGTTCTTACTTTCTCCTCTGATTAAACTACAATGAGTCTAAATTCAGCTCAATACAACACCTAATACCAGATTAGGAACTCATTAGGGACAGGCTCTGGTTTTGATTTCCTTTTATTTCCTTTGACCACTGCATTAAATATTCCTTTTCTCCCAAAATAAGAATGACTTTATTTAGTCTTACTGGCTTACCAGCCAACATACAAACTCAATGTAGGGCCTACTGTGAGGCAAAAGGGAGAGTTTGACCTCCAAATCCTCTAGTAACCATCAGTGTTTAAAACATTTTCTCTTGTCACCTGCTTCCCAGAAATAGTTTGGTATCTTTGAGTGATAACATTTCCCCTTCCTTTGATCTGATTCATAGTCAAGAAGAGAACCATTTAGAGACCTACTGTGATCACAGGCAAAAAGGCTCACAGAATTTCATTATGGGAAGAGCTATCCAGACCCCTTATTTAGGAAATGTCAAATATATTTCATCATTCATGCCAACCCCTATTGCTCAATGATAAGCCTGGAATAATGTATTGAGGGGCATTCTGGCCTGGACAGGGGCTCAGAGGGAATGTCTAACACAGGCTCCTTAAGGGAGGCCAGGCTCAAGAGAGAGCTGTGGCACTGAGCCATAACTTGCCATCCCTGAGTAAATACTATAGAGAGCTACATGGCTTGTGTTCTACTGTTTTTCCCACTAGACTTTTTTTTTTTTTAAGTAGAAGTATCAATAATGAAAACCTAAAAATACTTGCAGCAGCAAATGTTAAGGAAAATACATGGTCCCTGAAAAGAACACCATCTGAGAGGTCTGTGTTGGCATATTCCCACGAAGGGACAAAGGTGGAATTTCTGGGTTCTTCCTCAGCTGCACCGTGATAAGTACTACACCTCAGTGCTCCACAGGTAAAAGCATGAAGAAAGAGACAGGTAGTTCTCCAGAAGTTACATGGCTTCTGTGATGGGACTGGGCTGGAAAGAGGGAAGGAAAGGAAACCGAGGCTTAAGAATCAGACAAATTTCAGTGGTTCCAATAAGACAGAAAAGCATTAAGCAGAAAAGTCAATGTGATATTTGTTTTGAAAAGAAAAAAAAATGGAAAAATCAGTTTCTTGAACTGGAACTAGCAAAACTCTTTTGACCAATTAATAAATAGTATTTACTTGCTTTCTGCTCTGTTCTTAACATTTGATGGCTGAAGTGGATGGATGTAAGACAAAAGACATGCTTACTTTCACAGATTAACTAATTTCTCTTTCACTTTTCTCTTTATAGCAAGCTTGGGTGCCAGGGGCTAGGTCAGATCTCCGGGGAGGCAGAATTAAGCTCCCAATGTATTCTTGGTGTTGTCAACCAACTGGCTCCCAGGTGAGAAGAACATTTTTGGCAGTAAAAGGAGTACACAGCAGGTGAGAGACCTCAAGAAAAGGCAAGGGACAAGAGGCAGGCACGTGGTTCTGGAGACAAATAAACACAATTAGCTGTGCTAGAAACAAACTGAAAAGACTCAGTGGGGAGATTTTGATTCCTTCTGCTAAAAGAGCAAACCAAAGAAAAATTCATTTCCAAAAAAGCTTTCTAGCTCCCTAGTAGCTGTCACCCAATGACAGTCACATTTTCTGCTGAGTCCTTTTTCACTGTGGATTATTTCTCCAACATTCTTCAAACAATGTAAAAATAATGGTTTGACTGCTTTGTCAGTTTTCCTGCCTAAATAGAATCCATTATTCTTTCAAGCCAGTCTTTTCATTCCTGGAGATGACCACTCAGGCTTTTCATAGTCATTCGGTGCCTTTGTACCTAAGACCCAATTTGCAGCAATGCTGGGGTGGCTGAATTCATGGAAATCAATAGTCATGTCCCTGGGAGTTTGCTTATAGTCCCAGGATCCAGTTCTATAGTTTGAGGATTAGCTACAGCAGAAGGGATCCAGTGACAACCATAGGGCACAGGACAGGCTCTGGAGTTAGGCAGTTTGGGTGTGCATGTTGTCTCTGCCTCTTACAAGTCGGGTGACCTGGGCAAGTCACTTAACCTCTTTGTGTCTCATGGTCCTCATCTGTAAAACAGAGATGAAAATGGTACCTCACCAATAGGATTGTTTTGAAGTGTAAGAAATTATAATAAGAGCCCTTATCTTTTAGAATCACATTCTCAAATATTCACAAATACTATATCTGAGATTAACTTCAAAATAACCTGGAGGTAAGGTATGCACAAAGGTATGGCCATGGATTGATAATTACTGAAGTGGGAGGATGAGCACCTAGGGGCTTATTATACCATTCTGTCCACTTCTGTCTGTCTGAAAATTTCTATAGTGTGAGAGAGAAGAGAGAGAGCAAGAAAAAGACTACAGGAAAACTCTTAGCACACAACATGTGCTCAATAAATAGAATCTGTTACAGATCAGGAAGGGTTTTAAAGACATTGTTCCCAGGTCACACGGGCATCATGAGACTAGCCTGCCTCTCTAGAGACATGCATGGGTCACCAGCATGAGGCAGAAAGGTAAGATACACTGAGAACTTCACTGTCACTCAAGGCCATCCATGAGTGCCCAATCTTTCACCATCAAAAATAAGAATAAAAAGTTGTTATTAGTTCTCTATGCTTTGGAAGTTTACTAAATCAACCACATTCATTAAGTATTTATTAGCCCATTTTTTTGGGGGGGATGGTATTATAGAGTATTGAACTCAAGGGCACTTAACCACTGAGCCACATTCCCAGTCCTATTTTGTATTTTATTTAGAGACAGGGTCTCACTGAGTTGCTTAACACCTTGCTTTTTTGCTGAAGCTGGCTTTGAACTCTCGATCCTCCTGTCTCAGCCTTTGAGCTGCTGGGATTACAGGTTTGCACCAAAGTGCCCAGCTACCCCATATTTTTCACAGACACACACAATCACAAGTTAGCTGTAGATGAGCTGGTGGGTGACTCCAAACTGAGCTATCACCCCAGCCCGAAGAAAAACACTTCTTAATTTTTATGATCTGTTAGCAATTTGCCACACATAACACATGGATTTGTAGGCATATGAAATAATGAAAAAAAAATTTTTAATGAACCCACTCTAAACCCTAGGTTTATGCCTCCAGTAGGTTCGGGGATAGCAATTCAGAGTCAGCCCCAACTTCTGAAATTTCTTAGGGTAATGAGCTGGACAGATAGAACCAATCTCCTCCTAACTAATCCCAGGCTAGATATTAAGGGAGCCCTTTATTAAATCAGGATTCCCAAACTCTATTTCATGGCCCCTCACAAACAAGGAATTTGCCATTCCAGCTCTGACACTAACTCTCATAGCCTTGGGTTGGCCACTTCATCTCTGTTTTCTCATTTGCAAACCCTCCCAAGGTCTTTGCAGGGATTAAAGATAAAGCAAGTAAAGTACATTGTATAATAACTGGAACATAGTAATTGCTCAAAACATAGTAATTGTTCTACGTCTCTGGGAGTCTTTATGTATGGTTATATTATTATCACTTTTGGAATTTGATTAGTATTTAGACCCCAAGGTTCTCCAGGTCATGAGATGGATCGCCACATAATTAGAAACAGTTCAATATTTTCCTTCTATTTCATGTGACAAAATTTTGATGCAGGTGCATTGTCTTCTCCATAGAGCTGTGATATATGGATAACTATGTTATAACCATCCGTACATATATCCTATCCTATGTATGAATCACATAGCATAAGACATATAAATGTCCTGTAAATGTCTTGTGACATTATCTTTTAAACTGAAAGAAAACTATAAGAAGTAAAAAAATAAAGAGAAAAGTATGATCCAATTCAAGTCCAGCAAGACTATTGTTTTTATTATGGAATGCTTGTTGAATGTCACTCTCTATATATTGCTAAGCATGTCAGTGGATGGGAGAAGTATAAATAATAAAGCTGGAAATCCCTTAGCAAAGACTTTAATGGTCTTTGGGTTCTCTACAAAGGGAAGTAAACCTTATATACTCTTCTTAAAATCTTGATGTCATCCATTACCTTTATTATACATTAAAATTCATCATAATTATTATTAATTTGTTCATTCCACAAATACTGCTCTGATGTGGTATTGAATTCTCCACACACAGGAAAGTAGGGATAGTCTAAGAATAGTCTAAGAATAGACTATTGAAGCTTATGGTACTTTCTCAGACCTGCCGAGAAGAAAATCTCCCTTCAACCATGGCTCAGTTCAACCTGATCATCTAACTCAGTTGACCTAATGCAGCAAGAAGACTCCCCACCTTTGAGGAAGGGATATTTTTTAAATTTACATGAAATCACATGAAGTCTAACTCATCCACTATAAGCTTCTGAGCAGGTAATTAACTGATGCCCTCCAACTTACAAAGGGCTTGAGATTTGCTTTGCCCTGGTGGTGTTAGTCCTGCATACAAGCATTAAAAAGTCATGATAATTACTTTCTGCGCCCATTTTTTGTAGCAAAGTATTATCTTTAAAACCCACCTCCAAACTGTAACCTCCATACAGCAGGGATTATACTTTTGCTTATCATTTCTTCCCCATGTTCAGCACAGACCCTTGTACCTGCTGGCTTCAGTATTTGATAAATAAATGAATGAAAAGGTATCCTCTGGTTCCGAGACCACTGGTAAGTCTACCAAGATATCACTCCACAAGGGTTAGTGTTCAGGTTTCTCTTCAGCTAAGTCTACCCAAGTCACAGCATGAATTTCAATGATTCACAGCATTAGGTATCACAAACAGCATGGACAAGTGCCACAAAATAGGTCTGAGTAACAGAGGGGTTTTCTCTCTCAATCACTGGAGGGTAGAAGACTCCAGACACACAAGGAAAGCTGAATGAAAGCTTCAGGTAGTAGGGCCATTTTCTTCCTCCTTAAGAACCAAAAAGTCTTGGGGCTGAGGATATGGCTCAGCGGTAGAGTGCTCACCTCGCATGTTCAAGTCCCTGGGTTCAATCCTCAGCACCAAATATAAATAAATAAAATAAAGTTATTGTGTCCAACTACGACTACAAAAAATAAATATTTTTTTTTAAAAAAAGAAACAAGGAGTCTTTTGTTTTATTGTACTAGAGATTGAACCCCCAGGTACTTTACCCCAGAGCTACCTCCCAAGCCCATTTATTATTATTATTATTATTATTATTATTTAATAATAGTGAGACAGGGTCTCATCAAGTTGTTTAGGGCCTCACTAAGTTGCTGAGGCAGGTCTTAAATTCGCAATCCTCCTGCCTCAACCTTCCTGGGACAAGTGTATACCATCATGTCTGATAAGACCAGGAATCTTAAATCTAGAGAAATGCCAACATGCTAGTACTAAAGCAATTGAGAATTTTATTTGAGTAAAGTCTACTCTACTCTTTGGGTAAGTCACAACTCTCTGCATATCAGTTTCCTCATCTGTGAGATGGGACTAATAATATATGTATTTCACAGGGTTGTTCTGAGAATTAAATAAAGTAATATAAATACATTTCCTGACACTGATAAATGCTCAGTTAACAGTAATTATCTTGTAATGCTGAAGCCAGACTCATTCTACTTGTAGCTCCATTCTCTCTCATAGAGTCTGCTAAGTCAGAAGAGGCGGAAAGATATGATGGACAGAGCCCTGTAGCAGTCATCAGAAGCCCTGGGTTCAAGTTCCTGTTTTTTCCATTTTCTTTTTAATAATTTTTAAAATAATTTTTATAGTTGCCAATGGACCTTTATTTTATTTATTTATATGCGGAGCTAAGAATCGAACCCAGTGCCTCATGCATGCTAGGCAAGCACTCTACCACTGGGCCACAACCCCAGCCCCTGTTTTTGCCATTTTCTCTTATGACTTTGACAAATTTCTTACCCTCTTCAACTTCAAGTTGTAAATTCATCATCTGCAAAAGATAAAAATAAAAATCAATATGATGGTATCTGCTCTTGGATGTCTCATAGGATGGTAGCAAAGATATAATTGACAAGATATATGAAAACACTTTGAAAACTATCCTGCAGATAAACACACAGATGTACTGAACACGGTAAATTTATCAATATTAATTAAACACTGCTAAAACTCTAAAACAATGGGTTTTTTTAAACTTCTTTACACTATACCTCATCAAAAGCAAGCCAGCATACACCCATCACTAAAGCAAAAGCTTAACAAAACAATGCTTTATTTTGATATTTTAAATTCTATTCTCTTTTCTCTCCTTTTTAAATGCTGGTCCTTAATTTCAGAAGGCAGTGGTTTTTGTCCTTCAACTTTCAACAGGCATCAGAATCATCTGAGAAGCATTTAAAAAATCTGATGCCCAGGCCCTACCCACTGAGACTGCATCAGTGGTTTGAGGTGGAGTTGGGGCAGCCCCAGGTTATCCTATTATACAGCTCTAATGGTTTCTAGCTCACGGCCAAATAACCACTGTTATTTAGTCTCTGTCTGCTAAACACTCTGTGGCCTGGAGTTTGCCTCACCTCCACCCCCATCTCTGTCCTGAAGATCAGCATGTTACTGTGAATTGATTACTCACTCATATGGCTCCAGGGTGGTGAGGAAAAACAGAAAGAAATGGAGATTAAAGTGGAATCTGGGCTTTCCCCTCTCAGATGGCAGGATAATGCCATGCAAAACAAAAACAAACGTGGATTGGAATATTTTGTTAAAAGTAAGGAGATCCCCTGCAAGAATTCTGTGCTCAATACAAAGAGCTAAAGAAAAACCGAGAGAAACTGCCAGTCCTCCTTGCCTGCTCACACAGCAGAGGAAGCTCACACCAAGAGTAGACAGGGATCTGAGAAGAGCCTTCTGTAGTCTGGGAGATAAACTCAGTGAGAAGGAGCGCCATAGCCTGGCTGTCTCCTTCTTCCAGGTGTAGCCCAGATGAAAACAGAAAAAACTTCATCCTCGGCTCATCTTTCCTCTACACAAGACAAGTCTGAAGAACTGTCCTGTTCATTTGGTTGGGGTGACCTGCAGACCTTATCTAGCTGTTGGTAGAACCTGGGCCAGAATGCAGAAGGAACAAGAAGTATATTCCTCTGCCCTACCTTTGGACCCAAGGATAGATCAAGAAACTTGGCTTCTTTCTGTACATAATGGGTTAAAAAAAAAAAAAAAAAACCAAAGCTATGTCTGTTTGAAGCATAGTCCCTAGGTCTTAACCCAGATCTACAAACCAGTCATAATACTAAGAGTAACCATTTAATAAGGACCTCCAATGTGTTCAGCACTTCATAAACACTATCATTTAATTTCACAATATCTCTGCAGATGTGCATGTTATAGATGTTCAGGTTGAATAATTCATCTAGATAGTAGAGTCAATACCTGGGTGCTAGCACAGGTTAATCCTCACCCCAAATCCCAGGTTCTAGGCCAGGGTTTCTCTACACCACTGACCAGAGTGTTCTTTATTGTTAGGGGTTGTCCTGTGCTTTCTAGGACGCCTAGTAGCATATCTGGCCTCCACCCATTAGATGACAATAACATCCCTCCCTACTCCAGTTACAACAATAAAAAATGTCTCCAGACATTACTAGAAATCTCCAGGGGGTGGGAAAGATCAACGTCTCTCTTCATGAAGAACCACTGTGGTGGGATAAACCACCCTGTATATTATGTTCCATACTTGACAAGTACATAAGTCATCATTAAGAAGAGAAAGCAAGAACCACACACAACCCTCCAGGAAAATATTGCTAGAGTTACAATTCAGTAAGTACTTTCATAGATATCACTTCTTTTCATAGCATCTAGATACACAGAGATCTCATCCTAAAAGAGTTAATCAACCTCAAAAATATTAACACTCTCAGGGCTGGGGTTGTGGCTCAGTGGTAGAGCATTCATCTAGCACGTGTGAGGTCCTGGGTTTGATCCTCAGCACCACATAAAAATAAACAAACAAAATAAAGGTGTTGTGTACAAATAAAAAATAAATATTTTTTAAAAATATGAACACTCTTGAGAGATCTACCTGTTTAGACTTCTCCAGGAAATTGAAAGAAAAGAACTTACAGTGAAATCCATAGTAATGCTTAGCCCTATAAGCCATTAGGAGAAAAACCTTTGGCCAACAATGTACAGTCATGAGAGAGCACATTATGTGAACTTCTGGAGGTCAAAGCCTGTGTCTTGTGTCTCTCTCCAACTCTAGCACTTGCTAAAACCCAGGGAACTCTCATAAAAGGTTGAATATTTCATGAAACACAACCTGTTTCATAGCAATCCCTTAACATCTGATTAAAATTAGCATAAAATTGTTTTTCATCTTGCTAACATATCTATATATTAAGTAAAATACATAAATTTGAAAAAATTCACACCAAGATTTACAAAAGAGCTGAGAATTTAGTGACAAGCCATTCTTCCATGTCCTTTAAAAAAACAAAGCCTAGCAAACTCATGTTTTAACTAAAGGGATGTTTACTGGAATCATCCTTTTCAATATATGGCAAGAGAATGATAACTATTTCATTAGAAAAATATTTTCATTGGATCAGGGAAAAAATTATAGTAGAGGCTTTAAAACTCCTTTTTCCTTCAGATTTTAACTACCATACCAAACTGTAATGCACAGACCTAACTGGTATATTCATTTTTAAAACATCAGGATTCAAAATAAAGTTACTAACTGGTTGTTTTTAAGGTTGCCCTTTAAACACTCCTAAAATGATAAGAGGATATAAACAAAATATTATCATGTACATATTCAGTTGTTACAACTCAGATAAAAGGAAAATCGTTACTTGAAAAATTGTAAGTTTTCACATGAATTCAAAGAAATGTTTATATAAAGCTACCAATAAATAATTTTAATAATAAAAATAGACCCTCTATGCATTCATTATATGTCAGGCACCAAGCTAGGTATTCTACATGTATAAATCTTATTTAATCTTTATCACAACCCCATGAGACACATAACTATTAGTAACTTCTTTTTAAGATAAGAAAACTGAGGTTGAAAGAAGTGAAACAACTTGTTCAAGACCACAGCTAGATCAGATTTGAGCCATGACTGCCTGAAAACTTATGACATATAATCTAAAAAAGGGGGGGGTAGAATTTATGGAAATAGAAGAAAAGCTGCATGTTCAGTTAATTTCTCATGTTGCATGGCCTAGAATCCTAAAGTTGAAAGGAATTTTCAGAAATCATTCTCTTCCACTTGCTTCTGTAAAATTCTTTCATATGAAGACTCAATCACAAGGCATTACTTGGAATAAGTGGCTTTCTGAGTATCTTTTTTGTGTGTGAGAAAACAAGTCTCTTATTTGTTTTGCTTTCTGAAAATATGCAGTAATGGAAACTGCCTAGTAAAGAATATCAAGAAGAGGAAAAGAAAGGTTTATTTCCTCTAGCCCAACATGCCATAAAGTATAACAATAAACTGATACAACCAGGTTTTATTCTCACACATACTAGAGCATAAATACCCAAGTGAGGATTGTACTTTGGAGTAATTATTTTTCCCATTCTGAAAACATATACCTTTTAGAATTACCAGCCCTTCGTGAGAATTTTCATTATTTTAATGGGCACACTTTATATTATAACCTCAATTCTCTACTCCAGAAGCCCAAGTTGGCCCCACTAGGTGTTTGGCTCCTTCCCAACTGAAGAAGGTTGACCATCACTGAGGCAATTTGGTAAATGTGCTGCAAACTCAGAAGGCAACTACAAAGCAGGAGCTCCAAAATTATTCCCAGCAATGACAGCATCACTAAGATTAGTACGTGGTTTGCCAAGAGGAGACATCTGAAAGGGAGAAATACTCATCTGAATGTATAAATACTGGCATATTTATTTTAACATTTGGATAAAGAATTGGAAGCATCAGCTAGCTTTATGCCCAAGTGAATAAATATGCTGCTGCAATGATAATGCAGATTTTTGGTGCAAGATTCTGACCACTTAATAACACATATACCTCCTTAATGAAACAAAACTTGTCTTAAAATGATACTTGCAAAATGAATACTTCCCTTTCCCTTTAACTTGCATAATTACTGAGGAGATTTCCTTTTTATAAAGAAGCTGGGGAGATCAGAACCAGCAACAAATGCTAGTGGCCAAAACACTCCTCCTAGAAAGTTCATCAATCTCAGTGTGTGTCAGAAGATGGACCTATACACTTAGCACAGAAGGAAGAAAGGAGGGAACACCTTTTCTCTGTTCCAAACCTAGGTATCTTGCAATGAAAAAATCCACTTAATAGGATTCACAGACCCTGGGTCTTCCTGAGTAGCTGTTAGAGCAAATAAACTAATTACAATACACAATTAGCAATATGCGATATATTAATAAAAGGTAGTCAAACATTATTTAAATAATTGAAGGGAGTTGTGCACCCAAGACAACAGAAAATAAAAAAATAAACTATCAGATCAAGCTCTGCCATCTGATCGTTTTTATATACACACTTGGTTACCCCATCCCATTAAGTGCTAAGGCCAAGCAGTCTGGCTCCGTTTCAGTAGACTTGGCCGAGGGTATAGCAGTTCAGGGATGGGTACAGGCTGTGGCTGATCTTAACAGGGCAGTCAAGGGCGGTCGGCCTTCCATACAGGCAACTTCCTATTAACTGCAGTAAAGAGAAGCTTCACTGATACAAACAATCCCAAACTACAATACCTCGTGTTTACTGGGCTGTGGAATGTAGTGCATTTGTGGGCTGGTGTGTGTGTGTGTGTGTGTGTGTGTGTGTGTGTGTGTGTGTTGTCGGTCTCCTCCAGTTTTTACTCCAAAACAGCCTCTGAGGAACCAGAGGAGCAAGTAGTGTGTGTATCTAAAAATTACACACACCTTTATTATATGAGTTACGCCTAACGTACACATACTATAGATATTATCTGTTTATTTGAAATCTCACTCCGTAACTATTATTTCTAGCACAGACTCTTCTGATCGGGTCCTTGGAATAAATAATTTTTAAGCCAGGTCAGAAATATAGGGTGCAATTTAGAGCAAGATAAACAGCCCAATCCAGACAGCAGGACTCCTTGGCCTTCCTTCTGTCCATCAGTACCAGGGGCGCACGCAGCTACACAGCAAGCTGTGATGCTCTGGCCGCCTCCAGGTCCTCACACCAGGGCGCCCACAGGTAACTCCCAGTAGGTTCCTAATACTCCCAGAGGTCTGAGAGCGTTGGGTCCCTACTCTTCTCTCTCTGGAGTTACCCATTCTTTTTTTTTTTTTTTATTGGTCGTTCATAACATTACATAGTTCTTAATACATCATATTACACGGTTTGATTCAAGTGGATTATGAACTCCCGCTTTTACCCCGTATACAAATTGCTGTATTCTTCCTCTCTCCAGCAGATGCCCTCTCGAGGTGTCAACGACCTGGTTCCAGGAGAGGACAGATTTCTCATGGCTGACAGGTTCCCTGTGTCCCAGCCCCACTAGCCACTTCCGACACCCAGCCGCGGCATTCTCCACCCTCCAACCCCATCCACCACCCCGCCCATAAACCAGCCGCCCCCAATTCTCAACACAGCTCCGATCCTTGCACCCATCACTTCCATCTTCTCGGAGAAGAACCCCCATATTTCCAGCAAGAAGCTACACGCACCGCCCAACCCGACTCTTTCCAGGGCTCCCTCCCTCGAGTCCCCCCTCCCACCCCCGTTCTTCTTCGCCGGGCACTCCCCTCTCGGGTTCAGTTCCCCTCAGTCCTGCGGAGGGCGCCCCAAGAATGCCGGCAGGGCGCCCCTCGTTCCGCCCTCCCAATCTTCCGCGTGTCGCGATCCTGACATCTACCCCATCCCCAGTTCTCAGGACTCCGGCTCCGTAGCTCCCAAATATCACAGACAACCCCCCCACCCCAGCCTTTCCGAGCTCTGGGCTCCCCAACACCACAGTCTTGCCCGGTATTCTGCCTTCTAGGTTCGGTTACTGAAACTCTCCAACACCGGCGTCCTAACCCTAGCCCCGGGTTCGGGTTCCGCAACATTGCGGTTCTGGAGCCCCCTTCAGCCTCTAGTCCTGTAACTCCCCAATGGCGCGATCCTGCCGTCCCCGCCTCCTGAACTCGGGCCCGAGGCTCTTCAGCATCCCCGTCCTGATCCCCAGCCCTGCCGGCTCTTCGCCTTCCGCGGCGGGACTCACCAGCAGGGGCGGCGGCCGAGCGGGTGCGCGCAGCCCGGCCGGGTCCAGCCTGCACTCCCAGCTCAGCTCCCGGTTACCAGCCTCCTGCAGGCAACTGACTGCCGCGGACTCAGCACGGGGGAGCGGCAGGGAGGAGGAGATCTGCGAGCGCTGGCTCCGCCCCTTCTCGGCCCCGGGGCGGGATGCGCAGCCCAGCGCAGCCCAGCGCAGCCCCAGTGTACACCCGACTGCAGCCGCCACTGCTGCCAAGGAAGTTGACTGACGCTGCTTCCTTCCACTGGGGGCTCAGACTCTTGTAACCACCTTTGCAAAGAAAAAAAAAAAAAAAAAAAAAAAAGCCAACAACAACAACAACAATCCGTGGGTTGAGGATAGGACCAGCCAACCGCACTTAAGAACCCATCCCAGGGGGCTGTTTCCCAAATCTCTCGGGAGGGAAAACAACAAACTTAAGCTGCCATTTCAAGACTGATTTAAATCCTGGCCTTCATTCTTTCACCGCCCTGTTGTGAGCATTGAGGGTCATGCCCATGAAATAAATCATGCTGTAACACATCACGAAGGCCTTTGCAAACACGCGTGCAAAGCTCATCACACAAACCCACATCTTACACCATCAGGCCAAGAAACCCACTTCTACCAACCCATCTTCCATATAGAGTACTCCATTAGGTCCTGGCACCAGTGACCCGACTTGCCCCTCACCCACAATGCTCTATTTTCCCATGAGAAAAATACACCTAAGTAGAAGGACCATCAGTTAACCAATCGAATTGGTTTTGCTGTTACAGAGCAGTCTGTATTTTTTAAAGAAAAGAAACGGATCCAATCCTGCGGAGATGGGCTGTATTAATGTTACTATAGGGGTTTCACCCACCTCATCTCACTATTCTGTGACAGGCCTAATTTTGGTCCCTTGATTCCTAGAACTTTTCCCTTATACTACCTTGTTTTAGTGACACGTCTAACTACATTTCACACTTTTTATAATGTTTTTCCTGTTCAAAACATTTTTAAAGTCATTATTTGATTTATCCTCAGCAAAACATCATGAAACAAAGAAAGCAGATTATCTAACAGGACTATTTCAGTTCCATAAATGAAGACATTTTAGACCGAGCAGTTACTTGGCAGGTTTGAAGCACAGTCAGAATCAGGAAAATTGTCAGGGAACTTCTTCCATATCCTCAAAAATATGGGCCTTTAACCTTAGTTGGCATTCATTTGTTTTTAAGTCAAGATTACAATTGTACAACAGAGTTGATGAAGAGAAGGTGAAAAATCCCTCCTCTGCCACTCTGAGCCTCTCAAGAAACAAAATTACAGGCCAGGAAATCAGAAGTCCTATTCACAGTCTCAATCCAACTACAATGATCTATCCAGTAAGAACAGAGGAGCTGTGAAACGCATTGTTGATGTTCTTGCATGTTTTTTTTTTTTTTTTCCCTCCAGATTTTTCTATCTGGAGTATGAAGTTTTACTAGGAGACTAACAAATCCTCTAATCCCTTTTCAACTGTTCTTTTTCACCTTTTATCAAAAGGCAGGTGTAAGCCTACATGTAAAGTGTAATGGATGTCAGGCATTGGTATCTATGTGAGAGAAAGTTCTGTTTACCAAATGAAGCTATCTGGAGCCACTAAATTAAGAATTGTAATTTCTCCTAGAGCTTGGTGTCAAACACCTGAAATCCCAACTACTGAGGCAGAAGGATTGCAAGTTTGAGGCCAACCTGGGCAGCATAGTAAGATCCTGTCTCAAAATTAAAAAAAAAAAAATGGAAAGGGTTAGGGATATAGCTCAGTGTGGGAGACCCTGGGTGGGGGTGGGGGGGCAGGGATAAAAAAAAAAAAAGTAGGCACTTTATGCCTGTTAAAATTACTTGGTTTCCTAATCTCAGTGACTCGGGAAGCTGAGACGGGAGGATCACAAGTTCCAGGACAGCCTCAGAAATTTAGCGTCCATAATTTAGAGTCCATAAGCAACCTAGTGAGAACCAGTCTCAAAAGAAAAAAAAAGGATTGGTGATGTGACTCAGTTCCATCTTTAGTACCAAAACCAAAAAAAACCCTACTTGATTTCCATGCAAGCCCCTTCCATTTTCCACTGTAAGGTGATAGCCTACTTCACTTTAGGCGGAAAGTAATATTTTGGTAATTCTGGAAAAAAGAGTTCTAGAGTGATTTTTGAATAATAATTTATTATTATTTCTATTTTTGAATAATAATTAAAGCCTATTAATCCTGCATTAAAAATCAGGATGCTCTTTGGTCTATGGAAGGAAATGCACTGCCAAACCTCTCTCCATGTAACTTTCCAATTGTGAAATAAAATTTGACCTGGGATTTTTCTAAAAGAAAATCTGGAAACAGGCAAAAAAAAAATCTTGGATATTGCAGTATGTTCTCAATAAGAAGGCTGACCAGTCACCTCTTCCCTTTCAGATTGCCCTTGAAAGCCACAGACATGGGCAACATGCAAAATGATTTTTAAAAAGATACACAAAATTAAAGAGTTATTTTGTCCCTATCTCTAACAAAATAATTTGGTCTATTTTTTGTTGTATACATACTAGACTGACACTGTTTTTTATAATACTTTTACTTTGTGTTTACATGGCATCCCTTTCCAAGGAGCTTCAAATGCATGTGATGGCATCTTGTTACTAAATTTCATACATTCATGTGAAGTACAAAGGGATGGAAACATGAAGAATTGGAAGGGTGGCTGAGATAAAACCATTTGCCTGGAATATCCTGGTCTATATTGGTTTCTACTGGTCCATCCTAAATGAAGACCTATAATAAGACCTATTCGTGGAAACTTATACAATATATAGAATTATTTAAAAGCTCTAGTTATTATTGTTTTCCTTTTTACATCTTTTTTATTTGTTCTAATTAGTTATACATGAGAGTAGCAAAATGCATTTTGTTTCATTATACACAAATAGAGTACACATTTTCATTTCTCTGGTTGTAAACAATGTAGAGTCACACCACATGTGCAGTCATACATTCCACCATCGTTCCTGCTCCCATGCCCCCTCTCCTTCTCTCCCTCCCCTTTGCCCAATCAAAGTTCCTCCATTCTCCCCATACCCCTCCCCTGTTATGATCAGCATCCACTTATCAGAGAACATTCGACCTTTGTTTTTTTGGGATTGGTTTTCTTTGCTTACCATGATATTCTCCAATTCCATCCATTACCTGCAAATGCCATAATTTTATTCTCTTTTAACGATGAGTAATATTTCATTGTATATATGTACCACAGTTTCTTTATCCATTTATCTGTTGAAGGGCATCTAGGTTGGTTCCACAGTTTAGCTATTGTGAATTGAACTGCTATGAACATTGATGTGGCTGTATCACTATAGTATGCTGCTTTTAAGTCCTTTGGGTATAGACTGAGGAGTGGGATAGTTGGGTCAAATGATGGTTCCATTCCAAATTTCCTAAGGAATTTCCATACTGCTTTCCATAGGGTTTGCACCAATTTACGGTGCCACCAGCAATGTGTGAGTGTACATTTTTCTCCACACCCTCTCCAACACTTATTATTGCTTGTATTCTTGATAATTGCCATTCTAACTGGAGTGAGATGAAATCTTAGAGTAGTTTTGATTTGCATGATCCAATTACTAGAGAAGTTGAACATTTTTTCATATATTTGTCAATCGAATGTATATCTTCTTCTGAGAAGTGTCTGTTCAGTTTCTTAGATCTTCATCATATTGGATTACATTCTGACTTCCTTAACCACATTCCTAAAGTGCAAGAAATAAAATCAAGAATCAATACATGGGATGGATTCAAACTAAAAAGCTCCTTCTCTGCAAAGGAAAGAATCAAGAACGTGAAGAGAGTGCCCACAGAGTGGCAGAATATCTTTACTACATGCACATCAGATAGAGAGAGCTCTATTCTCCAGGATATATAAAGAACTCAAAAAATTTAACACCAAAAAAAAAAAAAAAGAAGAAACAAAGAAAAGATAACCCAATCAATAAATGGGCTAAGGAACTGAACAGATATTTCTCAGAAGAAATAGAATTGATCGGGCTGGGGATGTGGCTCAGGCGGTGGCGTGCTCGCCTGGCATGCGTGCGGCCCGGGTTCGATCTTCAGCACCACATACCAACAAAGATGTTGTGTCCGCCGAGAACTAAAAAAAAAAATAAATATTAAAAATTCTTTCTCTCTCTCTCTCTCCTCTCTCACTCTCTCTTAAAAAAAAAAAAAGAAATAGAATTGATCAACAAATATATGAAAAAAATGTTCATCATCTCTAGTAATTAGAGAAATGCAAATCAAAACTACTCCTTTTTATATCTTATGGAAAGACTACCACGGCAAAGAAAAGGAGAGCACTTTGGATACTGGTTAAAAGTGTGAGCTTGGAAGTAAGCTCAGCCTGAGTTTGAGATCCAGAACCACTGTTAGAACTTTCAGTGAGTAACTGAACCTTTTTGCATTTCCGGATTTGTAGCTGTAGCTGTAAGCATCATCCTACCCACTGCATCTAGTTACTGCTCAAATTAAATGAAATGACCCCTGTTATGCACTCAGCATTGTGCCTATCACATGATATGGTGATAAGTGTGGGTAAAAAGGCAATTCCTGGATTCAAGTTGTTATTTATGAGATCTTTGTTTCAATACTTTCTACTTGAAGAAAATATATACTATTTAAGGGAACTACTTGGGAGGAATTTGGAGAAACCTGATCATCTATACTTTTGAATCCTGAAATCAAATCTATTGATTCCTTGACATTCCATCATGAAAGAAGCCTCCATCCCGGTTTTCCTATTGAGACTCCCTGCCAGCAGCCAACTGGGGAAAGCAGCTATGATATTAAGTTCACCTCTTTCACATACAGGATGCTGAAGAACTATGGTTCAATCAGTTTTAAAATAAATAAGAATAATAGTTTCCTTGTACAGTGTGGCTATTTTATCTAATTTAATGATAGAATGGTTGGGGCTCCCTAAAGCTAATTTGATTTTCTTCTACAGTTTTTCACTCTTTTTCCTTTTCACTTCTAAATAACAATTATGAGAGCAAGTCAATTGACTACTATAAACAAAAGTGAAGAAATAACAATTATGAGAGCAAGTCAATTGACTACTATAAACAAAAGTGAAGATGGAGAAATTGTTCCTGGGCCCTCAGTAAACTTGCACACATTTAAAATTATGATGCCTTACATCTGATCTCCCACTCTCTGCTGTAACTAGTTTGTGACTGAAGAGTTTCAGATGCCAAACTATAGGAATGAATGATAAAATGACCAATCAGGAACTTTTTATATTATTAACAAAATAATGTGAACTCCTAAATTGCAACAACATTTAATGTGTGTGTTAATTCTCACACTGGCTCCTAAACAAAACTTAAATTTAGGAAATACAGTGCATAATTGGGTCACAGTATTTTAATGGCAAAAATATGGATATGAAAATAAGACCTTTCCTTATTCTTCAGTGGACATTTGTAACTAAAAAGCCTCATGATGAATGGCTGTGACTCCCCCTCTTTAAAGGTCTTGTCAATTTCATTCATTTTGCTCAAGATTCTTATTCATTATATCCTCGGAGAGAGAAAGAGGTGCGAAACCCCTGAGCATATGGAAAATGAAAAGAATTGAACTTCAGACTGATGCCAAAAGTTTGGAGAAATAAAATGTTTTTTACTCTGCTCAATTCCATTTCAATCTGGACAATGTTATAAAAGAAGATTTTTGGAGGAAACTTTCTCAGATTCAGGACCAGAGAAGGAGAGTTGTGTAAACTCGCACAGGAAGAGAAAACTGAGGCCTGAATTCCTGGGCTTTGTCACACCTCCAGTTAGTGTGCTGATAACTGCATAGAAGTGCACAACTCCCAGTGGCTCATTTCAGTCCATCATTTATCATCTCAGTTAGGCTAATGAGCAAAGGCACAGATTGCCCTTTGTTGGACTGCTGAGGGTCAGAATCCCCCACAGGGACAGAGTGTTCTGTCCATAGCTCTTTAGTTGAAGCCCATCTCAGGAAGACTTATCTTGGCTCTCAGTCCCTTTTAATAGAATGGGAAGATGAAAATGGCAATCTTGGACAAGAAGAGTAACAATTGCATTATTCATGCTTGATTCTGGCTTGGTTTCAGGATTTTAATGATTTAGAAAGAAAAAAAAAATCAATCCAACAATTGACCAGTATAATTCAGCTCATGTTTACTGAGTCTGGTTTCACTGTGGAAAGGTTAGCTGGGGAGCCAGAACTGGCCATCTGTAAGGCCTCTCAAAATAGATGAGACTGAGGTAAAGTTACAGGACAGGAACAGATGTACGGGGAGTCTTCTTCAGTTCATATTTGTATCCCTATGGATGATGGAAAAGTGTTGGGTTTGGCCAAGGGAGACCTCTATTCAGCATCTTGATGTAGCATCTTGAGCTGATTTCTCTTGTGATACATATGGATTATTTTATATTTCTCTTTTTACTTCTTTGGCTCCTCCATTAGACTGTAAGCTCCTACAGAATTAGATTTATGCACGTGATATTCACAGTCATACCCATATGACATAGCACATAATGTGTGCTGAAAAAATAATGTGACCGTTTAGCACATCAGGAATCTACTTGGCCAAGAAGTTCATGATCATTTGCTCCAGAACCCTTGGAGGATGCTACAATGATCTAGAAATGGACTAGAAGAAACAGATATACACCAGGGATGAAAACAATGAGGACAGAAAAGCAATTATGGAGAAACATGTGTCCCCATCTGAAAGAGAGGGAGACACTAAGAAAAAAGAATGAGCAGGAGTAATTCTGAGTCCCTGATAGGATGTGCTAAGTAGTAGACTACTCAATTTTTTAAAGTATTGAATTAAACTGAAGTAAACTGAGTGGCAAGAATTTGGCCCACTGAAGGAACATCCTGGATAGTTCAAAGTAAGGTAAAATTCTCCTCTTTTGTGCCTCCTCACAATTAAATTAAATTTCTCTGATTATCCTTCCCACCATCCTGGGATCCTCCAGAACTAAGGGCATCTGAGAAGGATCCTGAAAACCACTCTGGGTACAAAGGCCCAACTTTGTGGAGTCTGACCAGGCTTTGTTGGGTTTTTCGCCCTGATGTTTCTGAGAGTGTCCAAGAATCACCTGACAGCCTGGGGATTTTAACCAAAGTCTTAGAATTTTGGCAACACCAAAGGGAAGTACTAGCAGGAAGCTCGCAGGGTAAGTAGTTTCTGAAGTAAAATATGATGACTGGAGACTAAATTAACTCTACTTAATCATGCATGTGATGGAATACTTACAGTCTTCAAAAATCATATAAAACACATGACACAGAGAAATATGCAATCTGTTTTTCTATAATTTCGCAAGGCAAAGCAGAATATCATGAAGCATGATTAAATATATATACATATCAAAATAAAAAAAGAGAAAGAAAAAGCTGTACATACGTAATGACATTTCCAAAACTTAATTTTTAGTATATTTTAAATGTCCTTAATAAAATAAATACATAAATGAATGAATGCTGTTGTTCATTGCTCTGTACCAAAGTATAATTCTAATGGGCTATAATTAACTACAGATTATCATAGGACAAAAATATAGTGAAGTCAATTATAGCAATTGCAATGGTGATGTATGGGTGCTTTGTGAGCAGCCTGGGCTTACGAGCTCATAACAACAACAAATAGGAATCTTTATTGTCTCTCAAATTAGATGCTAAAGGAGGTAAGCTGCTAAAGGTGACCATAAACTGTCAGAATACTCCATCATTAATGGTGCAGCGGGAATGGGTGGCAGCGGGGTCAGACTCCACACACTCAAACTTCCAGGAACCTGAGAGGCTCTTGGAGGGGACACTGAGGGGACACATAGGCAATGTGTCCCTTCTCCTAACTACTTATTGGGCACAACTGGCTCCTTCAACAAGTTGCGCTGGATCTGAGCAGTCTCCCTTCCTCCCACATTCCTCTTTAAAGGCAACATCTCTGTCCTATCTATTAAATCAAAGCTGAAAGAGAATTATGTCAGCTGCTCTAAATTTTTTTTGTGACTCTGTCCAGCAAACTTTGCAGCAGGATGGGGCCTGCTTTAAATCTCTCTCTTCCTCTTTAGACAAATCCAATGAGCTCTGATCCCTCTATATTTCTAACATAGGTTAGAAGGAAAGCACCTTATTAGGATGCCCTGGGAACCCTGAATAAGATTTAGTCTGGGGACAAAGAGACACAATGCTGTTATTCAATATGCAATATTCTATTATTAATTCTTTTGTCTATCCAGGAAATATTGATCGGAAACCTCCTAGGTACTAAGACCCAGATAAAGAGATTAATATAATGCAATCCCCACCCTCCCATTTAGTAGAGAAGACATATTTAAACAAATAATCACAGTATTGTGTTACAGGATTTAAGAGAGGTACACTGGATGTTAGGGAAAACAAAAGGGTCATGTAGCTCTCTAGTCACCTCATGTTTTAGTGCTGGGAGGGTTAGCAACAGCTCTAAGGTGAGTCATGAAGCTGAGTCTGATATGCGGACAATAGGTGTGGAAAAGCTTCCAAGCCCAGGGCAGCAAGTGCAGAAAGCACAGAGGCACATAGCAGCACAACACTTGCAGGAAATGACAATGGCAGCTTGTAGGGCACATATGGGTACAACTCCTGCTCACCTCCTTCAACACAGAAGGGAGACAGAACAGTCCATGACCAAATGCTTTTACTATGAATCACTTAATCATACATAGGGAATGTAAAAAAAGTAAACACAGTCCTTTATTTTTGGCTCCAGGGGCATGTTCTGACTCATGTAAAATCCTTAGTAAAATAGGTGTTCAAGAGGGGCTCCTCCCCACTCACCCCACCAGTCCCTCTAACTAGCACCTATGTGTAGCATCAATTTCCACAGTGGCCCTGTGGCCTTGTAGGAGCAAAGGTCAACCAGTCATCTTTCCTCTCTGATTTCCTCTCCTCTCTCCTTCTCCAGTTCTTTAATCCATTTAAATTTTCTCATTCTCTCGTCTTCCAGCTCTTCTTATAAAACTGTCTTAGTTTTTTTTATTCACTTCTGCTGCTGGACTGGGTCAGAAGCTTTAAATCTAGAGGTTGGGGAAGAGAGCCCATGAACTGGTCTCAGGGTCAAATATCTAAAGAAGATCATCAGGTCTTCCACGTGGTCTAGTTTAGCTACCTGCTAACAAAGCATTTGCCTATTATTATTATTATTATTATTATTATTATTATTATTATTTTGGGGATTGAACCATGGGCTGTCTACCATTGAGCTATACCCGAAGCCCTCTTTGTTTTTTTATTTTGAAATAGGATCTTGTTATGTTTCGGCCTTGAATTTGAGTGCCTCCTGCCTCAGCCTCCTGAGTCGCTGGGATTATAGCAAATTATTATATTAAAAGAAAATCTGACAACTTCTCTACCTTAGGTAGTATTCTCAGCTTGGTGATGCACAGCCCATGAGGATTGGGAGAGACTGAGAACAAAGAAAATACATCCCATCTGACAAGATGTGACACTTGAGAAGTAAACAGAGGTCTTATGAATGAAGAACTTTGCATGTTCTAGGAAGGAACTTGAACTACACGAAGATTTTCCCCAGAGGTGGGGAAAAGAGGTAACCCCACTTCATATCATTAGCACTATTTTTGTGGGCCTTTGTTCTGAAGGGACTATTTTATAGCCTTCAGGTATTGGGGTGTTTGGTATGAGAGATAAAAAGTTATAAGCAGGGAACTTACATGATGTTTAGTTTTTGAAAAATCTTGCTATTGGTAGTGGTGGAGAAGGCTGAGGACATGACAAATGGGGACAAGAAGACAAGTTTGGGAGCAGTTGGAGAGCCAGAAGAAAGGTGAGGTGTTGTGGATGACCAAGCAAATGCCAAGATTCAAGAGGTATCTAGAAGGCAAAATCAATAGAGTTTAGTGATTGACAAGAGGTAGAAGGTGGGGTTCCTATGCTCTGCGTTCATGTAGATCCTTGTATTTCCAACACTGAATTCACATCTCACTGTGTTAGCATTTCTTATTAAAGTCTTCTGTGCCACTCTATGAAGTCTAAAACACACAGTGCCTGATAGGCACAGGTGATTGGCTGAATGGACCAACAAATGAATGACGTAAAGAATGACTCACTGTCGTGGCCTGAAAGACTGGTGGTTAGGGTAGCTACCATCTAAGAGAGGGAGCAAAGGAGGAAAAGAAGTTTTGAGTCTCAAACTGCAGTTTTGTTTTCATCACATTAGGTTTGGGGTGTCTCTAGGATCTTGAGGGAAGATATTTAGCTGCAACTCAAGCCCAGGGGAGGATTTTAGTCTGGTAAGACAGATTAGGTGGCTGTCAGTGAATAGGTGGACATTCATAGCACAGGTGTGGGTAGGACAAATATAGAGAATGAAGCAAAGGGGATGAAAGACACAGAAGTTATTTCTAACAGAAAGCTGGTAGCTTTGGGTTTTGTGACTGCTTTTATTGTTTATTGAAATCTATGTGCAATACCATGAAATTCACTAAGTGATTTTTAGTATCTTCACAAGGTTGTATCGCCCTTATCATTGGTTGTCTAACTCCAGAACATTTCCATCATCCTCAAAAGAAATCCCATGCCCCATTTGCAGTCACTCTCCATTCCCTCTTTCCACTGCCCCTTGACAACCATGAATTATCTTTCTGAGTCTATGGATTTGCCTCTTCTAGATACTTCTTATAGACGGAATCATACTATATACAATGTGACTTTTGTGTCTTACTTTTTCCACCTAGCATGACATTTCAGGGTCCACCTATATTATAGGATGTCTCAGTACTGTATTCAGAAGGCTGGTGTTCAATCACTTTTTGTTTTGTTTTCAAGATGAGGTCTCCAGGTACTTCCCAGGCTGGTCTCAAATTCCTGGGCTTGAGTGATCCTCTACCTCTGCCTCAGGAGTACTTGGTACTAAAGGCATGCATCTTCACACTTTGCTGGTGTTTAATCTTTAGCAAAGTTTTTTGCATTCTCATCCTAGACTTAGGAGACTCTCCCAGACCTTTGAGTATGTCTCTCAGAGTCCAAAAGATGAGTGCCTTCATCAACTCATAGAATTTGGAAAGCCTTTATGTAAAAAAACAAAACAAAACAAAAAACATAGAAAATATCCTCAGCTACTTTCTGAAGGTGCCCTTGAACAGTCTAGACTCCCAGGAATCTCTTTGCTCTGACTCCTAGGGTACTCACTGTGTGATCTACATGATTACATTCCAGGTTCTGTAAAATCTCCATCTTACTTCTCTGTCATTGAAAATTCCTGGTAAGGTAAGGGGGATCTATTTCATGCTGTGTTTTTCTTTTACTATTTGCAAAACTCAGCATATTATTATATGAGATTCTTATCTACAATTGAATAGAAACCAAAATGGTACTTAATCTCTCTAATTACTGCAAAGTTTCCAGAAACATTACAATTTTGTTTTTTAAATGGGTTTGACTATATATTTTTTTTCTATAATAGATTCTATAATGGACTGCTCTTGAATTAACTCAAGTCACAACAATTATTCTGCCTTTTCTTAGAACTCGTCCTTTTCCCCTATCCCAGAACAATATCCAGCTTAGAATGCTTTGGTCCAGCTCTAGGACCAATAAGTGGCTTATGGCTGGCATCTATTCTCAATGCTTAGTACCCAGATCATCATATCAGTTTTTAAATATTTTCAATATACTTCCTGTGCCACCATCTACATACAAAAAGCTCTAGGATTCCAGCAGAGGTTTTTCCCCCAATATGCTACCTTTGTCACAATTAGATTCTTCAAGTAAAGAACATATGATCCAGGCTTTTCCAGTTACATTCCTCTATGGGGAATTTGGATTTGGCTTATCCTTAGCCTATGTGATATATTATACAAAAACAGAAAGTGATTTCAGAAGATACTAGAAGTTTGCAAACTGAAAAACCAGAAAAAACTAAGCTGAGCAGGTAAGAGAAAGAAACCAGTGAAATAGTACTAAAGAGAAAGCAGTTCAAGAGATGGAGCTGGAGTCGTAGGGGCATTTAAGGCCCTGGTTCCCCTTCATTCTTGCCAGCTGGCTGCGTCAGCCCTGGAGTTCCATTAAATGCTCATCTATCTTTATGTGCTGTTCATGTGTCAAGGTGCTAATATTACAATTTATTGGGGGGAAAGAATCAGAAAGGAAAAGAGATACCTGTGTTTTATTATTTTCCTCTCACCCCTCCCCCATTCTGCCAATTCCCCACCCTGTTCACCCAGGATGATTGATGTTCAGCTGGTTTGCACCTGTGTGGCTCCTGTGATCATAAAATATTTTGAATATTTCTGCTTCTCAGATCCACACCCCTGCACCTGCACACACCCCATCTCTCATGTTCCTGCCAGCACAATGGGAGGGAGGAACAGAAATTGATTTTCTTTGAGTGAAAGAAAGTTTACTAACATGCCATTCCTTGTACAGTAGAGTTTCTAATAAATACCTCTTTTTAGCTTTGACCAGCTCAAGGGAGTTTTTGTTACCTATAAACAAAAGAGCTAAACGCATTCAGAATGCTTTTAATATAGGCATAAAGATTAAAAAAAATTGAATGGAAGAGATGGTAGAAATTACATTATCATTTGATAGATGAGAAAACAGATCCAGAAAGCTAAAGAACCTTGTGGTTTCACATAGATGTCAGGGTGGAGACTGTGGGTCTCTTTCACTCCATGAGTCTTACCCTTAAGCACCCTCTCCTTCAATTTACAGCCCTGGCATTGTGCAAAGATGGGAAATGTTTGCATTATTTAATTTCACAGAAATATGAACCTATGTTCTTACTGTTTTTCGGATTATTTTGATTAGCAAGAAAAGTATAACTGCAGTTTAATGGGTGCATGGCCATACTGAATCAATGCTTGTTCGATTGCTAGGAGATTTCAACTGTGGTGGACAAGCAGGGATTGATGTGCCTTGTGGTATAGTGGTTGAATGCAATAATTGTTAAATAAAGACAAAACTGAACTGGCTAGGACACATTAAAAGGATTTCCTGCTCTTTGCTTTGCAGCTGCCAAGCCCTCTGACCATTTCTATGTGATGACTCCACCTTATCAGGACAAACCATCTTCTCATTTCATTGTGGTTTCCACGGCCACTTTTTGCATTCTTCATCTTGGGGTAAACTTGGAAAATGAGGAAACCTAGAATGTCTTGAGTCATCAGGGATGTCCTATAACACAGGGTGTGAAATGGTTCTTTGATTGGCTGAGTCCCAAACAGGCTGATGGTAGCATGTGTCCTTCCAGGTGTAGTAAGTGCCTAATGTCTAGCCGATGCTCTGAGTGTGCCCAGGTGAAACAAAATCACAGCCTGCAAACACTCCCCAGGTCTGTCAGGACACAGTATCTCTGGTCCATGGGCATTTCTAAAACTCCAAACTGGATAAACTCAGGAGGTGGGATCAGTCCTCTCAAGGTAAGGAAGGGCTCTGCATTTTTACCTCATCTGGGTCACAACTTTCAATGCACCTGTGGATACAGCATTTAAATTTTCTTTGTTTCAATTTATTTATGCAAAATATACTATAGACTTAACTTCTGAGCCTTTTATTCAGAATTTCATGTCTTCCATATTTTAATACACATTTTTCATTTTTCACCAAAATAGTTATATTTAACCAAATAACTATTGTTTTTCCCAGGCTATATACTTCTCAAAGGTAAAAGCATTTACTCATTTTTTTATACTGCCCAGAATTCTGCCAGGGTAGCAGTATTTAAAAATCCATGTATAATGACTTCACAATCATACTTCAATTTAGTAAACTTTTAGTGACTCCGAATTCACCCCTGTCCTCACCTTGTAGTGCTGACAATCTTATCCCCTCATTTATGGGAAGGGAATGGTCTCAGACTGGCCAATCATAATTTCCTACCCTATGGCCACAGGGATGGAAATGTAATCCAAACTAAACATTGCCTAAGACTGGAGCTATAGACCCAGTTCTGGCCCATGCAACTTAAAGAAAATCTGCTGCATGCAGCTTTGGGGAAAAAAAAATCTTTTTTTTGCTAGTAAAGAAGACCATCATAGTCTCTTCCTATTTTTCCTCCTTTTGACTTGAATATAAATGTTATGGTTGGTGCAGAAGCAGTCATCTTGGGATCACGAGGGAAAGATCAAGAGAATCACAGAGATGATAGTCCTGGTATCTTCAAGCCACCCAAACTATAACAAACAATTACCTGGCTCTAAACAAGTGTTGTCCAACTACAATCCCTGTGCCAAATCTGTTTTGTTTGATTTAGGGGCACTGCCTAAACAGGCTAGCACTGTGGGCAATAAAGACTGAGCCAGGCCATCCTCTTCTGCATTTACTTCCCCTTCTGCTCTCAGCATTCATCTCCTAGTGAACAGCTACGTATTGTCAGTGCTGAATGCCCAGCTTGTTGCCACAAATATACTGGGACATTACCATTGACAACTGCTGGGCACTGGGTAGTAATCTCTCAGTCCAAAAGTTAGTAAGCCTGAAAGTCACCCTGCCTTGATCAGCTGCCCAAGCTGTTTTGGCTGGGCTTGCCAGGAATAGACGAGGACATATGGGACTGTAGGTGTCACTGGGGCAGAGTGAAAATGACCATGTGAAAGACAACCCCGTTAATGAAAGACCCCCGTTTCCCTGTCCAAGGAGAATCACACGAAACACTGGCTGCAAAAGCACGAGGGGGTTTATTGAGACACAGGCGCCTGCGGGTGCCCAGTAGAACCTCAGCCGGAGCCTTGGTGAACTGGCACACCGGGCTTGGGGATACAGAGATTTTTATAGGGTTTGGGACAGGTTTCGCGCGCGCGGGAAGCAACAGGTTTCTTATTGGTTTGTTTAAATCTAGCATATAGGCCATCTAGGGGGTACAGGTCTGCATTCCAAAAACCACAGGTCTGCATTCTATTCTTTCTGTTCCTGCTTATCTGTTCCGGTTTATTCATTCATGCCTCAGGATGCGGGTGCTCTGTTCTTCAACAGAACTGTTGTCCACAAAGCATGCCTGGCGCCTGAACCTGTTTATGGCCTGCCTGATATCTTGGCCTTAGGTAACTGGGCTAACTGGGCTAGGGTCTTTCATTCCCCCCTTTTTCTTTATCATGGATAGAATCTTATATCCATTGTCCTGTGTTTTCCCTGAGTCATTCCCAGCATGGCCTCCATTTTAGATTTCACTCGATATTAGACCCCAATTTATCTAACTACACTGACTACCTAACTTTAAATCTGGCTTCATTCCCCCCTCTAATTTGGGAACTCCTTACTGCTGTGAGGAAGGGGGACGAAGATGATCTCTCTGGCTTCTTCAGGCTGAAAAGGGACGGTGTGGGGCAAGCAGTTTGGAGTCCCCCTTAAAAATATCGGGTCTATCGAGTGGTCCATGCTAAAAGTCCAATTGAGAAGTAATAGGCTGGAGGGCCATTCGAGTGATAGGCGGTCTATAAGAGAAACAAGAATTCATTAGTACTGGAACCAGATTGATGCAGCAAGAAATGCCACAGCACAGAAACATGCCAATGAGTATAATGGCCAAGACAAAGATCAACAATGTTTTCTATCAGGCAGTACCAGGAACTAGGAGTTAAGATACTGTTTCCAGACAATGTTGCTGAGGACATGGCTTCTATCTAAGCATGTAAATCTTTAAGGATATTTGTCACATTGCCAGAATTATCAGGGATGTAAACACAACATTTAACTTTTAGGGTTACAGTTGTCCTTCCCTTAAGATATAGTTTAATAATTTGATATCATCTGATCTTGCATAAACCTTTTACTAGTATGACCTGTGTCTAATAGAGAAATCTTTAATTCTGCAAACATTAAGCCTACCTGCGTTGGTTAGAAATAAAGGCCTTAGACTAAAACTACTCTAGCAGTCCCTTTTGATAGTTATCAGGCATTCCTACTCCAGTCTACTTATTTATGGAAGTTACATTTAACTATTATTATTATTTAAGATGTCCAGGAACAGCTGTGCTTTGGCTTTGACTGTCTTTGCTAAGTGTTTAAGATGAAGCAAGTCAAACTGACTTTGTTTCCATCTATTGTTAATAGTCAGCTGAGTCTCTCCTGGGAGTCCTCGGGAACTTCACAGCAGCTTCTCAGTTCTGCTAGTGCCATTTGCGCTAGGATGGGTCATTTGCGCTAGGATGGGTCCAGGCCTTGCTTGACCACGTGGCTTCCCTCAGAAGCATCAGGGATGTCTCCCTTTTCTGCCGACCCTCCTCTCCACAGCAAATGCACTGATTGGCTTTCTGTCCTCCACTGGTCTCATTAATCTCCCTGATCAGGAGGTTATGTGGCCTAGAGTTGCAAAGCCCTTTGGAGAAGTCCCCTATCCCTGATTCAGACTGACTCAGAGGGCAAGAGCCAAATATTGGTTTTCTTGGCCCTTTAATTTAACTTTAATTTTAAAACTTAATCTTAAACATCTAGCAAATAAACTTCAACAGCCTTATACTAAGTACTGGGCTTTAGTACCTATCTCTCTATCCTGTAGGTGATAACTCCTTATCTTAAGTTAACCCAGGTTGTGAGTTCTTAAAGCAGTACCTCTTTAAAACATTAACAGGCAATCTTTAGACCATCTAAAAGCAAACTACAAAACAAAACTAACTAGGATAAAAACATATTTAGTTTATGTAATAGCTACCTTGAATTCTGGCAGAGTTATACATTATAATCCCCTGTTTGAGGTCCTGGCAATTGTGACAAAAACCAACTTTTGGACACAACCTTAAATGCACTGAAATCTGGCCTACTTCTTCCATAGTCACTTTCACATGAGATGGGACATAGAGCCTTATCTCAAGTAAGGCGGGGCTCTTCATAAGTCTTAAATACTATAGTTCTGAAGCTGATCTTTGCTTTTTAGACATCTACATAAATTGTTGCTCAAATTTATATGAATATTAGCTAACACAATATAATATCACATCTAAAACATGAATTAAACAAAGGCTGAAAACTTTTAACCTTTTGTAGAAAAGTAGCAAAGTACTTTTGTGTTTTACAATAAAAACTTTACCCAGATCAGGCTCTTATTGACTTAAAAATACATTTAAATTGTATCTCAGTGTAAAAAGTAACATGGAACTTTACATAACTTATTGATAATAAGTACAGTTATAGAACACAAATGATATAAATAAATTTCCAACATGTTTTTCTTTTAAGCCTAAATTACCATACACTTTTAGAATACCAGCTTGATATAATGCTCTTTCTAAAGCTTCTACCTTATAGACTTGTATACCTGGAAGATATGAACACATTAATGGCACCAATTACATTGATGTTTTTATATTAACCAAGTTTAGCTTTTAAAGAAACAACATAGCACAATTCTCTAAAACAACAGCACTTGTTTAACCAGCTGTTTAATTTCTTTAAGATTACTTGCTCAAAAACTTACACAGACCTTCTTTATCACTTACTTAAACCCTCTTAATTACTTAATCATATAGACTCTTATCCAGAAACACACTTTCCCTCTTATTAAATCCATACCTAGAACCTTCTAGTTTCTCTTTTTTATCTGTTAACCTCCTTCTGTTCACATTTTGAAACAATACCTGTAAACCTTTGAATCTAAGCAGATTATTTCATAGACATCAACATTTTATTAGGGCCTTTTTGAACACCTAGGAAAACTTATAAGCTTAATTTTAAAGACATCTTTACTTTCATCTGTTTACCCAATTTAAATTGAACCATTTGAATCACGTGAGTCAAAGATATTTGGATCCATTTTTTTTAATTTATATGAGCGCTCCTCATCTGTCAATTGTTATATCACTGCAGGATATATGGACATACACATATACAGACATACCGACATACAACATGTAACACAAGTGTAACACACAACACAATGGTGGAGGCCTTGCAGCTTCCTCAGGTGAAATCTCATTGCAATGTTAAAAAAACTCCAGTTGATCAAAAATAGAACTTATCAGAAAAACATTAACTTGTCTGTAGGAACAAAATCATGAGCTCAAAGAAAAAAAAAAAAATTACAGAATCTAAAAAAGCAAAAGTCCTAAAAAGATTAACCGGCCAGTAATTAGTAAATGCCATACAATTTACTTCTTGGTTTGGTCTAGTTTGAGTTCAGGTAAAAAGACACTTTTACTCTTTTATTTTTTTTTTTTTTCCCTTGGGCCTGAGCTCCAGGCTGCTTCTGTTTGCATATCAGCTTAAAGCCCTGGCTGAGGTCTGGAAGGGACTGGGAAAGCCAGAATTCTTGAGCAGAAACTTTATGCCTAAGGCATTTTAACCATAAGTCACAATTTATCTTCCTACACTAGAAAAATTTGCTTACACAAAACTGAAAATAGGATCTTTCTTGATAATATAAAAGCCACCATCAGAAGAAGTTCCTTCAGGATCATTAAGCTACTTTCTTTGTTCTGAAGTTCCTAAAGTAGTATTAAGTTACATTAAATCACCTGGAAAAAAAATCCACACTACCATGTATATCTAAAATTAAGCTTTGAAAATTCCCAAGACTGTTGCTAATAAATGTCATTTCAATGAGCCAGACCAACATTTTAATTCAACACTTTTTCCTAAATCTTATACACTGAGAGAAACAGATACCAAATCATAATCTACTATCCTTGCCCAAATCAATGCACTGTATACCTAGTAAAATCTCCTTAGGCTACCCAGTTCAAAGATTGATAAAAAATAAAACTGAATGATTGGGAGTTACTTGCCAACTTGGAAGTAGAGTTCTTTTAATTTTCTATCCTAAGTATTTAAGTTCTCTGGCATGAATTATCTGAAATCACAAACTAAACAATTACTTAACCCTAACTTTTAACTGCAAGATTATGCAATGCTTCAAACTCATTTAGATACCAGATGAAACATCTTTTAGACACACATTTAGCCTAGATTATCCCCAAGAAACAATCTATAATAACCTTTAAAACAGACCAGACAAGAAAATATCTCTCCAGGTTTTGAACTTCCATTTAATTATGACTCCTATCAGTGGCACCTTAGATTTCCCATGAGTGGACCAGATGTTCTCACATAGGGTCTCAGTGTGACTGACTTTACTGCATTTAGGTGGGGTAATCCTTACAGTGAAGAGAAAAAAATGAGGAAATTTCCCCAAAGCGGAAAAATGCTCTGGCAGCTGCTGGGAATTCCTCAGTTTTCCCTTGCACTTACAGGATTGATTAGCTTCTCTAGTTTGGTTTGACCTTAGGCACTAGGCATCTCTTAACCTTCCAGTAGAGTCAGTTTTTAATTTGCCTTAGGTCTTAAAGGGGGAAGGGTGTATCTCCACACCTCTAAGGCAGATTGGAATTGGGGACTCTGCATTGGTTCAAAGTAAAACAATGCCATCACACTTAACAGAGACACAGACAAAGAGACACACAGGGACACACACAAAGACATAGATTCCCTTTTCAGATTGTCAAAAAAATGAAAATGGGTGCTGGCCCCAAGCCGACTGGGGCCTTCCCTTCAGACAAACGGATTGGGAGAGCACAACACCAGATTGGGAGATTAGTTCTCTCGCCAGGGTGTTGGGGTGGAGACAGACAGGACAACAGAAACAAAAACATAAAACACAGAATTCACAGCGCGGCCACAGAATTCGCAGCGCGTCGTGGATTGCTACTAAAGGCTCAGGCGGACCACGGATCCGTCAGCTACAAAACACTTTACCAAATACTTCACAAAATACTACAGGCAATCCACTCAGAGCCCAGAAAGGGGCTAGGGTCTCCCGACCATGGGGGATGGACCCGGAGGGTTATTGGTGGCTGGATCTACTTGTTCTTCTTCTTCCTCCGAGGAAACCTGGATGGAGTCAGGAGCCGGTATGGGTTGGGGCTGATAGGGTGGGGGTGGGGCTTCGGAAGGAGATCCTGGAGCAGGCTTAGGCGGAGAGAAAGGGGCGACCCAAAGGGGGGGGTCAGAGGCCAAATTTTCCCAGGTAACGATATAGGGTCCAAGTGTCCCTGAGGACCTTGGATGAAAACCTAGGACTTCACCTGTAATATAAGATCAAGGTTAAATGTTCCTTCTTTAGGCCAGCCCACATTGAGTGTTGGCCATTCCACAGTGCAGAGTGTTATCCATTTCTTCTTTTTGACCTCTACCGAGAGGTTATCTGCCTGATTCCAGATGTCCTGCCAATGGTCGAGGGTGAGACTCAAAGGAGTCCTGACTGATTGCCCCATGTTGGTTTTAGATGAGGAGATAGAATACAGAGAAACAATAACACAATAATCACAATAACACTACAATCGGACCGAATAGAAAGAGCACTGCCCAACTTCAAAACAAATGGCTTAGGTGGAGCAGAAGCCCCACCGCTGCCTACAAAACCAAATGGCTTAGGCGAAGCAGGAGCTTCGCCGTTGCCTACAAAGACCAAATGGCTTAGGTGAAGCAGGAGCTTCACCGCTGCCTACAAAGTGCTCCCCGGGACGTCTCCCGGGGTGGCAGGGGAGAAGTCCGAGTTCGTCAACTCCTTCTCAAGCTGCCCAAAATACAAAGCGACTACGCGTAATCGTACAAATGCAGCGCATAGAAACAAAGTATCAGCCAAGAGTTACAAACATTACAGACATAGAAGTGACACCAGACAACACGACAAACACGACATGAGCTGGCCAGCTTACCTCCCAGTGATGCTGGTGGTCCTCGGGCAGGGATCCGGACGGGGTGGGGGAGGGGTATCTCGGTGGGACCTCCAATGAAAGACAACCCCGTTAATGAAAGACCCCCGTTTCCCTGTCCAAGGAGAATCACACGAAACACTGGCTGCAAAAGCACGAGGGGGTTTATTGAGACACAGGCGCCTGCGGGTGCCCAGTAGAACCTCAGCCGGAGCCTTGGTGAACTGGCACACCGGGCTTGGGGATACAGAGATTTTTATAGGGTTTGGGACAGGTTTCGCGCGCGCGGGAAGCAACAGGTTTCTTATTGGTTTGTTTAAATCTAGCATATAGGCCATCTAGGGGGTACAGGTCTGCATTCCAAAAACCACAGGTCTGCATTCTATTCTTTCTGTTCCTGCTTATCTGTTCCGGTTTATTCATTCATGCCTCAGGATGCGGGTGCTCTGTTCTTCAACAGAACTGTTGTCCAGAAAGCATGCCTGGCGCCTGAACCTGTTTATGGCCTGCCTGATATCTTGGTTTCATATCTTGGCCTTAGGTAACTGGGCTAACTGGGCTAGGGTCTTTCACATGGAAGTTGCCATCCCCATTGTGCACTCAGCTGGCCAGACCCCTCCTTCTTGAACCAATAAGCTCTTTCTTCCAAGAATATCTCTAAGAGAAGACAACTAGCTGCAAAGTGTGCCCACCTCAAGCAAATGGGGCAGTGAAGGAGTTTTTTCTCCTGTTACATCACTGCCTCCATTATATCTTCAATTGCCTCTTATCCTGCAATATTTACTTAAAATCTTTACTATCTGAGCCTACATGAAATTGTCAATTCTTGATCTAAGCAATACCTGTTAGGTCAAGGAAAAAAAAATGAAGGTACTGTGGTCAAGTTTCCCCTTATGTGTATTCAAACTCATTTCTAATTTACATTAATAATTAGGACTTCAATAGATAAAGAAGTTTTAGGGAGAGCACAAAGGACAGCCTGAACAAAAGTAGAGCCATGTGTGAGGAAAGCAAGACCTGTCTTTGGTTTGAGAATGAAGCAGCAATTCCCTCCTAAGATGTTTCTTTTTATCTTTGTAAAGAGCTACAACACCCTAGTTTCTGCTTCTGTAATTATGCTTGCTCAGCACCTGTGGCAGGAACCAGAGCTGCCTGAAGGAAGGAGGTGAGATCAAGGCTATTTGCATGAGAAAGTCTTGAAACCTGCAAGTCTGTGCTGTACAAAAGATACTGAGAACAAAGGGTTGTGCTCAGCCTTCAGAGAGAACTCTTTTGAGCCTGCACCAGTGCTGAATAAACCTCGCTCTTCTACATCTGTAAAAGTGCCATTTGTCTCTTTCTATTACCATCATTTTTGTATTTCCTGTAACAAGAACAAGGTTAGTGTGGCTAAACTAACCTTGTTCTTGTTACAGAAAATACTTCTTTTTAAATTGCATATATATATTTCATATATATTTTTCTTTTATATAGGCACAAGAATACTAGATACTGAACTTCTATGTCTGAATAGATCCAAGAGTTCTTTTAACTAGTATAAACATTCCTGAGTCACAAAAAAAAAAAAAAAAAATTGCAGGTCATGTTCATTAGTTGGTCATGAAATCAGTTTAGTGGGCTGCAACTAACATTTGTTTAGTTTACATTTGGTCTTTACATGAATTTTCATAGCAATTGTATTCATAACAGTCCTAAACTGGAAATAACTCAAACTCAAATGTCCTTCAACTTAAAAAAAAAAAAAGTTGAACAAACTGTGGTACATCCACATCATGGAGTTCTACTCAGCAATAAAAAGGACAAACCATCAATACAAGGCACAACTTGGATCGATCTCAAAGGAATCAGGCCAAGTGAAAAAAAAGCAATCTCAAAGTGTTATTTACTGAATGATCCACTTATACAATATCACTGGAATGGGGGAATTATAGAAATGGAGAGTAGATTTATGGATGATGATGGAACTTTTAAGTATCTTGATTATGTTGGTAGCCACACCAATCTGTACTTGTGATAAACTGTATAGAACTGCGCGCGCGCACACACACATACTCACACACCCAAATAGGTGCATACAAAATGGGTGACATTTAAACAAAATGGGTAGGTTGTATCAATATCAGTTTCCTGTTTTAATATTGTAGAATTATGCACGATATTACCATTGGGGGGAACTGGGTAAAGGGTATATGAGATCTCTCTGTATCATTTCTTAATACTGGGGCTAAGGAGCCAGGCTTGGAGGTGCACACCCCAGCAGCTCGGGGAGGCTAAGGCAGGAAGATCACAAGTGAAAAGCCAGTCTCAGCAACTTAGCCAAGGCCCTAAGCAACTCAATGAGACCCTGTCTCAAAATACAAAATAAAAAGATCTGGGAATGTGGCTCAGTGGTTAAGTGCCCTAGTTAATTTCTGGTACACACACACACACACACACACACACACACGGGAGTGGGGGGATATTCTAATTTGTTACAATTGAATGTGAATCTACAAGTACCTCAAAATAAAAAGTTAAAAAAAACCTGAAGAAGAGGATGTTAACTTTTAGCCTTGCAGAGTCCATGGAAAGAGGATACAAAATGTTAAAGATAGAGGATTGTGTTCACAACAGAGATTGGCAATGCTGAGAATATGGCTGAATGGCAAGCCAGTTCATTTCAACCCGAACTTGCTGTATCAACACTACTGCAAACTCTCTTCATATTCACTTAATTCTACTCCAAGTATAAGGACCGGATATATTTCAGACAATTTTACAGAACATTTTCTACTGCTTCCTTTGAATTAAATTATAAAATGAGCTCTTTTGGGGGGAAAACCTTGAATCTATGAGTACATTGATTCATTTTGAAATGACACTTTATTTCCTGTTCACATAGGTAAAAAACGAAATTGAGACTTTTCTTAAAATATTTAGTGTAAGTCACTAAACAACTAATTCTTGGAATTAAAGAACTAGAGGAAAACCTTATTACTAGTGTTCATCTCAAGGTAAGGCAGGAGCTTTTAGCACTTTTTCATTAATTGAATGTAAAAGTGTAAAACACCTACATGTACAATATGTCTTGCTGTGAGAGATGGTTAAAGTGAAAAATCCAAGTGTAACAGAAGATAGCAGAAGTTAGGCTGGGACTAGATAATAAATGTCAGTCTGAAGAATTGTGCTTTAAAGCTGCCTACCATGAGGTGCCCTGAGGACTCTTCAGGAGGTAACCAGATCCAGAGAAAGAATGGTTTGACAGGTGAAAGGATCAACAAATAGTTAGTACATTAGGCCTGGGTACTGCAGGTACCAGACGGGCAGGAGAGAGTGACTTAGAATTCTTTCAGTGCAAATGATAGAAATTCGACTCAAACTCTGGTAAGCAATTACATATATCGACTGACATAGCTAGGAAAAATATTAGGTTATTTTCAAGAACCAAATAAAATGAGCTGCAGCACACAGAAGCTGTAATGACAGAATGAGGACTTGTTACTGCTAAGTCTCTCCCTCTCTCCATGAGTTTGGCCTCATTCTTTCCTGCACAGAAGCTCTCTGAATGTTGTGGTGAAGACTGCTTCCAGGAGTCTGGGACTCATTTCCTCCCCCAATTTAGCAAGCCTACTAGACTTTGTCTAGAATCTGGCCATCAATCCCAGTAAATGACTCTGAGAGGTCTTGCCATGGTGGCCTGCCCATTCCTTGTTCTGAACCTTTTACAGTATTACAGTCAGAGTGCTTTTGGCTGGAAGCCACAGAATGAAAGTGATTTAAATAATGAGAATAATATAAAATTTTACTTATAAGAAGCTCTGAGACAGGTTAATAAAGTGACATAATAAGGCCAAGGTCCCAGGTAGGCCTCTCTGCCAGTCTCTTGACTTCCCCCTCAAAGGCAAGTTGGCTGCAGCATTTCCAAGAACCATCTATCTCCTCCTGTAACAAAGTTCAGGGAAAGAAGAAGTAATTTGTAATTTGCATCCATAGTTAGGATGAGGAAATCTTGCCAGGAAATAGTCTTTTCAATTTCATTGTTTATTAACACTAGGTCACTTGGCAGCTGGAAGATGAAGGACGCAGCCTTGCGCGAGGACAAGAGCTGGGAGCAGCAGCTTGTGTCACTGCCTGGGTCCTGCATCCGAGGTGTCCAGCCTCAAGCAGGAGGCACCAGGGCTGGAGGGCCAAGGCAACAAGCTCTTTATTGGATACTGGTCACCTATTACCATAGACATGGCAGTGGAAAGGGAAAGAAGGCACTGATTTAATGGTGGTTTAGTAAGCATTGCTGAGGAAATGGAAACTTCTCAGTTTCTTGCAGATATATTGCTAAAGATTTCAGCCAGTAAGTATCTACAAACTCTTAAAGAGAAGAGGGAAGAAGATGAGGAGAATAATAATGATGAAAGTGACAATGATGAGGCAGAATCTTAAGCCAAGAAAGAAGTGCTTCTAGAAGTTACCTGGTGAGGACCCTCCTGGGTGACCCTTATTGCTCTCAAGCAAGCCCGCTATCATGTAGCTTGATCTCATCACTTTTCCAGAAACTTCCAGTACAGCATACTCCTTCATGTTTAAGACAGTGCACCCATACCGTAAAAAGCTAAATGGAAAATAGCCAGACCTCGGTCTGACAGGCCACCCTATAGGTGGAGGCCACCAGGAGAGAATCCTGTGACACCGGCCCTGCAGCTGAGACCACCGTACTTTCCTTTCAGTGCAGATAGATTTTTGAAGATATTCTGAATAAGCTCTGAATTTATGTGTATATTCTGAGATTAGTTCTTCTCAAGAAAGAGCTAAATTCAGTTTTAGCTAAATATGCACTTTATAAGTAGTATTTTACCTTTGAGTTTGTGTATTTTTTTAAATATCAACTATTTGTTCAAATGTCATTTTTAAAAAAAAATATCTATTTTTAGTTGTAGTTGGACATAATACCTTTATTTTATTTATTTATTTTTATGTGGTGCTGAGGATCGAACCCAGGGCCTTGCACATAGGAGGTGAGCACTCTACCGCTGAACCACAACCCCAGCCCCTCAAATGCCATTTTTATTGTAAAGAGATCTACTTTTCATTTTCCTTTAAAGGTTTGTAAATATTTAATAAATAAATTTTGTCATTTGGGATTGTCTGTTATACATGTTGGTATAGCCCATCATTGGTGAGGTAAATTGGATGAACGAAATTGGCTTGAGCTGGTTGTGGAAGATATGCCTGCAATCCCAGCTACTCAAGAGGCTAAGGCAGGAAGATTGCAGATTCAAGGCTAGATTGGGCAACTTACTAAGACCCTGTTTCATCATAAAATACTAACTTAGTGGAAGAGCACTTACCTAACCTATGTGAGGCTCCTAAGTTCTATCGACAATACAGAAAAAAAAAGAAAGAAAGAAAGAAAGAGTGCCTTGGACCAATCAACTTCTACACCCTAGGGTTAGAGAGGTACCTTTGAAGTACAAGGGGTACTCATTATAGTCATCCATCTGTTTCCAAGGGGAAGTAGTCCCAGGACAATTCCTGAACACCTCTCCCTGACCCTGTTTGGACTGAGCCCTCCACAAGACTAAATCAAGGGATTGGTCAATGCTGGGTGATCTTCTGTAGGCTCAGTTGGAACAGGGTCTGCTACCAAGCACTCAGATTATTATCAGAATTTATTTTCTTAAGGTTGCAGGCTGCCTTCAGCTCCTAGAGATGGCCCCCAGTTCCTTGCCAGATGGGCTTCTCCAGTATGGCTACTCAACAGACAGGGAAAGTCTCTAAAGTAAATCTCCTAGCAAGAACACAAAGGCATGAACACTAGGAGCTAGGCATTTGGGCGTGGGGGGGCACCTTAGTATCTGTCTTCCACAGAAGTCACCAGTAGCTAGACTTGGGTCATATTTCCTGCTCAGAAGAAGGAAGATGGGAAAACTTTCTGGGAAATTAAAAATATAGCTCTTTCAGTTCACATAAAAAAAATGAAAGGGACATTCTGGAAATAGAATTGCTGTGATTTGGCAACAATTGGATATGGTATAAAGAAGGAAAGATAAAAAGATGACTCAGGGCTTTAAAGCAGTGACTGCAAAGAAAATTTTGTTAGTAAGTCTGGGAACTTAAGCAGAGTAAGCAGTGTAGATTCACCTGAAGTTTCCATAGGATGTCCTCCCACCACACACTCCCCTTCTAAAAGCCTTTAAAATTACCACAGAAACTCTTAAGTTTCCAAGGTCTTTCATGGTTTAGCTCTTGCTTACCTCTCCAGATTCTTAATTAACTTCCTCTCTAGAACTCTATTGAATTACTTAGAGGCCTCCAAAAAATTTCAGGTGCTCCCTTTTTTTCCTCCCTGCCTTTTTTTTTTTTTTAAACTGCATGAAACACTCTCCACCCTCCTCCCAACATTGGCTGGCTCTGTCTTTCAGTCTCCATATAGAGTATAACCTCCAGAAAACCTCCCATGATTTCTCAACACCAATGCAAGCTTCATCTTTGTGCTTCCAGAGCATGCTGCCATCCCCTTTCTGTAGTTCTAATGACACCGTGTTGTCATTACCTATTTACTTTTTTTATTGGCCTATAAGCATTTTAAAGGCAGGGATAAGTTCTGGACTACTAGTACATCTCCAGTGGAGTATGGTATAGGGAAGGAAAGAGATCAAGATGACTCAGGGCTTCAAAGATTGTGACTAGAACAGTATTGAGAAGATGCTCGAAAAATATTTTTTGCATGGAAAAAGAGTGAATATTAACATAATTCTTTCAGTTAAAACTTCTTTATTTGTAAGAGTCAGAAAACACAATCCTATAGCTTAGGCAGAAAAGGGACTTAATGGCTCATGTAAGCAAAGAAATGTAGAAGTTATGTTAGTTTCAGGTATGACTTGATGGAGAGGCCCAAATTGACATCACCAGGGCCCATTTTCTTTTCTCACCCCTTGGTTCTGCTTGCTCTGGTTTAGGTCCATTCATAAGCTGGGTGTCCTTCATGGTAAGCAAGATGGCTACCACAACTTCTGGTCTTACATCTTTACCATGCAAGCCCAATATGGAAAAGTTCTTGTTTCACTCTTAGAAGCCTCAGCAGAAGATTCATAAAGTTTTAGTGATGCTGAGGAGTTCTGTGCCCGTTCCTGTACTTACTAATCACAGTCTGTCCAGGAGAATGCAAGATTATGGATTGGCCGGTCTGATTTTCATGTCATCCCCAGAACAGCTTTACAAAAAACACTGAGGTTGGGGATGAAGGATAAATCTGGAGGTTGAGGAAGGGTAGAATTTCCAAACAGAAATTTGAACTTTCCCTGGAATTTTGTTGATATGATCCTAGGTTGACCCACCCCAAATCAAATTTCTATTAACTAATTCCTACAATTGAGGGGGGTAAGGAGGACTAAGATCCAGCAAAGGATTTCTAGGCCAAGTAGTCAGAGAAACAGACAAAGAACTAAGAAATATAGTGTCATCCAAGGAAAGGGTTAGCACCTACCATGTGATAAGAAATTTACCTGTAATATTTTATTTAGTCCTCACAAGTACCCTGATATATAAACATTATTATTCCTAGTTAAAGAGACTTAGGGTGAACTGAGTCTTAGAAAAGATATCTGATTCCCAAGCCACACACTTCATATGTGGCTTAGCTGGAACAGGAGCTGGAACCTCTCTGTCTCCAAGAAACCATGCCATGACAAAAGTTGAGCAAGGTGTCAAATCCAGCAAGATGGCTGGGGTGAGTGGCAATGAAGCCGGGACATTTAGCAATTGGAAAGCCACAGCTAATTCCCACTATGGTTATTTCAGAAGAGCCATGAGAGTCAAAGGGATTGAGTTACTATTCTTCCAGCTCCCTAAAAGCAACAACCAAAAAGGCTTTATTTGTTTTCATGCCTCCATTAAAAGAAAAAAAATACTGATTGCATCAGTGAAAGATAAAACACTATATCCCAAGAGGAAATGAAGGTAGAGAAACAAATGTAGGGATGGATTAGATTTGAACTTGTTTCTAGAGCAGGTGGAGGAGGTTGCTAATGAAAGAAGAGGTTGATGATATGGCAAAGTCCCTTGTGACTATCCAAGTTTTGGAATCAGCCTAGGCGTCCATCAACAGATAACTAGATAAATAAAATGTTTATATATATATATATATATATATATATATATATATACACACACACACACACACACAATGGAGTATTATTCAACAACACACACAAAAAAACGGAATTATGTCATTTGCAGGAAAATGGATGGAAAAGGAGACTGTAATTTTGAGAAAAATAAGTCAGATTCAGAGAGAAAAATATCATATATTTTCTCTCATATGTGGAAGCTAGAGGGAAAAAAAGGGGGAAGGGACATAATGAAAGTAGAAAAAAATCATTAGGGTAGAAGAAAGAGGCCAGGTGAGGAAGAGGGAGGGGGTGAGGAAATAATTGGGGAGTGAAATTGGTCAAATTGTATTTTTTTTCTTTTTTGATTGTTTTAGTTGCCAATGGACCTGTGTTTTATTTATTTGTTTGTGGTGCTGAGAATAAAACCCATTGCCTCACACATGCTAGGCAAGTACTCTACCACTGAGCCCCAACCCCAGCCCAAATTGTATTTTCACAAGACACTTCTCTAAAGAAGAAATACAATCTTTAACAGTCAGGGATGTAAAAATCAAAACTACATTGAGATTTCATCTCTTTCCTGTTAGAATGGCAATTACCAAGAATACAAATAATAATTAATGCTGATGAGGATGCAGGGAAAAAGAAACATTTATACAATGTTTCTGGGATGGTTTATTGTACAGCCACTATGGAAATCAGTATGGGGGTTGCTCAAAAGACTAGGATGGAACTACTATATGATCCAGTTATACCACTCTTCAGTATTTATCCAAAAGAATTACAGTCCACATATTACAGCAATACACATACATATCCATGTTTATAGGAGTGCAATTCACAATAGCCAAACTATGGAACTAGCCTACCTGTGTGTTAACAGATGAATGTATAAAGAAAATGTGGTATGTGTACATAATGGAGTTTTATTCAGCCATTAGGAAGAACAAAATTATGTCATTTGTAGGAAAATGGTTGGAAATGGAGGATATTATGTTAAGCAAAATTTTAACCAGATACAGAAAAACAAGGGTCATGTGCTTTATCTCATATGTGGAAGCTAGAGAGAAGAAAAGGGATAAAGGATGGGGGTGGAGGGTTGCATGGATATGATGAAAATAGAAGAGAGACCAGTAGAGTAGAAGAAATAGACTAGGAGGAGGGGAAGGGGAAACTGGATGAACTGGGGAATTGTGTTATGCACATGAAACAATGTGTCACAATAAATCCCATTATTATGTATAATTGTAATTGCCACTGAAAAATTTAAAAACAATTTTTATGAATATATGAATATACCACAATGTAACCCACTATTCTGTATAATTAATATATAGCAACCATGGGGAAAAAGTTGCCTGTGAAGTTCAGATTCCAAGGACAAAGAAGCCTGAGCAGAAGGTTTCAATTTTCTCTCTTTAAAAAAAGAGGGAAAGAAGAAGGTAGGGTTTATGGTCTTTGAAGAGTCTGGGGTAGTGGAAGGAAGACCCAAACACTCCTTTCTACTGTCTTCAGTCTTCACTGTGAAAAATTAAGGTTCTTATTTCTACAACTCTGTTGAATATAACTTCAAGGTAGACATAATATTTCAATTCATGCCTCACCCCCACAGTGCCAGACATAGACTAGATGCTAAAACAAATATACAAACTCATTGAGTGAATTAAATGCAATTAAATGATCTTCTATTAAAAAATCAAGGAAAGCCTATAAAAAGGCAGCAATAATATAACTTAGTGATTTGCAGGTACTTTTGTAGGGTGCTATGGGAAGATGGAGAGAAGCAGTACAGTATATACCTGTTATCTCTTCTACAGAATATCTTTCCTGGACTAACAGCTCCTTATCCTTTTTCTTTAGTGTTTGCTTACACCTTACTTTAGAACACCTGGGCTTGGGCAATGATTATTAGGTTGTGAGTTTATAATTACAGGTCCGACTTGGGAAATTATAGCATGTACTGTCTCAGAGGTTAGTAATCAGGAGGGATTTACTAAGCCTCCCCTGGGCCAGTACCAAAGCTATCCTTCTTGGCAGACTGACTCAATCAGCACTGCCACCTGTTCAGTTGGTGGTGGAGCTGGTCACACTGCCTCAGCCCACATGCCTCATTTTGTCCTTGGATGTCACTGTGTCACTGACACCAGCCAAATGAGTAAAGTTTAGGGCTGCAGGGGGTGCCTCCAACTGCAGAAGGCAGCCTGACCTTGAATTCTAACAAGCTTTAAATGCTTCACCCCACAGGATGAGGTAACAGGGAAGATGGATGATTGCTGATTAGAACACTGTGAACTGAAAAAAAATTAATAATCTTCAGTGAAAAACTCATTCCCTCAGCAGTGTATCATCTCTAACAGGAATAAAGATAACGTAAACAGAAGAGGGAGAAGGTGGGGTGGGGGTGACATCAGTGGGTACCCTTTGGACTAGAGAGAATGGAGTTTGATTTTACCTCTTTGTGGTAATGAGGGGCCAAGGGAAAGACAGAGCTAAGCAAGGAAGCAAGGAATTCACTTGCCCACTCCAGGGATTTCTGGTCTTTCTGTTTGTACAAGTAGGTAGTTTATTTGTAAGTATGCTAATTTGGATTCTTACTTTGTACAGGGTTTGTTCATGTTTTCTGCAAATGTCCAGAGGGAACAGGCTGCAGGCAGGGAGTGGGGGTGAGGGTTGGGAGAGTAGGAGTTTGGCAGTGAAACCAGCCAGAGCGAGGCTTTGATATATGAATCTTTTACCTAATTTCAAGCAATATATCTTCTGCTCTCTTTATCCCTTCCATTTATCCAGCTTCAACAGGCACAGAATGTCCTTTCTTTTCCAACAGGTCAATATTAATCAACCGTCCTTTTATGGTGAAATGTCTCTTATTGTAACATGGGTGGGCCCTGGGACAAACTGCAAACATTGTAGCTCATCTTCAGCTTCTCCTCTTTTTGCTGGTCCTACCCTCCCACCAACTCCATCACACAATCCCATTGTCAAGATGAATATCTGGTGTAAGCGTGACTTTCCACATGACACATTTTCATCCTAACAATAGACCTTTTGCTTTCCTGTACATTCTCTCTTTTGGACAGCAACCCTATGAAGAAAGCAGTAATGGGCATTTTCTCCCCAAAGGTATTTTTAACCACTTAAAATTTACTGAGTGCTTTTTACTTGCCAGTCCCTGTGCTAAATGCCTTACGTACCTTAGTAAATCATCAGAATTTTTCTGTGAGGTTGATATATTATACTTACTTTATAGAGGAGAAAGCTAGATATAGCTAACCTGCTCAAGGTCACACAGCTAACTGGCAGGTGAAATCAGGATTAAAGTCTGCCTCTGGCCATGTCCAAATCCTGTGCTCTTATCTTCTCTGCCATTCTGTATAAGAAGCCAGGCTGTATTTCAGTATGCACATTTTTGGGGGATTTTTTTTTCTTTTTTAAAATGGAAAGTTTGAAGAATTATTTTACAGAACTAACAAATAGTAAAGCTGGAGGTAGCACTCCTTTTAATAGGTGACGCTAGAAGACAATTTTCTATAACATCTGGATTGTACTGCCATGTTAGATTTCAGGCAAAGTACTAAGCAATGGAAAACTCATGGAGTCAGCATCTGATTCTTAAATTGGGTCCAACTAAAGTGGAAGAATCTCTCACTTAGAAGCAAATATTTTAAAAAACCTAAAAATTCTCCTTTTCCCATACCACTTTGGAAAGGAACCTGTCCCCCCCCCCCCCAGTGGGTGCAGACCGAGGGCTCTCTATCCCTCCTGCAGTATGGCTCCTCCCTACTTTTCCACTGAAACTGCCTGTCAAGAGTGCCTGGGACTGGCCTAGGGCTATGGCTCAATGGCAGAGCACTTGCCTAGCAAGTGTGAGGCACTGGGTTCAATCCTTAGCAGTGCATACAAAAATAAATAAAATAAAGGACTTTGGACTAGAGAGAATGGAGTTTAATTCTACCTCTTTGTGGTAATAAGGGGCCAAGGGAAAGATGGACTTTGGCTGTAGTCCATCTACAACTACTAAAAAAAAAAAAAAAGATTGCCTGAGACTTCCTAAGTCAGTGTTAACATTTGTAACACTGTCACGGCCTCTCTGCAGTGTTTAATGACTGACCACTTTTTTTTTTGGACCCAGGATCTCTCTACCACTAAGCTACATCCCCAGCCTTTCAATTAGTTTTTCTTTGCTTGTTTTCTTTTCTTTTCTTTCTTTTTCTTTTTATTTTTTAAATTTTGAGACAGGGTCTTCCTAAATTGCCCAAGCCCTAGCCTGGATTTGTGATTCTAGAGCCTCACCCTCCCAAATAGCTGGGATTAGTGGTGTGCGCCACTGTGAGCAACTCTGATGGTTTATTGAAACTCTCCCTTGTCTTGATTTCAGGACAGCAGTATGTTCTGGTTTTGCTGCTACTTTTCTGGCTTGTCCTTCTCAGCCTTTTACTAAGGCTCAGGTCTCTGACTATACTGGTCATGGTTTAGGTGATAAGAGCAGAATGCACCTTAGTTGATTTAAGCAAACAGGGATAAAAGCAAGATATTTATAGACTTACAGAATTGGTGGGAGAGCTGAAGAATGAAGACTCTAGAATGAATTACTAGGAACAAAGTCATACTCAACTGAGTTGCCAGGAGAGTTGCGGCTTAGACCACAATTAGTGCTTGCTGATTGGGAAATGCCTCCATAGCTGCCATCTCAAATCCTAGGGTAGCTGTGCTCCACATCAGCACAGAGGGTGCTTCCTGCCCTGCCTAGCCCTCAACTTGTTCAGCTTTGACACTGGATCCTCATTTGAGTGTCTAATTCATATCTTTGGAAACCCTAGCTGTAAGAAGTCTGAGAAATGTTTTTAGTTTTTATTTTTGTAGTGCATTAAGGCACACTAAAAGGAAATTAAATAGATATTCAGTCCTATAAGCCCTTAAATTTTGGTACTCCTTGGGTTTATGTTCTTAGTCTTTTTCTTTCACAGTGCTATCTCTGGGAAACTCTTGGCTTTGACCACTATCTGGATTAGGGCCAGCCAGATCTCTTGCCTGAGCTCTAGACTTGAATGTATAGCCATCTACTAGAGAGCTCCACTTCCTTTAAAGTTATCCTTCTCCTTCTCTGATTTCTATGTTAGTGCATGGCCCAGGCTTCTACCCAGTAATCTATTGCTTTGTCTCTCATCTGCTTCATACTCATGTGTACTGTGGCATAGAGCGGATTCATTTTTTATAGTCTTCCTGTAATTTGGTGTGGTCACATGATTACTGTGTCCTGGCTAATGTAATATAAATTTAGGTAGCATGAGCAAAATCTGGGAGAAACTCATAGAAACCCATACATCATTTATGTTCTTTCCTCATCTGCCAGCTAAAGGGAGAGGGTGTCAAGACACCAGAAGATAACAGAGCCATTGATGTAAGGATCCTGGCTCCCTGAAAGACTCAATAGAGCTCTGTAGCCCCTAGAACTGATTCACATTGTACTACGATGTGTGGGTATGGCATTCATGAAAGTAATACTCAGACCTCCAGCTAGGAGGAGCAAAATTTACTATGGTCCCATCTGCTGCCCTCCTGGATCTATCATTATATTTGCTCTAAGGCTATACTTCCCATGGGCTTTCCCAGCCAATGACTGAGCATGGTGAGATGGGCATTAATTCAGCCTCTTATTGCGAGACACAGGTAACTTTGACTCATGGATTTTTCCATGGGCCTGGCTGAAACTTTCTTAACTATACTGACATTTGGGACTACCTTTATCCATTCCTTCTGGGTTCTCTCCATCACAGATGTCAGACTGGTATCATGTAAAACTCTCCTCATCTTCTTTTACTTCCTTTTTATACCTTCCAGGCATTTCTCCCAAATAAATCTCTTGTATGACTAATCTTACCCTGGCATCTGCTTTTTGGAAGATCTGAACTAATATAGGGGGTAAACATATATTTGTTGCACTATGCTGTGTGAATTTAGGGGATGTTTGTTATGATATTAGTTTTCCCTAAGGTAAACATCAAGTTCTTAATGTTTTAAAAAGTTGTTCTTGCTCCCGCTTGCAAGTATCTTAGTTTAGACCCCCTGAGCTAACTGCGCCATCTTCCGGTATGAACCTTCTGCACATAACCAGAAGCCCCAGAAGGAACACAGCACAGAACCCACCTCCACAGTGATCTTTCTACTCTCAACATCTCCTTAACACCTATACAAAGCACTGAATGCCCTTGCCACTTTGCACAATAAAGGAAATTATTATTAGCTTTATTTTAAAGAAAGGAAGCTATGATTTAGAGGGTTTAAATAAGTGTCCAAATGTTAAATATCTGGTAAGTAACAAATTTGAGATTTGAACTCAGACCTCTTTGTTACCAAAATTTGTATTCTTTTTTTCTATCCCTGAACTGCTTGGGCTTTTAAATTATTTCCCTTTGCAATGTACTAATAACAGTTAATAGTCACAAATACTGTCAACTGTCTTGAGTTAATCTAAATTCTGATGTAATCTCTACTAGAAAGTAAAACATGGCCCAAATATTATTTTTATAGAAGAATATTGTAAAAATCCAAGGAAGTATCTATTTAATGATAAAGAGGTCTTATGCATTTTTTTCATTTATGTTTTCTCTTCTTTTTAAACTAAAAATATAACTATTGTGTTTTTATGCCAATAAAGCCCTCACAAACATGGTGAATGTTCCTAAAATCTACCAGACGTTCTGTAAGAAGTGTGGCAAACACCAAGCCCATAAGTGACACAATACACAAAGGGGAAGGATTCTCTGTGTGCACAGGGAAAGCAGCATTATGAAACTGTGGCTATGAGGGGTGACTAAACCAATTTTCAGGAAAAAGTATAAAACTCAAAGAAGATTGTGCTGAGGCTTGAGTGTGTTGAGCCTACCTGCAGATTAAGAGAGTGCTAGCTACAAAGAGATGCAAGCAGTTTGAATTGGGAGAAGATAAAAGTGAAGGGGTCAAATGAGCCAGTTCTAAGCTTTATCATTTGATTTATTGTGAAAACAGTAAAATGTTAATGTTATCTTAAAAGAAAAATTAAAATGTAATTATTGGAAAAAATTAAAAGAAAGTGGACATAAATAAAAATTATAAACAGGTACAAAAATATTTTAATCTGCATGGATAATGGATGTTAAATCAGGTGCCTCTCTAAAAGCTAGAACAAACAGATAAGTTGGGATATGTGCATATAATTTCCACTGCCCTGACATTAATGCCATTAAAAAAATAACATTTAAAAGCAAGTGGATAAGAGTAATATGTGTGTGTATACTTTTCATATACAATTTATGTATATATTAAAATAGATATCAAGATATATGTATTTAATTTACCTTATGTAATTTACAAAAAGTGGTTTATTCACAATTTCAATTTTTTATTATCATTTTCAAATATGAAACACAATCTATATAAATTCAATATATGGTATGAACTTCACTGCACCTCACATTCATCTGATTACTGTGATGCTCTGCTAAATAGTTTTCTGAGGCCCCAAAGATAAGGAGTAAATTCCTCAGACCAGCATTTCATGCCTTCCTGGAGTTAGCCCTTGATTTACTCTTATGACATCTCCACACCCCATTCTGGCAAACCAGTGACAAGCTCCCCAATGCCCTATGCCTCTTTCCTACCTCTGGGTCTTTGCTAATATTATTCCTTGTGAAGGAAACATTTTCTGCCCACTCTTTTCTTCTGAGAACTCTGAGAATTCCCCAAGAGACGGTGTGTATGTCACTTTCTACAACAATCTTTGCCTGATACCACTTCCAAGCCCAGATCCAACTCCTCAGCTGAATTAGGCACCCTCTTCCCTGCCACCCTTCCACTGTCCTTTTTCCCCCCAAGGCTCCAACAGCACCCTCTGCCCCAGCACACCGTTGCAATTGCCTATGGACTCCCCTTATTAACTGGTTAGATTCCTAAAGTTGGAGGTGAACTTCACTTAAATAGTCCTCCAAATGTTTGCAAAATGAATGAGTGACCAAAGAAAGAATGAATGAATGAATGAAAATGTTGAGTTCTCTAATACAGTGTATTATTATTCTTTATATAGTTTCTAAAAATCATTTATTTGCAAACACCAAAAAATTTATTTTGCATCCCATCTTCAGCATGCAAGTGTATTAGCCTAGCTAAAAATTTGAGTCAGAATTTCAGGTCACATTTCATCACATTTCAGGAACACAAGGGGCCTTTATTACACCCTCCCTTAGTGCTTAGACAGAGGCCAGATTTCACTGTGACGCTCTGGAGAAGATACACCCTGGCAAAGGAGGGTCTTGCCCAGTCTGCAGCCTCACGGCCTCCTCCCCTCCCCATGACAATCTTTGTTGACAGGGGAAGATAGAGATTTGAAGAATTAACTCCCATATCATCTTCAGGGCTTAAACACACCGGATTCCTTTTTACCTACACTCATCTCACAAATATTGGTGCTGAGGCAGGCAGCCTGAACATTTGATTCTGGTAATAGTGTGGCATGATCAAATTTTGCACTTTTATTTTAGCCACAGTTTCATAATGCTGCTTTCCCTGTGCATACCGAGAATCCTTCCCCTTTTTGTACCGTGTTACTTTATGGGCTAGGTGTTTGCCACACTTCTTACAGAATATCTGGCAGGTTTTAGGACATTCACCATGTTTGTGAGAGAGTTATTGGCACGAAAAGTGATTACATTTTTAGTTTAAAAAGGAGAGAAAATGTAAATGAAAAAATGTATAGGACCTCTTTATCATTAAATACATACTTTCTTGCATGTTTACAATATGTTTTTATAATAATAATGTATGGCCTGTATGTTTTACTTTCTAGCTAGAGATTACATTAGAACTTAACTCAAGGAAGTGAATAGTATTTATGACTATTATCTGTTTTTAGTACATTGCAAACGGAAATAACTTAAAAGTCCAAGTAGTACAAGGGCAGTAAAAAGAATACAAATTTTGGTAACAAAGAGATCTGAGTTCAAATCTCAAATTTGTTACTTACCAGATATTTAACATTTGGGCAGTTATTTAAACTGTCTAAATCATAGCTTCTTTTCTGTAAAGTAAAGCTAACTTTATTTTTTTTTCTTTTTCCCCAAACTGTGTCCTCTTTATTGGATTGGCATCAGGGACAAGGACAGAGTTTTCAGAAACAGTAATAAAAAAAAGAGATTTGGAGAGCAGTAACAGATGGATGGAACTTAGAAATTTGCTTCCAAGTAGGATTTTTTGTGAAGTATATATATATTTTTTTAAGTAAGGGTAATAAAACTTTCTTTTAATTGGGCTTCTATAAAGACCTGATTTATTTTCAAGGTCTTAGGAGTCAAGTTTACATGTCTTTTTTTTCTTTTTTTACCTCTCTCTCTCTCTCTCTCTCTCTCTCCCTCTGTACTGGGGATTTAACCAGGAGTTTCATGCATGCTAGCTAAGCATTGTACTACTGAGCTACATTCCCAGCCCCAGATTTATGGTTCTTACTGTGGGTGCCACAAGACAACAGGATTCAAAGCAAACGCACTCAGATCCTGATTTATTTACCCGGGTTATACAGGTTTCCTGCTTGTTCTGCTGTGGAAGTGACTGGAGTCCACACCTCAGATGTGATACTTTTGGCCTAACTTATATAGACTGGGGGGAAGTGAGAGGTAATTGACCACTTATCAGCAGTTTCACTAAATAAGCCACTCCCAGATTTTTATTTGTTTTGTGGGAGGTCTGAGTCATTCTTCAAGTGAGGAAACATCCTCAGTTCAAGTTACTAAGTCTCTAGAGGAATGAACACAAAGGGAGTTACCATTTTTTTCTGGGCAATGTTTTAAGTGCTCCTATCTCTTTTACTATTAAAATACGATTTTAAATTTGTTTGTAATACACACTGGTCCTGTGCTGCCCAGATCTAGGATTTCCTTTTAGACTGGAAGTATTCATTCCTCAGCTGGTGGAAGGGTTGATAGGTAACAGCTCTCATCTAAACCCTTCTCCCTGTAATTATCTTCCAATGAAGGCAGGCACTTCATCCAAGGTGCTCCACACACCCACCCACCCCCCTTTGTGTGTGTGTGTGTGTGTGTGTGTGTGTGTGTGTGTGTGTGTGTGTATACCAGGGATTGAATCCAGAGGGGCTTAAACAGGCCACATCCCCAGCCTTTTTTATTCTTTATTTTGAGACAACTGCTGGAATTATAGGTGTGTGCCTCTGTGCCCAGCTAAATTACTCTCTCTTCTCAGGGGCAGCCCACATTTTATGATTGTTCAACATTCCCAATTTGGGTATAACTCTTTAGGGCCATCTCAGTTCCAGAGAAACTCACAGAATCAGAAGCATTCTATGTGAGGGTGTCATAATCAAACTTCTCTCTGCTCAATCCTGCTCTTCACAGTCCATGACAACCCCATCCTCAATGGACCTCTTGCATTTTAATCTCTACTGCAGAGTTTACTTCCCAGGAAATCCAGCTTGTGACTCTTGGTGGCATGTGTGGTACAAGAAATCAACCACTACAGGTGAGTCATCTATCAATGGGTTAGAAATATGGACCCATTGTGAATGGTTGGTGGACGGGGGATAAAGCTAGTCACACAGTAGGAGTACCATTGTTAACAGTATGATGTCCCATTACCTTCTTTGGAAGATGATGCACTGGCTAGGGTAAGGAACCAAATTTGAACAGCAGGAAGGAATTAGTAATTATAAAAGCTATGGGCCAGGTGTGGTGCCACACACCTATATTCCCAATGCCTCAAGAGGCTGAGGCAGGAGACAGCAAGTTCAAGGCCAGTCTTACAGTCTTAGCAATTAAGTGAGGCTCTAAACAACTTAGACCTTGTCTAAAAAAAGAAAAAAAGGGGGACAGGGAAGTGACTCAGTGATTAAGATTCTCTGGGTTCAATTGCCAGTATCTAAAATAAATAAAGACTATGGAATCAGATGTGTGTTGGTGTGGACAAAAGGTTCTAGAGAAAGACAAGGGAAAGCTGAGGATTGAGGGTAATTAACTTATCCGAATTGGTAATTAACTTATCCAAACATAAAAACCAGAGGGCTTCCTGGGCACAGTACATGTGACTGCTCCCATCTAAGCCCTCACATAGTACTTCTCCTATAGCTGGAGGATAGATAAAGAAGATCATGCTCAGCATGAAAAGCATAAAAACAGCAAATCTCCAGCTAAGGTTGACTCCTAAAGAATAAAACTAAAGAAGAAAGAGCTAAAGGATAAAGAGATTATATCCTAAAGGAGTTGCAGTATGTTCTAAAAAGGCTCAGAATATTCATGGTACTAGATTCCTAGATTATGGCATCATGGAGAACATACAATTTAGTAAGGAAGAATTGATTAACATGGGAGTATTCTCCTGAGATATAGTATTTAACACTTTGGCATTGATCCCAGGACACTTCTAAGATGGCTCTTACACACCTGGGCCCACACTAAATGAGAAGTAAATGCCAGAACTTTTGGTGCAGACAGTGGAAAGAGGAATCAAACATCCCACAGAAAGGGGTGTACTTGAGTAATGTGTTATGTAAGGCTGGAAAACCCATCAGATGACTATTTTCCATGGTAATGAGATGAGGATTTAGAGTAAAGAGAGAGAAATACTGAATCTAAAAACAGGAAACACCCACAAGCCATTGAAATGTAGAAAGCATATTTATAAATCTTGAAGAATATGCCCTTGTCCCATGGCCTTGGCCCATGCCCTTGTAAAACAAGGGAAACATTGAAAGCACAGGGGAAACAGATGCAAAATTGTGTAGTTTCACTCTGGATCCATCTCTAGTCTGGCCCCTGATACAGCCCTTCTATAAATATTGGACCCCCGCCCAAGTCAGGGCTGCTTCTCACTCTCTAGACAGCCTGCATTTTCCCTTGAATGTGTATCTACCTTCCTAAATAAATTCTGTCTATGCCTTTGTCTGGCTCATGCTGAAATTCTTTTCTGACATGTATGCCAAGAATCCCGCTGGTCCTAAGTTGAGTTCCCCCTCTTCTCTGGGGACTCCTTGGACTCTTCTCCCATGACAACACCACTATTCAAGACTTTCAGAATGTTTGGTCCACTAAGGGGATTCTATGAAGGATGCCATTGGAATAAAGGACACTTGGCAGCAATGAGGTGTGGCAGTGACTACATGACTATGACATCATTTTGCCCTGTCTCATTCCGAACCATGGAGGTAGAGCAATGAGATGGCTTGTTCAGGTGACAGTGAAAGGCCAACTCAGAAGTGAATACTCCCCAAGTCAACAATTATCATACAGTTTAGCTTCCCTAATAGGTAAGACGCTTAGTTCTGAGAAGCAAGGGGGTAGAAGTAGGAGTGGCCCTGCTCACCTGCACTCCCAGGAACCCACTCGGAAAGTTTTTTGCTTTCTGTCCCCATACTTATGAAACCTTCAAGTTTAGAGATCTTGGCTTTAAAGAAGAGGACATTTCACCTGGGCACACAACAAGAATCTCATTCAATTTCATTTTGTCTGATGCCCAGTCATTTAATATTCTTTATGCCAAGAAATCAGCAGGTGTGAAAAGAAGTTGCTGGTCTGAAGGAGTATTTGACCCTCATCATCTGCAAGATGTAGGACTATTGTTATAAAATGGGTGTTCCGCCCCAGGGCTGAAAATGTCCCAGTGTACTGTTTATTGGTCTCAAAGAATGAACCTGGAGAGTCAACAGAGAGGTATTTATTATTCATGCACTCCTTGTTGGTGGCAGGCTGCGATACACCAACAAGCATGGGGAATATGTTGGATAGGTTGCATGCCCACCTGCACAGGTGGAGTTCTTCAGACTGATGAGTACATTCTCTTACTTACAACCACAATCCCTTCGTTTTGATCCTCAACTAAAAATTGGAGATAAGGAAAGTAGCCAGCTTCCCCTCTCCATTTCCTTCATTATCACATTCCTTAGAGTCCTTCCTACCTCATTGCAAGCTTTCCTAGGCACTGATAGTGTTCACTGCCCAAAATGGGAAGAATCCATTTGATCTCAGGTAATTTACTTGGTATTTCATTGCAGAAGCCAGAGCCTAGGAGAGCTCAGACCTGTAGGGTATAAGAGTCTGGGTCATCCCACTTCAGGAAGTCACCGAACCCAGCAAAAGTGCTATCTAAGGGTGAGGGCTGATTGCCTAGTATTTGCAAGGCCCTTGGTTCAATCCCCAGCATTACACACACACACACACACACAAATTAACTAATTGATTAATTAAAAGTTTAATAAATAAGAGTGAGGGGACTTTATCATGGAGATAGCAGAAGATGGAGATAAGGAGTATTAGTATTACACTGGGTCTCAAGAACAGTTGCAGTGTCGTTTTTGCCATTGACTTTCTCCTTAAAGATACCTCCAAGGGAAGGTACACACCAGGCTGGAGAAGAAAGTACAATTTTCTTCTGAAGGGAAGAAAGTACAATTTTCTCCAAACCCCATAAATTCCTGGTCAGGACAGGTTGCTGCAACAAAAGACAGATTAACAAGAGAAAAACAAGCAAGTTCATTAACGTGCAGTGCATACCACACCTGAGACAGCAACTCAAGGCAATGTTAAAGATCTGCCTTAAATATTATTTTTAACAAAAAATGATAAATTTTAGAGAGGTGATAAGAAAGGAAAGCAGTCCCAAGTTTCAGAGATAGGAAAACTATGGAATGATAAATTTAGGGGAAGAAAGTTTGCTCACAGATTCCTGTGGTATTGCCACTCTCTGAGCTGGTAAAGCTCAGGGATATAGAGAAGAGAATTCATATCCTGTCTTTAGGTTGGAAAGTGGAGAGGAGAGTAAAAGACCTTTTTTTTCTTGTGAATATCTCTTCTGCTTTCAGCCAGAAAAATGGCAGAGTTCCTGCGTTTTGATTTTTTTTCTTTTTTTGTGGGAGTACTGAATGAAGTTAGGGGCTCTCTACCACTGAGCTATGTCCCCAGCCCCCCCTTTTTGGACAGAATACCTTTATTTTATTTATTTTTATGTGGTGCTGAGGATCAAACCAGTGCCTCACACATGCTAGGTGAGCACTCTACCAATGAGCCACAACCCCAGGCCTCCAGACCTTTTTTATTTTTTATTTTGAGATAAGTTCTCACTAAGTTTCTGAGGCTGGCCTTAAATTTGTGATCCTCCTGAATCAGCCTCTAAATCCCTGGGATTAGGGGCATGTGCCACCATATCTGACTTCGCCCATATTTTGATTATCTTCAGCTCAATAGTCTTTTATATTTTGGGGAGAAATATTTTGGTTTCCTTCACTTCCTTAATACATCCATTTATTTTATTTTTTTCTGTTTCTCCCTAGTTCTTCTCTGTCTCTCTGTCTCTGTTTCTCTCTCTCTCTCTCTCTCTCTCACACACACACACACACACACACACAAAACACACCCTTTTTTGCTCTCTCTCTCTCTCAACTTTGTGTGCATGTACTTTTATGCTTACTTTTTAAGTTAACACTATGGTCTTAAAATACTATTTTCATAAATTATTACATCATCTTCATAATTACATTTTTGTTTCAGTATAACATTCGTCAATTAGTGAAGCATAGCTTTTTAAAAAACATTTATTTTTTTAGAAGTAGTTGGACACAATACCTTTATTTAATTTATTTTTTTATGTGGTACTGAGGATCGAACCCAGGGCCTCACACAAGGCCAGATGAGCGCTCTACCACTGAGCCACAACCCCAGCCCAAAGCATAGCTTTTAAAAACCATTCTATTAGCCTGAAATCTTAGTTACACAGGAGGCAGGAAAGTCACAAGTTCAAGTTCAGCCTGGACAATTTAGTGAAACTCGGTATCAAAATAAAAATAAAAATGGCTAGGGATGTAGCTCAGTGGAAGAGAATCACTGAGTTCAATGCCTAGTACTTAAGACAATAAATTAATTAATTAACAAAAACAGAACCATTCTTCTATTATTGGATGTTTAGGTTTATTTTTAATATAGACTCTCTCTTATATAGAATTATCATTTTTCTGCAGATAACTCTTTTTCAACTGAATTAATCCCTTACATCAATTCTGAGTAGTAAGATGGTCAAGTGAGAGTGTATGGGCACTTTTACATCTCTTGATACCTATTATCTTATTGTTTTTTTAAAAAAATGATAGCAATATATGCTGCTAGATCCAGGAGCATTTCAGCACAATGTCTCTAGCATTAGAAATTATTAACATAGAATTTGCTGGTGGTTTAATAAATGCAAGATAATACCTCATTATTGCATTACTTTGTAATTTTTTCTTAAATTCTGGTTGAAATTTTTTTCCTTTTTTTTTTCATTACTGGGGATTAAACCCAGGTGTGCTCTACCACTGAGCTACAATCCCAGCACTTTTTTTTAGTTGTTGATAGACCTTTACTTTATTTATATGCAGTGCTGAGAACCGAACCCAGTGCCTCACACATGCCAGAGAAGTGCACTACCGCTGAGCCCCAGCCCCAACCCCAGCACTTTTTAATTTTTATTTTGAGACAGGGTCTTGCTAAGTTGCTCAGGCTGGCCTTGAACTTGAGATCCTCCTGCCTTGGCCTCTGGAGTTGTAGGGATTGCAGGTGTGTGTGTGCCTCTGAGCTCTGGCTTTGGTTGAAATTGTAATGTTAATTATTATTCAAAATTTCTCCTGTGTCAGAGTTCCTTGAAATAATGACATTTTATAAATTGGAAGGCATTCTCTTACCATTATCACTATTTGGAAGTTAACTGAAAGCATCTCTGAATAAAATTCAAGTAGAATCAATTCAACAGTATACTGGAAAGAACACCAGACTGGAAGTCTGTGGCCTCTAGTTCAGGTCAAGTCAGTCGCCACCTGTATCTTGAGAATGACTTAGACCACTAAAAATTTAAGAACTCTCAAAGTAGGCCAGACTATTTTGATTTCTTTTTTAGAAAAGAAGTTTGAAAGTGACAGAAACCAAAGAGAGACTGGACAAAAGGGCTTCAGTCCCCCTTCATGCCCTACAGAATGCTACCATAGTAGCTGGAAGTAGACAGCTCACTTCTCCTCTCTTCCCAGAGCGTGGCGTCTTTTCCTCTCCCATCTAGAGCATGGAGCTGACCAGCATGGTTCACTTTTAGTCCTTGGCAAAGGGTGTTAAGTGAAAGAGAAGAGGTGTCAGGTATCTGAAGCAGATCTTTGGTTGGCAGAACTCTGAAGTAGGCCAAAGTGAGATGGAGTTCTGACCTAAAAAATATTTAGGAGAAATTGGCTAGTTCACATTGTTGCCAGACAACAGTCTCAAGCCTTAGGCTCTTAGTCCAGCAGATGCACACTCACTCAGACCGCAGTGATTAGGTCAGGGGCCCAGGCAGGCTTGTTCTGGGGTGGAGCTGATGGCTGAAGAGAGAGTCATAGGGAGAAGTTGCAGTTCTCACCAGGGCCAAGATGTGGCTGTAGAGTTTGAGAGTGGTGAGGAAGATCCAGAGGATCAGGCAAATGATGAGAAGAGTTAGGATGTCAGTCTTTGTCCTCATTAGGCTCTCCAACATGAAGGTATCAGTGTCAGCTGGTGGAATGTTCTGTTATTTGCTCCATCATTTACACTAAATTTTGAGGCGTTGTACCCGCCTTTCAATCCCTATCAGCTGCCACCAGATTTCTCAGTGATATCATTTGCCCTGGGGTTAAAGCATCTGGTCTAGTGGTCCCCACCCTGATTTTCTTGCCTCTCCCCCTTATTGGGGCGAGGGCAGCCTGTCAGAGACTTTACTGAGCTTGTCAGGGTGGGGAGAAGTGACTTGTTTATGTCAGGGCTATGCCTGATGATCATATTGGAGGGCTCCATAAGCATGCCTGGTGAGACTGCAGGTTTCAAAGTGGAGTTTTTAAAATGAAGTTGCTTAGGCTAAGGCCTAAGTCCATCCTTACAACCACTGACATCCCAAGCCTGGAACTCTGTAATTTAATGAGGGAGACAGCTATTAAAATAATTGTAACTACAAAATGTAATTATAACTATAAGACTGTGGTAGGTCTGGGGCTATAGCTCAGTGTTAGAATGCTTGTCTGGTATGCATGAGGCTCTGAGTTTAATCCCCAGTATCAGGAAAAAAAAAAAAAAGAGTGTTATAAATGTGGCTTATTGTGAATCATGTGTTTTAGAATTTTAAAATATTTTGTACTCAATTGAAGCAAAATTAAGAAGTTAGAGGCCTAAAAATTTAAAAAGAGGCAAAAATATCATTACTTGAAAGTGATATAGTGGCTTACCCAAAAGCTGTAAGATAATTAGCTACAAAACTATTAGTAGGAGAATGCAGTAAAGTGGTTGTAAGTTAATATACAGAAATAATTTATGCAAACAATGAGTTAGAAATATATAGAAAATACCCCACTTACAAAAAAACTTTAAAAAGATAAAATACCTACATAGGAACTCAACTGAAAATGCATAACACTTACATAAAGAAAATTTTAGAACACCAGTCAGCAACACAAAATTTGAGCAAATGAAAAATCAAAGCATTTTCTTGGAGAGGGTGATGAGCCATCATCATAAAGATGTCTGCTGTTTCCATATTAATCTATAATTGCTTCAATCATTCCCTCTTAATTTAACTAGCAAGCGAATCTAGAGTTTATATAGAAAAATAAAGCAAGTAAGAAAGACCAGGAATATGTTCAAGTTAATTACAAGGGGCTAGCCTTCACATATGTTAAAACATAAGACTATATTTAAAAAAAAAAAAGAGTTCTGGAGGTCAAACCCAAGGTCTCATGCATGATGCTAGGCAAGTCTCCAGCCCCAGCTACAATTTTTAACTCAGTACTGTATTCTAATGACTTGTAAACAAATAGATCATTGGAGAATGCAGACATCTACGAATGAACTCAAATACACATGGAATTTTGTATAGAATAAAAGTGGCAAAGAGGCATATGAGTCAATATGTAATATTAGGAAGACAGTGCAGTAGGGGCTGTGGTGTACCATCCATACCCTCTTCAAAACCAGGGCACTGATTCCCTTTGCTGCCAGTAGTGTTGTTTGCTTAACTTATAAGAAGAGAAATGCAATTCAAATCACACTGAAATTCCACCTATCAGCTTAGCAAAGATGACAAAGGTTTAATTTCAAAAGGGCCAATGAAAGTCTAAGGAATCACATTTACATGGCCACTGCATGAGAGAAAAAATCGGTTCTAAGTTATAAGAGCATTTGCCTTTGGCCCAGAAATTCTATTCCCAGGAATTTATTCTATATGAATACTGTAGTTCTGACATATCACAAAGTTATTGATTGCAATATCTTTTATATTAATAAAAGTTTGGAAATTATCTGAAATTCCAAGAGCGAAGAATTTGTTACGACTATTTCAAAAGGAAAACAAGCTTTGGACTGAAGGAATAAGTGTCAAGGGATTTGTGGAGTTCCACCCTTCAGGTGGCACCTGAAACTCCAAGAAGTTTCACCGTGAATTTGGGTAAACGGATGAGTCCAGTACTCTGAAATATGGGTGATCACTCCTTGGTTCAGGGAATTGGAGTCCTCTGTGTTCTGCAAAGGAACTAAGGGTTGGAGAAAGAAATACAGAAACTTTATATAGTTAATGCTGGGAAGGCTGCCAGATCATTAATTCTGAAGAGAGTTCCAGGGATCTAGACAAAGACATGCACACAAATATTTTATGCTGATGGCTTCACAATTTGATACACTTATTAAAAAAATTATTGAAATGGATGAATTATATGACCTGCACAATGCCTTAATTAACTCATTTTTCATAAGTTCCTGTGCAAGATGCTATCTATTCCTGTAGCTGTGGAACCTCTCTAGTGAGGCTTTGTTGGTGGCCCTTTCCTTACTCTCCTCATTGATCCTTTGCTTTTTGCCAGCTAGAATCATCCTTAGCAAAGACTGGTGGATCAGAGAAAGGGTCAGGGAAGTGGGCAGTCCTTTCAGAAAACCAAGAGTGATGTAGTCTCCTGCTCTAGAAGGAGAAAATAGGAAAGAGCAGGGTTAGTGCAGGGTGGCCTGAGCCACAGGCGAGTGCAGGAGGGGAATCTCCAGGATTTTAAAGGAAGACCCTCCCTCTGCCAGCTCTGGACTGGAGCAGTGCATGACAAGCCTTAAGGCCAAGAGAGGAAGTATAAACCCAAACTGAGGTCTGGTATCCTGCCAGAGAAGCAAGGAAGTAGAGTCTACGTCAAGGGGATAGTGAAGTTTCTGGTCTGGATTGGTCTTCTTCCTTGTGCCAGGTCTTGAGCTTGCAGACATAAGGCCACTCTAGACAGCACCGCTAAGGATACATACCATCTAGGATATAGAAACAAAGAGTGCAGCAGGAGGGTCGCACAGAGGCCTTTGAGATAGTGCTTAGTTTGATTTCATCATTATGTGGCTGCTACAGTGAGGTTCTAGTAAGAACTTAGAACCTCACTAGTTAGCCATGCTTACATGCCCAGGGTATGGCCATGACAGGAAAGAAAGACAGTGTAAGGGGATATGAAGGTGTTGAACGGCTGCAGTCCTTGATAAGGAAAATGCTGAGAAAAAAAGGAAGGAAAAAGAACCTACAGGAAAGGTGCTAACGGTGGCTCAGATAATCTGCTTTGCCATCATTCAGACTGGACTCTGGTTCCAGGCTACCACTCACTACTGACATATTTGTCCTTGAAGAAATTGCACAACCTTTCAGAGCTTCAGTGTTTTTCACGTGTCAAATAGATGTATAAAGAGAGAACAGTGACTTCTGCATAGAATTCTTCTGGGGATGAAAGGATACACAGCATGTAAATGATTGGCACAATCCCAGGCACGTGGCATTTGTGACACTGGGCAATGGTGGAACATCAGTGTGGCATTTCCTCTTTCACAAGCAGCAAATAACGGTCAGCCCACACTCCCAGGTGATGTTGACATGTCTTGCCAATGCCGTAAGAGATTGGTCCCAAAGAGCATGACCATAACCCAGGAGTAGGTGTGTTCAAGGATTTGCCATTTCCCACCCTGTCTCTTTAACCTTGAAATCAGCCTGGACTAAGGCATCATGGTGACTCATAATAACCATCTGCGGAGGGGACAAAGGTGCTTTCTACTCTGGTCAGAGAAAGCATTAAAAGCCATTTGGTAGTATAATCTTCCCAGTCAGAATGCCAGACTCGCCCCTGGCCTTGAGCCTTAGAAGTCCTAATAGAAGCATCAGTGACTGAAAGTTTGGGGGAGGGGCAACTTTTTGAGCCTTAAATATGTACAAATAAATTAGGTGGCTATTTAACATTGAGCATGTTAATCTTTATTTGTAATACAACTGATAGAATGTGTGCATTATTTAAAATGTCCTGTGGTTTCGATTTTGTAAGATTTATGAGATGGTGGCTGTGTTTGCACTTGAATTAAATTAGAAAGATGGGTCATCATCTATCATGTAAGCCTGATTTAAGTGGGAAGGCCATCTTTTCCTGTTTTTATATCAAGTATGCTTTTATCCCTCAAGGGTACACCAAGGTCACCAAACTGCCTTCACTCAGCCAGGACCTTTCTTCTTTAGGTGGGTCTAGTTGCAAGGCTGCAGGACTTGAACTTCCTCAGGAATGTCAGTTCTGCAGTGTGCACTCAAAGCCTGGTTTTCATACCCTAGAAAATTCTACGACTTTTCTAATATTTTTTAAAATGAATTCCTTTTGTTCTTGAATTAGCTGGAATTGGCTTCTGTTGTTTTCTATCAAAAAACCTGGTACATATGCATTTTCCATATATCATTTTTTATGTAAAATATGGTTACTGTTAGCTATGTTCACCCTAAATAAGACATTAAAATGTTAAAAAAGTAGTCTAAATATCTTTCTTGAAAATAACTACAAAAAAAAAGAAAATAACTACAAAGAAATTATTGCCCATTTCAAATGAAATTAGACCATTTGCTTTTATTTCCACTAATCTTATTTTTCTTTCAAAGAAATTTAAAGGAATTAAGTAAGTAAGAATAATGTCCTTGAGTGGTTTGAAAGGTGGTTGATATTTAAAATACTTGTAAAGTATTTTGGTAATAAGAATATTATAATACACTGGACACTAGATATTGACATCTTACTTAATGAAAGAGGTATTATAACTGAAAAATTTTAGAAAGTTTTGAACTTCTAGAAAAAAAGGAGATATAAAATATAAGATATTCTTTTTTTTTCCCTCCAGTATGGGGATTGAATCCAGGGTGTCACAAATGCTAAGTAATTGCTCTACCATTATGCTATATCCGAGCCTTTTTTATTTTATTTTAAGATAGGGTCTCACTAATTTGCTGAGGCTGGTCTCAAACCTGTGCCTCTGTTTCTAGAGTAGCTGGGATTTTAGGTGTGCACCACCACACCTGGTTAAGATTTCCTTATTTAAGCATGCTATAGAGGACTTAGACACAAGTCCACATTTAGTTTTAAGAGACAGCAGAAAAGACAATCTGTGTTCTGGAGGGAAAAGAACTAGCTGATCACTGGTGATTCTACTATATGGACCAGAGAAGAGTGAACCTAGGGGTTGCTGTTATATGGGTTTCTTCTATATAAAAAAAGTAGAAGTACACAAGTGAGGCCAACTGGATTGGATTCCCAGAATGGGTGCACACACACACACACACACACACACACACACACACACAAATAGCATTGTCATTTTAAACAAATGCATAAATATTTACATTTTAAATTCTTTAATCAAGGTAGTTTTAGTATCAGCTTTGTGTTTCACATGAAGTAAATATTTTTCTCACTTTGTAAGATCTCTGTTTTGAAGAGAAAGTTTAAAAGAACTAAGGAGGAAATACATGGAGATACCCAGTCACAGAGGACAGCAGTGAATCTGGCAGCTGTCAAAGATTGCAGAATTGATGATTAGTGCTTAGTAGGCAAATGATGACGTATCAGGCCATGTGAGAAAAATGGTTAATTAATATTTAATTAGCATAAAGAATAGTGGGCATTTTCTCCTTGTGTCCCTGTTTTCCATTTATACAATGAAGACTGAATAATTGTTTTCTCAATTTAGTGCGGAAAAAAATGTAAACTCATGCTCTAATGACTTCACATATGATCAGACATGAAACAAAGTCAGGCATGATGGTGCATGCCTGTAATCCCAGCTGCTCAGGAGGCTGAGGCAGGAGGATTGCAAGTTTGAGGTCAATCTGGGCAATTTAGTGAGACCTTGTCTCAAAATAAAAAAATAAAAAGGGCTAAGGATGTAACTCAGTGTGAGAGTGCCCTTGGTTCACTCCCCAGGGTAAAAGAAAAGAAACCAAAATAAATCCATGGTTCCAAGTGTTGTAAAGTTTCCAAGGAAATTCGCTTGATTTTTCACACTTTCCTAATGTACACGGGTTACATTATGTTTTCTTCTCTATGTTAGCTACGACTGAAGTCCTTGGAATTTAGTATGTTATAATGATGAGTTTAAAAGAATAAAAAGTAGGATTTGTGCTTTCAGGGAGCACAAGGTCCTGCTAGTCTATGTCCCTGAACACTGAACTTTGTCTAGTTCTCTCTCTTCCCTGCAATTCATCTCCCACAGCCCATGTCTTGTTTCTGATCTCCTTTCAATTTTAGGCACTTTGCATTGCTGTTTAACTGCTATAGGAGGGCCTGGCTACTCTCTCTTATTTATTAAAAAAAAATGCTTGATAAACACTTACTGGCTGTCAGACACTGTGAGAGGCACTGCAGACACAGGAGTGAACAAAACAATCCTACCTCCATTCTCCCCTCCACAGGGCATGATAGACTGTAAACAAAGAAAATCATGAAGTAGTTCCTCATGTTTAGTGTTGCAAAGGCAAAAGCAAAGACAAGGACACTGGGTAGCTATGGAAGAGTGACAGACAGTACCTAAATTAGATGGGAGGGAGGAGGCAGAGTGTGAGGGGAGGTCTCTGGGGAAGCGACAGTAACAGAAGATGGAAGGATGGAAAGGAAGGATGCCAAGCAGAGGGTGGCAAGAAGAGTATTCCAAGCAACAGTATGTGCTATAGTCCTGAGGTAGAAAGGAAGGAGCTCAGTAAATCTGAGGAACTGAAAGAAGCTGGGGAGAGGAAAAGGAAAGCAGAGAAGCCCCTTCTTATCAATTACCTGAACTCCTTAAGCCAAAGACTTTGTTTTATTTTTGTGTATCACCCCTCATTCCCGCACTGTGCTGAGTGCAGTATTTAATATTTAGAGTAGATACAGTAAAATGCTGAAGGGTTTGGCTTCCTATTGATTGATGATTTTACTCTGATATCAAAAGTGCCTGATAAATCAGAATCCAGTATGAAATAAGGCATGATCAGAGCAGAGCAGTCTCAAGACTTGTAGATCCCAGGCATTCTTACTCTCAGAAGCTCCACTACCCTCACAGTAAAAACATATTTAAATGAACCCATGGTTGACATCAAGCATTTATGTCACTACCTAAGATTAGAGTTGTGTTGCAGTTAACTAATTTTCTTAATGTTAAATCTTAGACATTTAAAAATATACAATTTTGATTTCACAAATTTTTAAAAATAATTTTTCAGCTCTCAAACATTTTCACAGAAAGCACTGTAAGTCCTGAGCACTTTGCCCAACTAGGCATAGCCTAGTAATCCAGGGCTAACCGGAATAGAATAGGATAAAATGCAAGTGCTGGAGGGATTCAGGGAGACACCCAGAATCAGGAAACAAGTAAGAGGAGGGGCTGGGGGTATAGCTCAGTAGGCAGAGAGCTTGCCTCACAGGCACAAGGCCCTGGGTTCCATCCCCAGCACAACAACAATAACAACAACAAAAGAAGTAAGAGGATACTGCTACTCGGGCCTAATTTGGACCTCAAATTGCCTCAAAGCAAAAACTAGTAGGTCAATTGAAAGCCCTAGGAACCTTGGAAAAAAGCATCCATGTCTCTTTAAAGTTAGTACTACCCAAGAATGGACAGGGTCAGATTTTACAAAGGTCAGGCTGCCATGATGAAAGGCTCCAACTACCTAGTTCTTACAGGGCTGGAGGCTGGGAAGCCCAAGATCAATGTGCTGGAGAGGCAAGTGTCATTAAGGCCTCTTCTCTTGCCTTGTCTTTGGTGGGCATCTCTCTGTGGGCTAATGTGACCTCTGGTTTGCTGTACGGGGTGTGGAGGAGCAAGCCCTCTGGTGCCTCTTCCTGTAAGGCCATTATAATTACCTCCCAAAGGCTCACCTCCAAATACCTCACATGGGGGCCTGGACTTCAGCTTGTAAATTTTCAGGGGGCACAACTCAGTTCATTGCAAAAAGGTACACTTTTTTTTTTTTAAAGAGGGACAATTCTTTTCTGGTCAGCCATCGTAATAGATAAAGCCAAGAATGAATTATTACTTGAAAAAAACAAGCACAATTCCTTTTTTTTAAAAAAAAGTTATTGCAGAAAAGAGTAGGACTTCAGATACAGAAGACCTGGGCTGAATCTTATTTACTAACCACATAGATTAGGAAGTAACTTGGATAAGTTATTTAAAATCTCTGTCCTCAGTTTTCATAGCTGTAAAACAGGATTAAATATGTTCACATCATAAAGCTGTTGTAAGCATTGATGAGATAGAAGATTTAAAGTATCTGACCCAGAGAAAGAGCCTTCGAAACATTTCCCTGGAGCATGGAAAGTACAGACATGTTGCTCAGGAGCAGAGGTTATGGTGATAATAGGTGATGAAGAAAGGCTGTATCATACTGAAACACTGTTTCCAAGAGGTTTGCTCTCACTGGATACCTTCCAACTCTGAAATCCCATAAATCCACATATCTGTGAGGGAACAAATCTGTTCATTTCATCTGCTTAGTTGTTACTATCAATTTGTGCTCAACACTCTTACAAATATTGTCTTACTCAGTCTTGACTCCAGCCTGACAACCTAACAACAGCAGCAATAATAAGAGCTATTATTAGTTCCATTTTACAGATGGACAAACTGAAGTTCCCAGATTTGGATAACAGCCTAAGGTCATACCTCTGGAGAATGACAGAGCCTAGATTTACACCCTGGACTTCTTGGCTTCCACAAATAGCAATGTCCCTGTTCCAAGACTGTGAAGTAGAGTGTTCTTCATTAGAATATCATCAAGAAGACGCTGAATCACAAATCGAGTAGGGGTATTATAAGAGAATGACTTGCTTTGAATAGCTGACTCCTACCCTGGACAAATCCCAACTAGGATCCCAATAGAATTTATATAATGAGAAGACTATTGGTATTTTTTCAGGGACTATAGAGCAGGAGAGATGCCAGAGGCTATGGATGGGCACACACTGTTCCATTTTGTGAAAAGGGGAAGAAAGTTGATTCTGCAAACTAGAGACAAAGTCCTGCACAAAGTTCTTGAAGGGCAACGTATGAACATTAAAAAAGGGGAAGTAATTGCTGTCACCCGTGCAAGTTTCTGCTGAGAAGAGATCATTACAGCTGTGGTTCATTTCCCTTTGTGTTAAGGCAAAAGACTGGTATGGTTCTATTTAGACCACATATTTTGCTCCTTAAAATAAATGAGTTGGAACTGTATAAACAGCTAGAGTCATAAGAAGTAGAAAAATCAATTATTTTTCAAAATTAATGAAGAATTTCAAATGTCACTGCTTCTATTAAAATATAATTCTTTGATTATTGATTTTTTACTACTTTTAATCTGACTCCTTTTAGGTTTAGTATTTAAAGTGATTGTAGTCTATAAATATGTACAAATGATTATTGATTTTTCAAACTTGAGATAATTATAGATGTATATTCAATTACAAGAAATAATACAGAGCAATAGCCTTTACACTTTACCCACATTCCCCCTGTGGTTAGATTTTGTAAAACTATAGTGTAATAGAATAAATCAGATATTGGTAGTGATAGAATCTACAGATCTTTCTTGGATTTCCCCAGGTTTAACTTGCACCCATTTGTGTGTGAGTCTTAGGTTCTACAAAATTTTATTGGTGAGGTAGTAATTCCTGTTCACCACGGTTGTCAGGATGCTGAACAGCACCAACTGAAGAATCATTCTCATTGGGAGAGTTGGAAATTTAAGCCTTGAAAGAAGAAAAAGGGAAAAGAATATGGCAGGGGAGAAGAGAAGAACAAAAATCAGAGGCATGGATGAATTAGTTATAGACAGGATAGTTAGCTCAGTTAGGTAAGAAGCATAGCCATGTCATAAATGTCCTTGAAAATCAGTGACCACACCTTTATATGTAAGTGTAATCTACTGCTTACCTCTTAGAAAGCATCAAGATAATTATTCCAGTGGCCAATGGTACAAAGAAGCATCAGTGTTTTTGTAACTGCTGTTCCCTCTGCATAGGACACTCTTCGCCAGATAGTCTCTATCTCCCTCTCATTAAAGTCTCAGTTTAAAGGTCACCTCCTCAGGGAAGCCTTCCCTGACCACCCATCCTACAATGCTGTCTATTTCCTAGATCTCTGCTTTATTTCTTCTATAAAACTTATTACTTTGCCACACTGGGGATTGAACCCAGCCCCTTGTGCATGCTAGACAAATGCTCTATCACTGAGCTACATCTCTAGTTCTTTTTATTTTAAGACATGGTATCACTATGTTGCCTGGGCTGGCCTTGAACTTGTGATCTTCTGGCCTTAGCCTTCTGAGTAGTGGGGCCAACAGGTATGCACCACTATGTCTGGCAGAGCTTATTATTCTTTTTTTTTTTTAAAAAAAAATGTATATATTTATTTACTCATTCACCCCCTCCATATGTTTCATGAGAAAATAAATCTTGAGTGCTTTGCTTACTGTCATAACCCTTTGCCATTTAGGGTGTAGGCACACATTAAGTATGTAACACTTGAAGGAATAAACAGGCTATCCACAGAAGTTCTGGCTCATCCCACCTTGAAGTTCCCTTAATTTTACCTCCTCCCTTTTTTCTTTCCTATTCTGCTTAACTTTGTGAGTTCAGAACAAAATGTTTTATTTTCAGTTTTCTAGACTTTTTCTCACTTGCTTTCTCTTTCCTCTCTCCTTTTGTCTTTTTTCATCTTAGCTTTTTCTTGGTGAAAGCCACGCTCCCAAACTGCAGCACCCAGCTCAGGTGTCCCCTGTCAGGTAACACCCACCATCCAGGAGCTAGCCCTGCAGATCAACTCTCTGTTGTGATGGGATATACTTTAAGGAAGCACCAGCTTGGAACAAGTTGATAAATTTGTTCATTACCAGTGTTAGGGATAAAGTCATTATCCCAGGCATCTAAGGTCTAAAGCAGATACTCTGAAATCACAGGTTACTTCCTCTGGAAATTTGCTGTTTACTATTCTTTAACGCCAAAGTCCACCTTCCATCCCCAAAGTGTAGACCACAAGGGATGGAGAGAGAGATACTTCCAGTGCCCTCAGAAGTGAGAGGGACCTTCCTGTAGGTTAAAAGTACCTGAATGTGGGGCAAAAGGAAATAATTGAATCTCCATAAAAGTTTAACGGGAGTTCATTAAGCTTTTCTTGAACATTCTGTAAGGTAGACATCCTTGGGGTGGGGGGGAGGCAACTACTCAGACATGAAGTCTGCTCAGGCCTTTAATCCCAGCTTGGATAGCTGAGACAGGAAGATTGTAAATTCAAGATCAAAAGTCCAAGTTGGATAATTTAGGGAGACCTTGTCTCAAATAAATAAATAAGATGAAAACAAACAAACAAAAAACACAGTAGCAACAAAAAAGAAAATAGCTAGAGGGAGGAGGTTTGAAGGTGGGAGGAAACCTGGGCGGGGGTGGGGGGGATGGGGAGCAGCTGAGGGTCAAGTCAGGGTATGCTGCTGTCTGTCTGTCCAGAAGTTGATGAGGCTGTAAGGTAGTCAGGGATGCAGGATTTGTGCAGGATGGGGTGGACACCTCACAAACTCTTGGCTCAGTGCCCCTGGCTTTAATAAAACACCTTTTCCTTTAGGAACCACCAGAGGAAGGTTAATGTGCTGGTGAAGGAGCAAACCTTTAAGAGAATGTAGAGATCAGAGCAGTTAGTAAAGGTGCTCTCCTACTAACAAGGAAAGACAATGAAATGGAGAGAAAGAGCTGGAAATGCCCCTCTACCCATCTTTTCTCATGGGGTCCAATGAGACCAATCCAGAACCACTGAGAGAAATTTCCATGGCTTCATGTAACCCGAATTAATAATAGCTAAGGAAGAGAATGGCAAAGTACTACTTATCCTTTCTCCCAATTGCTGATCTAATAACCAATGTGAAATCCAGTGACTACAGAGGCTAACTCACTTGATCCACTCTGCCTCTCATAATTCCTATTGAAGGACTCAATAAATATGAAAGGAATGCATTGCTGAATACTCCTGTAAGTAAGATTTACAGGAGACCATTTGTTTGGCCTGAGCTCCTGCCTGAGCCTGACAAAACAAACCAAAATGTAGTAACTGGGGTTAGGGGTGTAGTTCAGTGGTAGAGCACTTGCCTGGAATGTGCCACCTTAGTCCCAATCCACAGTGCTGCAAGAAGAAGAAGCAAAAGCAGTAACTTGTGCTAAAGTTCCACATCACTAAGCTGAAACTAAATAATTTATCTGACTTTCCAAGAAATCAGAAGAATAAAAGATAATGTCTGAATCCTCAAACAGTTCAGTTTTAGGAAGTTCCCTCTATTTTAACCTTTATAAGAAAATAATTTTGAAATGACCTGTCCATTTTTTGTCATCTGTTTCTGTTTTCCTCAGCCTTTCTAGTCTCTAAATCCAACCTCCTGTGATTACTTTATTGGAGTACTTGTTCTACTTTATAGAACAAAGTGTTGCCTATTTCTAGAATTGCAAATAAATGCCAGTTAAGATCTTTGAATTAAATTTGTTATAATTTGATGATTCATAATATTTATTACATTGTATCGATTATACTGCTTTAGAAACAATTTCTAATGTATTTGAGTTACAGCCACCTTAGTGGACATTCTTTGAGAGCTGGACTTCTAAATTAACCCAAGGATGGGATGCAAGAGCGTCAGAGGTCATTAGGGTTAGGTGAATCCAACCTACTTGTTTTAAAAGAGCACTTGAGACACAGAAAGGGAAGGTAATTTTCTTAAGGTCACACAATCTATGGAGCTGGTGTATAAGCACATCATCCAACTCTTAGTCCTGCGTAGTGTGGACACCAGCTCTTAAGGAAAGAACAGCCCAAAGGACATGTCATGATATTATGGATGTAGATTTTCATTAGGAAAGAAACAGTAAGAAAGACATTGAAGTACAGAGGAGGAAAGAGTGTTGCAATGGTGGGTCAAGAAGTCCTTTGCAGCCTCTTTGTTCTAGCAGTAGGCAGCTCACAGGGCTTTCCAAGTAACTCGGCAACGCTGGAGCCCTCAGACCCAGAAATATCCAATGCTAATGGTAATGTCTACTCTTTCTTGTGGGTTTTCTTTTTCTTTTATTTCCTCTTTCATTCATTCATTCTTTCTTTTTTCTTTTCTTCTTCTTTTTTTGTTTTTTGCACTCCTGTGAATCAGATTCTTCATAATAAAGATATTGAAATTCAAAGTAATTTTTTCAACTAAATGTCATGTATGTTAGATTGGAAGGGGTCTTCTTGCTTTTTTGTCAAAAAATAAAAATAAAAAAATAAAAAAGCAAACAAATAAAAATATCACTTCATGTCCTTGCTTGTGGGGCCACCTGTATTAATTAAGATTCTCTAGAGGAACAGAAAGAATCAATAATAATAATTGATTATATATATATTATATATGTGTACATATACATTATATATACATATATAATCTCCTATAAATAAAGGTATTTATAGGAGGAAATTTATTAGATTGGCTTACACAATCAGAGTCTGAATAGACCCACAATGGCCACCTGCAGGCTGGAGTAGCTGCTCAGTCCAAGAAGCTGAACCCCCGGAACAGGAGGAAACAATGATTTGGCCCCAGTATAAGGCTAAAGGCCTGGAAGCCCCCTATTGTGTCACTGGTGCAATCCATGTTCAAAGGCTGAAGGCTCTGAAGTCTGATGTCCACAGTCAATGGCAGTAGATAAAAGCACATCCACTCAAGAAAAGTTGAGTGTGCAGGTGCATGTGTGAGCTTCCCCCTTCTGCTTTTTGTTTCCTCCGAGCCCTTAGTCTATTGGACAGTGCCACATTTAGCAAGTCTTCCTCACCAAGTTAACTGACCCACATGGCAACTGTCTCTGGAAACACCTTCACAGACACACCCAGAAGTGTGCTTGACCACTTTTCTAGGCATCTCTCCATCAGTTGAGAATCAAGATTAACAGTCACAGGACCAGACGATCAAGGCAAATAAAACCAAATGGTGACGTAGTTGGTTTTTCAGGACACTCCTTGATTTTAGTGTATAGAAGAAGTCTTCCTGTAGAATTTTGCTTAGGTGTTTGGCAAAAAGAGTCAGAAGTCCAGGAGAAATGAAAGTTCTTTAGAAGGAGGAATTCAGGAAAGGAAGTCTGCTAATGAAGAAAAGAATTCAAAATGATACCTGTACTAAGGGCCTGGTATTATTTGCTCTGAGCTGTTTTACCCTAGCTCTTGTGCTGCCAACTGAATTGGTAAGAAAATGGATGGAAGATGCTGATCTGTGATTGCAGGATACAATTACATTCATACCCACGATCAGTTCTTAATGGAAGGCATTATATTCATCAGCTAACTCTGCCCTTTGCTTCCTGATACCCACACTTAATCTGGGAGAGAATTTAATTGATCTTCATTAGAAAAGGCACACAGACTCACACACAGCTCTCCCCAGCTCAGCTAATTAACACCCATGACCCCCAAAGCATACTCTGTGGGTCAGACTCCTGAGAGTCTGCAACTTTTTGCACAAGCTGTCCTGCAAATGGGAGCCATAGCTACTATGCTTGTCGCTGAGAAGGCACTTGTTCCAGCCCTAAATCAAGCCATCCTCCATACATGGAGGACCCACACAGGTTGTCTATTCTCTGCTCACAGAACCACAGATGCCTGCTTTCTTTCAAGAGTCCACAGGACCAGGACTCTCATCTGAGCAAGCAGACTTATGCCTAAAGGGTAGAGACAAATCTTTCACATATTTTAGAAGACACATTAATGTATCTACAAAAAAGTGTTTCCTCATCTTTAAAAGCATACCACTCACTTGAAATTGCCTCTTTCTGTGCTTTAGAAAGAAGCCACTAGGCCCTATTGATTGGCCTCTCCAGTGCATCTGGGCCTGAACTGTGGCCAAGCTCTTTGGGGTGTCCAGATCTACTGCTGAGTATGTTTTCCATGAGGTTGTACATGTTATTTGTTATCTTTTGGCACCTCCTGGAAACCAGCCCATCCTAGAGAAAGTCTTGGAGATGTTCTAGACCAAATATGGCTTCTGATGAGTGCTAGGTCATTAAGGGTACATACACTGTGTATCTTGCTTTGAGGGTCAGGATAAGAATTTTTGTAATTGTTATCAGTACTTTTCCATAATTTTTAAAGCCATTGCTGGTCCTGACCTTTGTTTCAGGCAAGTATTTGTAGGCTGCCCAGGATCCAGCCATAATCCATATATGTTAGAGGCAAGTTGGTTTTGCTATAGGGGAGATGGAGGCCCTGTCTTCCCTGCTATCTGAAAGAAAATAGGGAAGCAGACCTTGGGGTGTGTCCTTGTGGGTGATGAACCTTGTGGGGTTGTGTGTGGCGGGGTGTGTGTGTGTGCTATACAAACATTTAGACAATCTTCACAGACACAACAAGAAATAATGTTTACCCAAATATGAGGGAATCCTGTTGCCTATTCAAGCTGACACATAAAACTAACCAACATGGCTACATATCTCTTGAAGGTTCTTGGGGAGAATCTGCTTCCTGATTTTTCCATATTCTGAGAACTACTTACATTCCACATCTTTTTGTCTTCAAGGCTGCATAGCATCTTTTCACTTTTCTGACTTCTTCTGCTGTCACATCTTTTTCTACTCCATCCTGATGCTATTGAGCTCTGAAACCCCTTTTAACTCTGATAGTTAATGATTTCATGTTCCTAAGCTAATATAAAGTGCTTAACAACTGGAATTGAAAATAGGTGTATTAAAGCTGTCCTGGGATCCTTCGAGGCATGGAGTCATCTCATATATACTTCCCATCCCATTCCAGTACTGGAGATTGAACCCAAGGGCACTTAAACACTGAGGCACATCCCCAGCCCTTTTTATTTTTTATTTTGAGACAAGATTCTACTAAGTTTCTTAGGGCCTCAATGGGTTGCTGAGGCTAGCTTTGAACTTGCAATTCTCCTGCCTCAGGCTTACAAGTCACTGGGATTACAGCCATGCACCACCAGGCCTGGCTTCCACTGATTTTGGAAGATTAAACAAAAGTTCTCTTTGAATTTCTCTGTATCCACCATCATCATTAAATTGCCTGATACCAATAAAAAATCACTTTTAATTTTTTAACCACTTAGAAGAAAACAGTGGTATTGGCATAAACTTCAGACCAACTAACTTATAAAATTTTGTCACACTCATGTCCCTCTATCAAGCAAACCAAAATTATCAATTATCAATTTTCCATAAAAATCTTCAAGTTTTCTAACATTTACATTTTTTGTTCAAATATAGAATTGTACTTTTTAAAAAAGATTATTATTCCACTATTACTATATTGCTTAGTTAGGAATTTTTTTTCACTTTCTACATTTGTATTGGTTTATTTATTATAATTGTATAGAATGGTGGGATTATTACATATTTGTACATGCACATGATGTAACAATATAATTTGGTCAATATCATTCCCCAGTATTTCCCTTTTCCCTCCCCTTCTTCTCCCTGATCCCTTTCCTCTATTCCACTGAACCCTGTACATGTGAATAAAGATCTCTAAAATAAACTCCACTCTGGAATATCCTGGAGTGATCTTTGAAATCTATTGCACTCTTCAGTGATGGTAACAAACCCTTGGGAAGTAGTGCTTGCTGTTTGCCAGGTATTTTCTTTTTTCCCCTCACATTTTTTATTGATGCATTATAGTTATACAAATGGTAGGATTTTTTGTTACATATTAGTACAAGCACACATTATAACAATATAATTAGCCAATTTGAGTCCCCAGTTCATCACCTTCTCCTTCCCCACCTCGTACTCTCTGGTCCTTTCCTCTATTCTACTGATCTCCCTTTGATTTTCATGTGATCCCTCCCTTTCATTCCCTTTTTCCTCTCTGGCTTCCACATGTGAGAGAAAACATATGACCCTTGAACCTCTGAATTTGGCTTATTTCACTTAACATAATGTTCTCAAGTTCCATCCATTTTCCTGCAAATGACATAATTTTATTTTTCTTTATGGTTGAATAAAACTCCATTATGTAAATATACCACATTTTCTTTATCTATTCATCCATTGATGGACACCTAGGTTGGCTTCATAGTTTGGCTATTGTGAATTGTGCTGCTGTACACATAGATATGCATGTATCACTGTAAGTATGAAGACTTCAAGTCTTCAAGATAAATACCAAGGAGTGGTTTAGCTGGGTCATTGGTGGCTCCATGCCTAGTCTTTTGAGAAACCTCCACATTGATACCTATAGTGATTGTACTAATTTACAACCCCACCAACAGTTTAAAAGTTTTCTTTTTCCTCCACGTCCTCTCCAGCACTTATTGTTGTTTGCATTCTTGATGACTGCCATTCTGACTGGTATGAGATGAGCTCACAGTGTAGTTTTGATTTGCGTTTCCCTAATTGTGAATGACGTTGAATTTTTTTTCTTATATTTATTGGCCATTTGTATTTTTTATTTTGAGAAAGTTCTGTTCAATTAATTTTCCTGTTCACTGTTTTTTTCCTGAGTTATTTATATATTCTAAATAGTAATCCTCTGTCAAAAGGGTAGCTATTCTGTAGGTTTAAGTTCTTAATGATTTCCTTTGCTGTGCAGAAGCCTTTTAATCTGACTCCATCCCATTTACTAACTGTTGGCATTATTTCCTGAGCTTTAGGGGGCCTATTGAGAAAGTTTGCTTGTGCCTATATGCTGGAGTGTTGACCCTACATTTTCTTCTAACTTCTGATCTAATTCCTAGGCCTTTAATCTGTTTTGTGTTGATTTTTGTGCAGGGTGAGAGATCAGGGTCTAATCTTTGTATATGTATTGATAATCAATTTTCTCAGCACCATTTGTTAAAAAGGCCATCTTTTCTCCATATATGTTTTTTGGCATCTTTGTCAAGGATCGCATGACGGTATCTGTATGGGTCCATCTCTGAGTCTTCTATTCCGTACCATTGGTCTGTGTGTCTGCTTTTACGCCAGGTACCATGGAGCTTTTGTTACTATAGTTCTGTAGTAGAATCTGAAGTCAGTATTGTGATGCTTCCAGCATTGCAGTGCATATACTTTTTTTTGTTTGTTTTGTTTTTGTGCTGGATATTGAACCCAGGGATGCTTAACCATTGAGTCACTAAGTTGCTTAGGACCTCACTAAGTTGCTGAGGCTGCTTTGAACTTGGCAATCCTCCTGCCTCAGCCTCCTGAGTCACTAGGATTACATGAGTGTACAACCACGCCCAGTGAGTGCATATACTCTTAAGGTCATTCATTCACCAAACATTTAATGTGCCTCTTAGGTACTAGGCAGTAGGTATGCAAAAGTGAAAAAGATATAATACTTGCCTTCAGGAATTAAGAGAAAAGCTGAATAAACTGACAAAACACAGTAAGAGAGCTGTTCTAAGAGCCAGGCGCTATGGCTACCTTGAGGAAGGACACCAAACTGAGTAGGACCAGTTAAAAGTTACCTTTGTAAAGGATAAGATGATGAAATTAGCTCCAGGGAGTGGGATCTGCAGTAGGCACAGGGACAAAAGCAGCATGGTACTAGTTGAGCTAGGGGCCAGGGTGAGGGGGAAGCAGGCAGAGGCCTGCATGCCAAGCTAAAAAGGTTGAATTTCTTCCTAAGAACCAAAGGGAATCACTGATGAAATTTAAACAAGGGATGACATGATATCTTTGCTTTTTTAGAAAGGTAACCCTGAGATTAAAGATTAAAGTGTAATAAAGTAATAAAGGTGTCTGGGGACAGGAGGACCAGGTAGCAGGTCAGTGGGATAATATGTGAAAGCTGGATGCTGAATTGTACCAGTGGGTATGCGTGTGCGTGAGGGTGTGTACAAGGGTGAGTGTGGGAATATAGTATCAGAATACCCAAATAAAGTCTACCTTGTTAAGTATCCGCCCTCTTCTGGTTGTGATTGGTTATCCCAGGACTGTATTTCAGGAGCTTATTGGATGGTGGAGCTGTTCGTTCTCGGTTGGTTAAGCGGAGGGGCATCTGGAAGTTGTAGTTTCTGCAGCTGTGCTCCCTCCTGCAGTTTTGTGAAAACAAGTTTCCTTCGTTGTCTTCCCTCAGCCCTCCTCCCCAAGGCATCCCACCCAGCAGCTGAGGCCAGGCGCTGCAATCTTTGAACATCCAGAGACTTCAAGAGCAAAAGGCAAACACTGGACAGGAATTCTGCACAGCTGGAGGAGGAGCCTCGGGTTCTCCCTCTTTAGAAATGCAGCCAGACAGCACCCATGCCCCGCTGTAATTTCACTTGTGTTTACCGTGTTCTCCTCCTGTCTTCCGGTTTTCTCTACTTACATGACACAATTTCTACTAGTGCAGAGGTGGAGAGGAAATGTTGGGGAATTTTAAAGTGAATGATTATACTTAAATTAGACTGTTCTATTAGTTAAACAAGTATAATTAAAAAAATATTTTGGTTCGTCTGTAAATCCTTGTTTACTTCCTTTAAGATTTATGGGCTGGGTAGGGTGACAGGTAATTTATAAACCATTTTTAGGTGTACAGTTCAATGGTGTTATGATTTTTAATGTTAACGACTACAAAAAGGTAGAGAGGGAAGATTTTATTTGGGTGAGGGGCCCTTGTTTGGAGAGGGCAGGTGTTTATTTGTTAATCTGAGAGTGAGAAGGAAGAGGCCTAAGTCTCATTTCTGAGTGTTTAAGAACTGAGCTGAGGTGAATGCTGGTTCTGAGACTCCTAAAGCCCAGAAAATTCTAACAACTGACATCAGTTGTTAGTGATTATTGGAGAGTGGCTGCATTCGAACTTGGAGCAGAAGATTAAAATAGTGCGTCAGATCCATCTTTTATCTGCCCCAGCACTCTGTCAAGAGATAACTGTGCCAGGAAGATGATGGTTGTTGGTCTGTTGAGATTATAGTAATGCCCTGGGTAAACCTTAAACTTGGAAAAGCTGTAAACTTGGGGACTAGGGAGGCTACTGCCCAAAACTCCAAGGTTCTAGAACCTCTCCAAGCCTCAACTTCTTCCTCTGCAACATGAAAGAGTCCAACTATATTCACCAAGTCTAACATCGCATTACTTCTGTTATAAAAATATCTTTTATATGTGCTCATGGTAGACACATGAACATTCTCTGAGACCCCAGACACCTCTAAATGATAATATCAGAACTGATCCCAGGTCTTGGGTGAAGACTTATCAGCTGTTTGACAGAAGATGGGAGGAGTGAAGAGACTCTGCTACTCCTGTCCCTTGCCATTTTTAACTGCTGTCAGTTAAAAGGCCTACATAGAGCCCTGGGCCATGGATACCACAAGACCCTGGGCTACTTGGGGATTTGTGCAGTTGACTAGAAGCTGAGATCATCAGAGGAGCAGAGGGAGGGAAGCCTCATCATCTGGCAAGAAAGCATCAAAAGAAGCATCTCTTACCTGACGAAGGACTCATCCTTTCATAGAGGTTGAAAATATTCAGTTAAAACACCTACCCTCAAAGATTAGTTGGAATGAGCATTTGTGACTTATGTCTTTGTAGCTCTTCCTCTCCCCTCCCCTGCTTCCGGTGGTGCCAGGGATTGAATCCAGGCCTGGTAGATGCTAACCATACACGGTACCGCTGAACTACACCCCCCAGCCTCTTCCTCTTTTCAATATGACTCTAAATGAGATATCAAAGATGCTCTGAAACTGTGAGGCTGAAAATAGGTAGTATCTACTCATAAAAGACAAAAACTGCTTACTACAATACAAAAGAATACTCCAGCTTCAGCTCAGACAACTGTCACCCCAGCCCCTCCTGTGCACCGAGGAATCCAGGGATGAAGAGGCATTGTGGTGTTTGTGCTGGCTAAGGAGACTTGCTAACACCACTGCTGCCACCACTATCACTGCAGTCATCAGAGCTGGGCTTGTAATCGAGTTGTAGACTCATTTCAAGACTTCACATTTGGAGAAAAGACTGAGAAGCGAGACTTTCTCTGAGGAGCCTACAAATATCTAACTTTGGTGACAATCAGAGACACCTGATCGAGTCACATAAAGGAAGTCTGACTGCTACCTTTACCTGATTACTCTTGTTCCTTATAGTGCTGCTCGTTTACTTTCAGGTTCACTTAATGATTTTTTCCTATTAAAATTATAAGGGACAAGAGGGCAAGGATGATGTGTAGTTTAGAAAAACATGTAAACCTTCCCATCTAAACTATTTTTAGGTGTACAGTTCAATAGTGTTAAGTATATTTACACTGCTGCCAAAACAGATCTCCAGAAATCCCGAACTTTTTAATCTTGCAAATCTGAAATTTTATATCCATTTGTTTTAGTCCTTTTGGGTAGCTATCATGAAATTCCATAGACTGGGTGGCTTATAAATAGCAGTCATTTATTTTTCAGTTCTGGAGTCCTGGAAACCCAAGGTCCAGTGCCAGCAGATTGGGAGTTTGGTAAGGGCCCACTTTCATTGTGTCCTCAAATGATGGAAGGTGCAAGCCATGTTTTTGGGGCCCTATTTATAACGGGCACTGCTATGATTTGAACATGGGTGTGCCCAGCATAGCTCATTCATTTTTGAGGCTTAATTCTTCAAAGCAACAGTATCAGGGGATGGGGCCTTCAGGAAGTGGTTAGGTCACAGGGCATGTTCTCATGTCCTCGTGAATGGATTAACGTCTCAAGAGCTTGCGCTAGTTCTCTGGAGACTTGATTAGGTCTTACTGGAGTGAGTTAAGTCTTGTGGAACTAGATTATTTACCACAAAGGTGGGTTCTTAATTTGGTTTGGTTCGAACATGTGCAAAGCACCCTACAAAGGTGGGTTCTTATAAAACAATCTGGCACTACCCTTGGTCTCTCTTGCGGATATGCTCCTTCTGCATGTGCTTACTTCCCCTTTCTGCTTCTTGGCAATGATAGGATGTAGCACAAGGTTTCACCAGAAGCTGACCAGATGTGGCCACCTGATCTTGGATAGAACTATGAGCCAAAATAAACCTCATTTCTTTATAATCTACCCTGAGGTATTTTTTTTATAGCAACAGAAAATAGCCTAAGACAGGTACTAATCCATTCATGAGAGCTCTGTGCTAATGGCCTAATCACCTCCCAAGGCTCCATCTCTTAAGACCAACATTTCAGGAATTAAGTTTCAATAAATGAATCAGGTGGGGGAACACAAACATTCAGACCATAGTGCCATTAAACAAATACCACCTTTTGCTCCCCTCCTTAGCCTCTGATGACCTTTGTTAATGTGTGTGTGTGTGTGTGTGTGTGTTTGATTACTTTAGATACTTCATATTAATAGAATCATACAGGATTTGCTTTTGTGATTGGCTTCTTTCCCTTAGCTTAATGTCCTCAAACTTCATCCATGTTGTATCAGGAAACAAGATTTCCTTCCTTTTTTAAGGCTACATTGTATTCCCCTGTTTGTGTATACCACAATGTGTTTATCCACTCACCCAGCAACAGATATTTGGGTTACTTCTACCTCTTGGTTATTGTGAATAGTGTTGCTATGAACATGGAAGTGACTATATGTCTTTAACATCCTATTTTCAATTGTTTTGGATACACACCCGGAAATGGGATTGCTAATTATTCTATTTTTAATTTTTTGAGGAACTTCTATATTGTTTTCCAAAGATAATGTGCATTTTTATTATGAATGAATACCCATGCTTAATATAATGCCTGCTCATAAAGTAGACCCTAAATGTCTCTTGAATTAATGAAAAATAACAGAAGGGACTTGAGGGGTAACCACAAGAGACATGGACCATGATTCTTCTTGGTTAAGGCCTGGTCATGATCATTAGAAGCCCTGATCCAGGCACCTGTTATGCCTCAAAGCCAAGATAGAATGAAATATGAGGGAAAAAACCCAAATCATTAAATGTTTTCATATAAGTATCTTTCAACTAAAAGCTTAAGTTCCCTTACCTTTAGTTCACCTTGTTATCTACCACATTAAATTTTCAAATTTCTCCTAAAAGAAAAGGAGGGGAAAGGCTGGGGGTGTATGACTAAGTGGCAGAGCACTTTCCTAGAATGTGTAAGGCCCTGGGTTTGATCCCTAGCACTGAAAATCTGGGTATTGCAGAGGCTGTGGTTGTGGGTTTCATTTCTGCTTCAAATAACCAAGAGATAACCTTAGGAGGGGTACTCTCTCATGGACATTGTATTAGTCAGCTTTGCATGGCTATGACCAAAATAAGTGACAAAGCAAACTTAGAGGAGGAAAAGTTTATTTTGGCACATGATTTAAGAGGTCTCAGTCCATAGACAGCTGACTCACTGGTTTGGGTGAGATGAAGCATCAGGCAAAAGGGCAAAGTGGAGGAAAGCTGCTCACTTTAAAGTAGAGTTGCATGAGCTTTCTTAAGCATGACAGCTGAGGTCACCTTTAGAGACTGCTATTATCTGATGTCCCCCAAATTTATGTGTAGCAATTGAACAGGCAGTGTAACAGTATTAAGGATGGAGCCTTTTAAGAGGCAATTAAGTCACAAGGGCAGAGCCCTCATTAATGGAATTAGTACCCTCATAAAGGGCTGGGAGGAAATAACAACCATCCCCCTTTGCTCTTCTGCCATATGAAGACACAGGGCTCAAGACACCATCTTGGAAAAAGAGACCAGGACTTCACCAGACACCAAACCTGCTGATGCCTTGATAATGGATTTTCCAGAATCCAAAACTGTACCAAATACATTTCTCTTCTGTATAAATTACCCTGACTCAGGTGTTTTGCTACACAACACAGACTAAGGCAGTGACACATTCCAGTGCAGTGGGAAGTGAGGCTAATATTTGTTCAAGTCTCTTAGTGTAGCATGAGACAAGTCCTTTGTGCTATGAGGGAGTTCACAGGAGGTTGCGGGAGAGGAAGACTGCTGTATTTCTCTCCTGGGAGGGTCAGGCTTAACATGAATAGTCCTGTACCCTGTTTCTACTTCTATTTCAGAGAGTGGCTTGTCTGTCAAAAGAGGAGGGACAATGTTACTGAGGAAAGAACCCCCTGAGAAGCCCCCAATCCTGCAAAATTTACTAAGGCTGCTGCTTTTTGTGCTCCATTAGCTGCTGAGGATCAACAGTGAAACTCCTGGTAGAACAGAAGATGCTGTAGAGGCTCCAGATCATTGAGCTTGCTAATGTCCTAGGCCCTGTGCTTTGCCATTGCTTTGCTCAATCTAGAGCCTATGGCAAGGAAGGAAGGAACCAGAGAATTGTTCTACAGGCTCCTCTCCACCTAGGCTACCTGACTAAGAGTCCATAGACTTTGTAGGACCCAGAGAGACTGGCTATTACACAGGGAGTCTCCTTGGCCAGCCACAGCCACCCCAATCTGTTGACAGGGAGAGATAAGCCTAGACCTGTTGGTTGACAAGGAGAGAGAAGTATGGACCTGTTAGTCTTGTCTTCTTCTGAAGCAAATATCAGACTTCTAAGTAAGCCCCAGGTGACTGTGCACCCACGCAAGTCTGCCTTGCTGTACCGTGACTATGCAAACATCTAGTGACATTCAGCCTTTCTCCCAACTTGCCCCCTCTTTGACTTAACTCTTTAATAGTTCACTGATGAAAGGCCAGCAGGTCATGCATTGGCTGGCCATGGACAGGAGGCAGATTCAAGGTGAGGCCAGCTGCTCTCCAGCAGATGGGGGTGAGCCCAACATCTTTGTTGGAAATTCTCTTAAGCTGCAACCAAGTGGAACAGACTGGTTCTTACAGCACAGTTGACAGAAATATCTTGGGCCAGACTGCTTTCTTTGTTAAGATAGTACCACCCACAGCAGTATGCACAGCTGATTTCTCTTGCAAAGTGGATGGTTATCCTGAAGACCAGGACTGACTTTGGAGGACCAGGGCTGGTGTGAGATAATGCTTGTAGAGCCCTAACCTTCCTGGGAAAAGGAAGTTTAGGGCTCTACAAGCCCTAAACAACCTGGAAAAAGAGGAGGAAAGATAAGAAAACTAGGCATCAAGAATTGCCACAACCCTGCTCTCTATCCTCTCTATCTTCTATGGCTGCCTGTCACTCACAGCTCTCATGAGGTTAAAAATCTCAGGCTCAGGTATCTGTGACACTCCTGGGACTCCAGAAAGTTCCTGATTTCAGACACTGTCTCTAATCTGTCTTTCTCATCTTCCTGAAAAGGCACCTGTGAGGCACTGGTTTGAATGGTCCAGTGAGGAGCCAAAGATAAGAAAAGATTAAAGGACTCAAATTTTGATGTCCTGAAAGAGGGACCCTTGAATTCCATAAAGTAAAAGAGAAAGGCTTGGGCTGGGTATAGTGGTGCACACCTGTAATCTCCACCACTTGTGAGGCTGAGTCTTTCGATTTGAAGCCAGCCTCAGCAATTTAGCAAGACTCTGTCTCAAAAAATAAAAAATAGGGGCTAATTGGTAAAGCACCCCTAGGTTCAATCCCCAGTATCAGGAAAAAAAAAAACAGAGAAATTTGGAGGTATTACAGCTCAAGAATGAGAACAAGAAGTCAAGAAATCAATTATGAGTTGACATTATACATTCACTATTCATTTGACAAACATTTATTAATGCGTATTCCATGTCAGGTGATGTGCTAAGTGAGCACTCCAGGTGAGACGAATAGGACATGGTTATTGGGAGAGTCAGATATATAAACGCTAATTGTAAGAACATAAAAGAAGCAAACACTCACAGAAAAATATCCAAGCAAGAAGGTGAGGTCATTCCATCCCATTTCCTCTACAGGCATGTGTTGCTGATGGCTCTCTAGGCAAAGGCAGTTGGGAACCCTCCACAATAGCCTTCTCCTTCCCTCTTCCCTGTGATCCCTATCCTTTTCCTTTCTTCCCTTTTCTTCCTCTCCCATTGCCATCCAATGGATCTCAAGGGTATGGACTGGTTCCACTAATAGAACACAGTGTTAAATAAGTTGCTGATTCCTATTCTAAGGAAATAAAATCCCTCGGTGGAACTGGAAGGCCCAGTTCCTCAGTCCTCTACTGTGGAGAGGGCTCATTATTTTTGCTTAATATTTTGTGAACCAAAGTTCCCTAAGCAATACAAAATCAAGTTCAATTCCTAAGATTTTTAAACCCTTCAGATAGAAATATTACAACACAGACAAAAAAAGTATCTGAATGGTTTGGCTTAATGTGTTTCTTTTGAATTTTAATTTTTATTTACAAAAGATAATAATTTGCAACTATTATACATTTCAAACAGAATAACTAAAACCCCATACTCATCACCCAGATTTTATACACATTAACATTTTTTCATATTTGTTTCAAATGTTTCTTTAAAATAAACTACTTAGGGGTATGGACCATTAGTTGACCCTTTCTGTGCTCATCTTCTAGAAGAAGCCACTATCCTAGAGTGGGTCTGTGTCATTCATTTCCATGTTAATAAAATAGTAAGTTTGCATGCTTTAAAACTTCACAAAAAAGGTCTCATACTATGAATATCTTTGCTATCTGATTTTTTTTTCACCCAGTATTCTCTGGATGTGGGAGTTCCATTAAACTTCTGTATTCCATTGTGAGAATAAACTAGGTTTTTATTTCTTGTGATATTTCCATCTGATTTATTTCTTCTACCTCTTCCTATCTTCAATGTATTGTAGTGCTTTCCTTCTTCCTTCCCCCTACACCTTGTAAATGATACATTTTATTTCAATTTTCCAGTCCTTAAATATAATTTTCTTTCCTTTCCAAAATGTCCTAGAACTTTAACATGAAAAACTTATTTCAAAATCTCTGTTCTCCTCCCAAATAACACAAAGATCTGAGAATATTAAACTTTGGTTGGCTCTGGCCACTTGCAATTGTCTAAAGTGGTGCTGTCTAATATAGTAGCTGCTAGCTACAGGTGGCCATTTAAATTTAAATTAATTGATGTTAAAGAAAAATTTTGAAATGTTCTTATTCAAACAGCCACATTTCATATGCTTAATAGCCACAAGTGCTTCTGGCTACCATATTGGACAGAGCAGATATTAGAACATATTCATCACTGAAGGAATAACTATTAGACATTGCTAGTTATTTCCATCTAGTTTCTATTCCCTTGTTAATGGTCATCATTAAAAGCGTCTACTCTGCTTTTAACTAGGCTATTAATTTATTATTTCAATAACTATATTTCTCAGTTCTAAAAATTTGATTTGCTCAAATCTACATCTCTTTCAGAGTCTTGTTCTTTATTATTTCTCTACCTTAACAAACAAACAAACAAACAAACAAACAAACAAAACCTCTTTGCCAGGCTCGGTGGTGCACATCTGTAATCTAGCAGCTGGGGAGGCTGAAGCAGGAGAGTAGTGAGCCTCAGCAAAATGGAGGTGCTAAGCAACTTGTGAGACCCTGTCTCTAATAAAACACAAAATAGGGCTGGGGATGTGGCTCAGTGGTTGATTGCCCCTGAGTTCAATGCCCAATACAAAAAAAAAAAAAAAAAAAAAAAGCCTTTTTGTTTTAAATAATGTTGAACTTAGACTATATCCAAATTTTTCTGAACCTCAGTTGTCTAAATTATAAAATGAGGCTTTAGACTAAATGGTTAGTAGGGTGATTTCTAGCTCTGAAATTCTAGTATGTAGCATGATTTTCTGGATTTTTTAAAAATAGACATTTGTACTTTGTATTTCTAAGTAATGAGGATGTCATTGGTGTATGACAGTGTGTAAAGAATGATTATTTTAAAAGATATCTTACCCAGACCTTTAAGGCTGTGAGCCAATACCTCTGGCTTTCTCAGATCCCCTTGCTGAATTAGCTATAGGGAGAAACAGGTGGCTAACCAGATGGACACAGGCCAGGAAAATTTTCCATCAGGTTTGGTTTCAGATCAGAGATATTTTTTTGGAGGCTCATCAAAGAATCCAGCGAAAAACTGGGAAAGTGGTGAACATGAAACCTCTCAGCTTCTCAGAGATCTTTGTTTGGATCCTTATGTCCCATAAAATATAAAATTGGAGTGCCAATGGTTTTTCTACATTCTCTAAAATTAACAAAATATTGAAGGATTGGAAATATAATGAAGACTTGTATTGCTTTTTATCTGAAGATTCCCACAACCTAGTTGGAAGAATGTAATAAGATGATGGAGGAGAACTCTGGGTAGGCGCTCTGGTGGGGAGGGGGAAGTGCAGTATTTTACACATATTTTTCTACTCCTATTTTGTCAAATGTTCAGAGTAGAGGAAGTAGCAAGGTTCATTCATCTTAACTCTGGCTTCTATAAAGCTGCTTGTGAATGTGGAGGTCAGGAACTGTAAATTCTCAGGCAAATGGTATGGATCTAATTAAAATTAATATTCAACTTACTTTGAAGTGGCACTGGCTCTCCACCCTGTTTCTCTCTAGCTGCAATCATGAGTTTTTTTTTTTTAAGTTTTATGAGTTGATTTACTAATTTTGCTTAGAGTTTTAGCATAAACCTGATTTTGGTATAATTTATATGTATTTTGCCTTTTTAAGTCTAATTTATTTGTATTTTGTTCAACAAAATATAATTTTCTTTCCTTTTCAAAAATATCCTAGACAAGTTTTGAAACTAAATGTCAAGGTTGTATTCCTCTCTTTACTGCTGCTGTTTTGGGAGATTTAGTGGTCTTTCAGTTTCTTTTCCTTTTTGTTTTAACTGCAAAACAATTGTTCATTCTAAATAAAGATCTAAGTAAAGACCATTAAACTCTGTATGCTTTCTGTAAGCCCTGGAGGCAGTGTGTCTAATTTTTACCCTACCCTCTCCTTCATTCCTTCTTCTATCCAAATACATAGCTTTCAATTTTGGCAGTTTTCCACCTGAAATGTGTCATCCTCATTTTTTTTTCCTGAGTTCTCTTTGAACACCCCTTTCTGGCCTTGTTTCTTTTATGTGATTAAAATAATCCATTCTACACATGCTTTGGCCAGATCCCTCTTCCTAAAGTACAACTTTGATACCGTCTATCCTTTGCTCCAAAGCCATCCCTGGCTCCCTTTTGCCCACCATGTCAAGCACAGTCTACCTACTCTGTTGGTCAGTGTCCTCTAGAGTCAGATCTGATGTACCTGATTGCTTTCAATCCTACCCTACCTTTCCCCCCAGTCCTTCATTCTGGGCTTTTTGGTATCTCTCTAAGTGTTTTGCTATAACTACAAAGAATGTTATTACTGCATTTCTCCAGAGGCAACACTGCCCACTTTTTGATCCCTCAGTATCCAAGGAGGATTGGTTCCATCTGCACACATCCACACCTTTGGAAGCTTAAGATATATATATATATATATATATATATATATATATATATATATATATTGGCATAGAGCCTGTGCATACTTTAAATTAATCTGTAGATTACTTATAATGCCCAAATAATGCTATGTAAATACTATGTCATGTAAATGTAAACGCTATATTTTGTTTAGAGAATAATAACAAGAAAGAGTTCATATAGCATAGATACAATACGTAATATTTTTTCTAATCTGGGATAAGTTGAATACACAGACACAGAGCATATGAATATGGAGGGCTGATTTCTTTAACCTTTCCTTATTACTTCAGGGTAGATTTATACCTACTATTTATCACTACAAATGATTTTATACCAGATCTATAACATGTTTTTTATTAATTAAGGTATTTTAAGATATAAAATATTTGTTTACTTAATATTTAAGTAACTAGAACTGAATCTTATGAGCCAAATTCTGCATTTGGATCTGAACATACTCATTTGGTCTTAAATAGTATTTGATATAGCCACATAGACTCACATCCTATCCCTGCCTCTATCCCTTATTGGTGAGGAAATCTGGGATCTTTTAGGCTTCAATCTTTTCAACATAAAATGAGGATTAAAAATAACAATCTTCCAAGGTGTGGTTAAAATTCAATAAGACTATATGGTAAAGTGCTTAGCACAGTGTCTAGTACATAGTACATGCTCAATGAATGGCAGCTCTTGTTTAAAGCTCTTATCTTTCAAGAGATAGATTTCATCCTCTAAAGCTGTTTGGTCCAATGTGGTAGCCAGTAGGCAAATGTGGCTAGTTTGAATTGAGATTTTTAAAACTGGATTTTAAAGTCAAAACAAAAAGTAATATATCTCATTAAAGCATTTTATATTGATTACAGTTTGAAATGGTAATATTTTAGCTATATTGGGTTAAATTAAAGATATCATTGAATTAATTTCACCAGTTTCATTTTACTTTTTAAAATAAAAAACCTTTTATTTAAGTACTGCTAGAAAACTTAAAATGTATAATGCATTCTTTTTCTGTTGAGCAACATTGATCTGAAATCTTCTGTCCAGGACAGAATTAGATAAACACATGTTCAGATAATATTTGTTTTGTTGATATAATTAAGTATCTTCATTGTTTTGTAATATTAACAGACTGTGTCTTTAAAAATACCCACTTAGAGCCTCAGCAGTGGCACATGCCTTTAATTCCAGAGATTCAGGAAGCTGAGATAGGAGGATTGCAAATTTGAAGCCAGTCTTGGCAATTTAGCAAGACCCTTCACAATATAAAAAATAAAAAGGTTGGGAGATGTAGTTTAGTGGTAGAGTTCCCTTGGGTTCAATCTGTAATACCAGTAAATAAATAAATAAAATGCACAATTATAACAAATCCAGGCACATTTATCAAATGGAGTTATTATTAGGGAATCTCACATCCCATTTTATTTTCAATCAATTAGTTTTTGACAATTAATTACCTTCCGCAATCTGTGCCTCTAAGCATTGAGGCAAAGCTCTTCAAACAGATTCTCAGTAAAGATTTGTGTCATGAAGAACGTAGATGACTTCTCAGGGATTAAGAAATCAGACTGCTGAAATTAACCTTGGCAAATGACCATGAATCACAAATTGTTGGCAGGCCAACTGTGTTGCAAATTCAATGGTAAAATCAGGATCATGATGCTCCCTGGATCCTAGACCTTCCTGCTCTTTTAATATTTCTAACCTGAAGGACTATAGGAATAAAAGATGGGGGAATATGAGAGATAAAAGACAGGCCAGCAGACTCTTTCAGAAGACACACTGATTGATTCCAGGGACCATTTGATATTTCATAATATTCTTTAAACATGGGACAAATGTGCCTGATGGCTTTCAACACTGGTAGAATTGGAGTCAAATAATACCCTGTCTCTGTGTTACTCATTTAGCCAACTGGATTTCCAGTAGACAAGGTCTTATTTAGGAAGTGTTTGGATTGATTCTATTGAAAGATTTTGGTAGGAGTGGGAAGGGAGCTTGAATTTGGTTGTCTGAATTGTTCCAGAATGCATCAGGGTGCTGTGTCACCGTTTTCTCCCCATCTCTTGACCCCTCTTCAACCACCAATACCATTACCAGTACTAACATTAATGCTTACGACATACCAGGCATTTTTCTCAATATTTTATATCCCTTATCATTACAATGAATCATTCTTTGAGCTACATATTACATACAACCTAATTTGGAAGAAGGAACTGAAGTAGTGGTTAAATAAAAAAACTGCCAGCCGAGAAGCCAGGAAGTGACTAACTTTACCTCTGTCTTGTGCTTGAAACCCTACCTATGACACCTGGAGAAGTTTCTTACTAGGCCATACCATAGAAGAGAAGAGATCTACTTGGCTGGGACAAGCCTGCACCTTCAGATTATCCCTTAAGCTTCCCTAGCACCTGGAAACAGATTTTTCTAACCTCTATGCTTTTGTGGCTTATAAACTAGTGTTGAAGAACTGATAATGAATTTCCTGAGGGCCTAAAACAAGTTATTTACCATAAGGTATTGTTTAAAATATTTTTCAACATAAAAAGTTGCTTACTGGTTTAGGGAAAAAAATTATATATATATATATATATATATATATATACACACACATATATATATATATATATATATATATATATATATATATAAAACCACATACACACACAGACACACATATGCATATATGTCATTTAGGAAATATTAGTAATGTTTATTATAGTTTTTTATTGTGACATTGAGTACTTTTTGGTCCCTGAGGACAAGGAAAAATGGAAGTATTATACATAATTTGTAATCTGTATTCCGAAGTTTTCTTGCACATTCTGCTCTCCAGGGAGCCCCCTAGCGTTTATTCAGCCTTCGTAATTAAGTCCATGAAGCTCTAAGGTAGAAATAAAACAAGGAAGAAAGCAAGAATTTGAGCAAATATAGAAACCATAGATACATTACTTCATTAAATAATGTGTGCTTCTTCGTTTTGAGTCAGGAGTAGAGCGGGTGGGACACTGGTTAAGCTTACGTGGACTTTAAATGAAATATATACAAATGTCCCTAATTTTTAAGAACAACCCAATGGTTTTCTCTGGGCAGTTTGAAAGAGTGGGAGATAATCAAGGAAACATAATTTCTCTGATTAATGATTTCATTTCATCATGAAAACAGGGAGAAATACCAATTAAAATATCTACGTGTCCTTCATGGTTGAAGATGATGACATTAGGGCAGATCAAGTTTTTATCAAGGACCATGGCATAATTCATTAAATGGAATTTGTCTTTACACATTAAGCCATAGACTTAATGAAAATGTTAGAGTGAAACTGATTTACTAGAGATTTTCTAATTTAATTTCCTCGTCTTCTGTATGAAGAAACTGAAGCCTAGGGGGGAAAAAAGTATGTTAGAATCAAAGATGTGGTTACCAAACTGTCACTTCTTTGGACTTTTCACTGCAAATGACTTAATTCCTGTGCTAATTTGAACTAGGTTTCCTGGTTCTAGTGTTAATTTCAAGTTGTTTCTAGAGCAGAGATTATTATCAGTATTGCATCCAATATATTCATAAAATGAGAGTTATGATCAAGTGATAAAAATATTCTTAGGTTAATAAGTAATTATCTCAGTAAATAATTGCAAACAGGATCCTTGTTCTAAATTTTTTTCTTTTAATTTGTCATTTATTGTATACAATATTGTATACAAAAACAAGCAGTCAAGAGACATCCTTTTTTCTTTGACTATGGATCAATTTATCTGCCCACCACAATGGCACAAAACATGTAGTAACTATAAATTGAATAATGATAACTAGAAATATATATACACATACAAATAAATGGCATGTACATTTTGCTTAGGCAGATTATATTTAAGATATTTATCAGCACATAATCCTGGACACCTTCAAACATAAGTTAATAATCAGTTGATGGAAATTTCAGCTACGGAGTTATCAAATATTTTTTATTAAACAATCTGGTCTTTTAGATTACTGTTCAGTAAAATTAAAAATATATGCTGGGGCAATGGGTAGGTTCTTTATTGTGTACTGAGTGATTACATGGGGATGTACATAGGTAAAAATTAATTGAGCTATAAACACTTAAGACATGGGCATTTTACTGCATACAAATTGTACCACAAAAATAAAATTAAAAAGTACAAAAAAATATTCAAAGAACTAAAATGAACAAAAAACTTGGATATGCAATTGATATTTTAAAAATTGTAATTTCAGACTTGCTGTACAGTATCTTAATTACTAATTGATACTTAATCAATGGTATCATGAAACACCTTTTCCCCCTGGTGTTCAATTTTTGGTAAAGTAAGCTTCTGTGGAGAGCAGGATGGTATCCTGCTCTGAGTTACTCCATGATGTATATAGAACAGTAGTTCTCAGACTATGCCTAAGTTACTCTACTTTATAAAGCAATGTGCCATGAGCTACTCCATTTTAAGTGCTGAGGTGGAATGACCATATCTTGTTTATACAAAGTAAACAACCACCCTCTGCCTAGCACAACCCAAAGCACAAACTGTCAAACAAATTAATTGTGCTAAAAAAATAAACATCTGTGAACTTATAAAATTAATCGGAAGCACATGGATGCACTGGTTTATCAAACTCAAATCTTAAACTTCAGACCCATGAGTTTATGGAACACACCAAACCACCAAATAAAGCAACCTACTCACGCAGGCCCAGAAAAGGAGGAGCAACCTGAGCCTGGCTACAGTGAATCCCTGACCCCATCACCTGGTCACTCCTCATGAGTCTTGCCCAGAAAAATTGCCACAGTATCTTCTCTGTCCTCGGCTTCAGCAGAGACCACACACCCCATTCCAAGCTGACATCTCAAGCTGACATTCTGAGACTGCCTTCTGTCCAGACCTTGGCTGATAAGTTCCTGCCCCTTGACAGTTCTGCGACCCTGAACAAGTTCTTTGGCTGGTTCTAATCTTATCTGAACGCCTACAATGACTGCATTTTTATCTGCTCTCTGCCTTTGCTCTCACTTCAGCCTCCCCAACCCCTGTGGTTGCCTTAACCCTTTCTTAACCTTTTAAGATTGTTATAAAAGAATTTGGGATTGCCTGGATTATGACTATAAGGTGACCTACAAGTATTAGATGAACTGCCACGGATGAAAGTGGTATAACCTGGAATATATTGTTATTCAAAAATTCTGACATTGTGGAAAAACACACTAGTGTTTGGTCTGTTATCACCATAGCTCGCTCACAACAGTTATTTAAAAGGATCCAGTGATCTTTTTATAAGGTGAGAAAGCCTTTAACTTACCGGTTTGCAAGTAAGATAGCGTGGTAATTCTGTTCAGAATTCTGTATAAGAATACACAAGGAGGTCTCTGTTTTTTGCAGGTGTATCTTCACAGTCTTGGTGCCCTGCTATTTTTATAAGATACTTCAAGCAACGCTATTCAGATAGCAAATGGGTCCTGCATTAAATATACTTTTCCTTAAAATGCTGATTCTAGTTTCCATCCCATTGATTCTCAAAATTAACTCCCTCCGCCATGCCCTTGAGGGCAGTTATGATTTGGATACATTCTAAAAACCATTTGCTTTTATGTTTTCATCTCCCTACGTTATAAACCTCCATTCTCGTATGTTTAGTTTGCTTTTTGGCTTAATCCCATTGCCGGATTAAGTTGGACACTGCTGCAAGCCAAATTGAGGCTGTACTAAGAGCCGGAAAAAGGAGAGGACTACAACTCCCAGAACGCAGCGCTTTCCCCGTCTCTTAGAGCTCTTCCTTGCAGCGGCCCAATGAGCAGGGTCCGCTCACTTCTTCTCTACCCCATTCGTTAGCCTTCTTGTCCGAAGGGGCGGAGTGGGGAGGAGAGCAACGTAGGACCCCGGAAGGCATATTTCCCGCCACCTCAAGACCCCGGGCGGAAACCCCGGAAAAACAGCGTCTCGATTGGATGCTAGCAATTTGGAGTTGGAGGGCCAGCCAATCATAATGTGTATCTACTCCCTGAGTCCCGCCTTTTCCTCCAGGAAGGCTTTGTGGCGGGAAAAGTTCGGAAGGTTTTGCGTCGGAGTGGAGCTCATCCGTGGGGGTCTCCACGCGGCTTAGTAAGAGGCAGTTCCGAGGCAGCAGGCATGGCAGGGACCGTGGTCCTGGACGATGTGGAGCTCCGGGAGGCTCAGCGAGATTACCTGGACTTCTTGGATGACGAGGTGAGGGGGTCGCCGGGATCCGGCTCCGGCGCTAGGTGCCCCTGCTTCCTCAGGGAGGCCTCGTGGGTTGCAGCTCCTAGTCCGAGCAGCAACGGTGCGGGGAACTAGAGGTTGTCCACATCTGCAGCTTGTGTGCAGCGGCTGAGCTGGCGGATCGGCACTAGAGCCTCTCAGTGCGATCTTGTAACTTCTTTCGCGGTTCCCGGAATCGCTAGTGAGTGTTCTATAGGTGCCCTCTTGGTGATCCTGTAACTTGCCCCTACAAGCCTTAAAAGTGACGGCCCCACGCGCGAAAGGCAGCGGATTACCAGCAAGTGCAAACAAAATGGCAAAGCCAGCCCTGGCCTTTTAGGCATTACGCTTGATCTTCATGGGGAGTGGGGGTAGGGAGGGAGATGGGGAGCGACTGCTGTAGGACAGTAGTGACCTGCCCGCCAAGTGGTAGGGTGCTCAGATTGTAGTAAAGGAAAAAAGACTTCCGAATTTGGCTGCTTTCTTCCATACTAAATAAAATGCAGATAAAGTGTCTTGTATTCAAAACATTGCAAAAAGGGGGTTTTTGTGTGCAACTTAATTTAAAGCTATCGAATGTTGATAAAGCATGTTGAAAGTTTGATGATAAATTAAAAGCAGTTTAAATGAGAAATTTTTAAAGAGTCCATTTAATTTACACTTTCATTTTATGTGTTTAAGGTGTATGACATGTTTAGATACATGGAGTGGAATGCTTAACTACAGTCAAGCGAGTTAGTATTGTTAGGGTAGTTGGCACAGATATCCACAGAGAGATACATCTCTGAGTTCAAGCAAAGGTTTATTGACAGAGAATATCTCTACCAGGCTGCCTTTCTGCAAGGTGCAGCAGCCTGCTGGAAAATTTCTTAAGTATATAGTCATGTACAATGCAGTAGTTAAAAAACATAACCCGTCTGGTCCTGTGATTGTTACTGTGGTTTGGGTGGTTAGGGACTTTTTCAAGGTGGGCCTAACTGGAATGTCATGCCTGGGTGGGCAGGTGCTGATTTTCAAAATGGAGTTATTTTGGCTTAGGGACCTAACAAGCATATCTCTATTAAATTTCCATTTTTTAGCAAGGCTTTTAATGCTGTCCTTTTCAGATTTCCTATGAGCTTATTTTAATTCCCCCCAAAGAAATGACAGCATATAGAAGAGCTGTTCTGATAATGGAAATAAGGAAGTCATTATTACTTTTTGTGTACTGGGGATTGAAAACAGGGGCACTTAAATGCTGAGCACATCCTCAGCCCTTTTTATTTTTTTTTTAGAAGATCTCTTAGTTGCTTAGGACATTGCTAAGTTACTGAGGCTGTCCTTGAATTTGGGATTTTCATGCCTCACCCTCCTGAATACTTTGCCACTATGCCTGGCTTTCTTTATCATTCTTATAGTGTCCCCAGTAGGGTAACAAACTTTTAGTTTGGTGTTAGTGAATGAAAAGGAGAAATTGGGATTCAGCTCCTCTGCAAAGATTGAGTTACTTATCTTGCTGTGGAGAACAACAGCAACAACAACTTCTTCTTCTTCTTCTTCTTCTTGCTGTGGAGAACTGCTTCTTTTTTTAAAAAATATTTTTAGTTCTAGATAGACACAATACCTTTATTTTATTTAATTTTATGTAGTGCTGAGGACCAAATCCAGTGCCTCACATGTGCTAGGTGAGCGCTTTACCCCTGAGCCCCAACCTCAGCCCAGAACTGCTTCTTTTTAGAAACATATAGTTTTGAATCTGTTCGTTTGAATTTGAATCTGCAGGAAGATCAGGGAATCTATCAGAGCAAAGTTCGGGAACTAATCAGTGACAACCAATACCGGCTGATTGTCAATGTGAATGACCTGCGCAGGAAAAATGAAAAGAGGGCTAACCGGTGAGTGGCAGAGGTCTCTGGGGGGATTTCCTGGCTCAGAGTGAGCATGACTCCATCTCTCTTGCCCAGATTGTAACAGGCTTCCTAGGAAAGGGCTGGGTAACATGGGATTGACTATAAGCCTTCATTGCCTCTCTTGTACCTATGTTGTTTACTTTCAAAAGGAGGTGGTGAGCATTTTCTTTTCAAGTGTCCCTCCTTCCAATGATTAGCTGAATAACATTTAAAAATCTCTGATAATTTGAATTAAAGTGAATCCTTGCTAAATCTTCATAAGGTGGAAGAAGAAAGTAGGAGCTGGATTTTCTCCTTGACCATAATTATTTAAGAATGTTTACTTCTGTTTTGAGGGTCAGCCTACCCCCGCCCCTCCCCAATTCTGCATGCTCTGCCTAATTATTTTTTCTCTTGCCCATTTGCAGCCTCCTAAGCAATGCCTTTGAGGAACTGGTTGCTTTCCAGCGGGCTTTAAAGGATTTTGTGGCTTCTATTGATGCTACCTATGCCAAGCAGTATGAGGAATTCTACATAGGACTGGAGGGCAGCTTTGGCTCTAAGCATGTTTCTCCCCGGACTCTAACTTCATGCTTCCTCAGCTGTGTAGTCTGTGTGGAAGGCATCGTAACTAAATGTGAGTGGGCTAAAGGGAGGCACCCAGGAATGGAGGTGGCACAGACTGAGGGAGGCCAGGAAAACAGGAGAGGCAAGGTAGATCAAGGTAGCTTCTAATTTCAGAGAAGTGGAGCATTGAAATTATATAGTAAAACTTAGAGGAGCTCAGTTTGTGTGCACAGTGATTAGGGGGACTTTTAGTGGTGACATGAGCTGGTACAATTGATTAATTCTGCTGAGAACTAGAGGAGTCTTAGCTCTTGACATTCTCAGTTCAGCTATGAATTCCTGTAGTTCTTGGTCGGGATTGCTGGCACTTAAAATTTTTCATGGACATGGTGATGTGTTATATATACATATATAAAAACAACAACAACAAGTAGTGTTGAAATAGCTTAACCATTCAGGAAAACACAGCATTAGGAGTCATCATAGGCTTGCGTGGATTTGGAGCCCACACCTATCACTGTGTAACTAGTTGACTTTATATGCATGTTTTCCATCTTTAGGTTCTCTAGTTCGTCCCAAAGTTGTTCGTAGTGTCCACTACTGTCCTGCTACCAAGAAGACCCTAGAGCGACGTTATTCTGATCTTACCACCCTGGTGGCCTTTCCATCCAGTTCTGTCTATCCCACCAAGGTGAGGGGAAATGAATTAATTGGACCTCTTTTGGGGTTGGATTCAAAAGATACCTTTAATTCAACTAATTGTGTAATAGCTGGTCTTCTAGAGATAGGTAGGGTGAAAAATAAGGTTAAATCCAAAGGAAAGATTCAATACAGGCTAAAGTTTAATGTGAAAATCCCACATTTCTTATTTTTTTTTTAAAAAAGAATACTTACTTTAGAAAATATGAAATACTATGGAAGGATTGAAAGAAAAAAAAGCTACCTATGTAGATATTTTTGCAAAGTTATAATCATAATTTTATGTGTGCTTTTTTTAAAAATGGGAAATATTTATGGTTCATTATGTTTTTGTATAGTCTGTAAATATTTTACTGGATTTGTGAGAGGTTAACCTAGAAATGGCTTTATTGTTCAGATGTATTTAAATCAAAGACAATGCAGGATTTCTTATATATTTATGAGACAGAAGATCATTAAAATAAATTACTTTGATGTCTGAACTCAGTATGTAAAGAATTCCACTCCCCCCGGTTTTATAAAATTTTAATCAAGAGTTGATGTATCCAGAGCACTGTTAGGCACTATGGAGGACAAAGATAAAATATGAGTGGATCCTTGTCTTCAATCTTGTCAACTGGTAGGAAAATCAAACATGTAAAGACCTAAAACAAGACTGTCAGAATCGTAACTGAAAAACATTTCAGAATCTCTTGGTCTACTTCTGATGAAATGCGGACATTTGGAAAGCCTAAGTGACTCACTTATGGCTCCAGTTAGTGATCAGCCTAAGGATTAAGACCTTTGTGTCTTTAGTGTAGGCCAATTGTATTTCTTAAGTTCCCCTGATGTCTTCATTAAGTTCTCTATTTTCAAAAATTCTTCTTCAGAGACACTCTTCTGCTGATGACTATGGCCAAGTTTTTTTTGCTTGTGAAGTGAATTATGGTGGGCCAGGTCTCCTGGATATTGTCTACGTGGTACTTAAGAACATGAACTTTGAAGTTACACCTGCATTGAGCCCTGGTTCTGCTACTTACTTTTTGACTTTGGGAAACTTAACTTCTCTCAATCTATTTTCTTGACCATAAAGTGTGAAAAACATCTTCTTTAGGCTGTGATAATTACATGAGATAATTTCATAAAATTATAGCATAACTCCTGGCACATAGCCAGTGCACAATAAATGGTGGGTTTTTGGGTTTGTTTGTTTGTTTTGTACTAGGCTTGAACCCAAGTGTGCTTTATCACTGAGCAACATACCTAGCCCTTTATTTAATTTTTTTTTTTTTTTTAATTTGGAGATGGTTTCACTAAGATGCTTAGGACTTACCTAAGTTGCTTATCCTCGCCTCAAGTTGCGATTCTTCTGCCTCTGTCTTGAATCACTGGGATTATAGATATGCACTTCTATGCCTGGCTGATTATTTTTAGAAAATTCAAATATTGAGGAAGTAAAACAAGAAGATGTGTACTTCTATGCCTGGCTGATTTTTTTTTTTTTTTTTAGAAAATTCAAATATTAAGGAAGTAAAACTAAGAATTCTTTATAGAAGTTTAATATGCATATAGGAAAGCTCACTGAAGTATATAACTTGATTTTTTTTTTTTTAAACCAGCATCCAGACAGGAAACAGAAATTTCCTAGCACTCTGAAGTCCTTCTTGAGAGCCATGCTATCCTGATGTCTGACAGTATAGATTAATTTTACCTGTTTTACATAATTGCTCTTTTATGTGGGGCTTCTTTTGCTTAACATTGTGTTTGTGAGAGTCATCCATTTTGTTTTTAAGGGTGTTTCATATATCTTTATTTTTGTGTAGTATCCATTTATGGGACTAGACACGTTTATTTAACCATCCTATTATCAATGGTTTGGATACTTGTTGAATTTTTTTACTATCAGGAATAGTGCTACTGTGAACATTGTAGTGAAGGGCTTTGGATGAATGTTTCTATTGAGTATTACCTAGCAGTGGAAAAACTGAGTTTAAGCATATATTCACCTTCATAGCAGGAATAAAAATCCTAATTTAGATGTTAATACAGCTACAGTTCCATCAGAGTATGTGTTGTCCCTTAATTAGGTAGTTTATAAATAGACCAGAGATAGGGTTGTTCCCGGGTGCTAAAATTTTATGAAGTCAACTCTGAATTATGTTTCCCATACCAGATGAGTATGGCGTTTTTAAGATAAGACTAAAATAACACTATTTTTTACGCGCCTTTCTGTAGGATGAGGAAAACAATCCCCTTGAGACAGAATATGGCCTCTCAGTCTATAAGGACCACCAGACCATCACTATCCAGGAGATGCCAGAGAAGGCCCCAGCTGGCCAGCTTCCCCGCTCTGTGGATGTTATTCTGGATGATGACTTAGTAGATAAAGTGAAGCCTGGTGACCGAGTCCAGGTGGTGGGGACTTACCGTTGCCTTCCTGGGAAGAAGGGAGGCTACACTTCAGGGACCTTCAGGTAAAGAGTCTGCCATGAAGTGCTTGGGATGCTGTTGGGAGTTCTGTTCTGATAGTGTATTTCTCCAGCTTGCTGTATTTTAGCAAGCTGCCTACAAAATGGGATACCTCTGATACCACTTTTCTGTCAAAAGTAGGAGTTATTGCTGACAAGATTACGGCCTCATGGCTTTAAATTTCTCACTTACTTCCACCTCCTTCCCATATACACTTCTGTCTTAACCTCTGTAACCCAGTAGGAGATAAATAAAGTTTAGCAGTGGGCATCATTGACCTACTTGGATCACAGACAGAGCAGATCAGTTGTTCATTTCAGATAGCCTTATTCTCTGGATTTGCTGTTCTATTTCAGTAGCCTAAAAAGGCATACTGCTGCTGGAGGAACTAGCTCCTGATGTTGGGAACTGAATATAACAGGCTTTCTCTTACTCTCCTCTTTGCTCTAGGACTGTCCTGATTGCCTGTAATGTGAAGCAGATGAGCAAGGATGCTCAGCCTTCATTCTCTGCAGAAGACATAGCCAAGATCAAGAAGTTCAGTAAAACCCGCTCCAAGGTCTGGGCCCCTTTCAGGGGACTAAGGGTGGGAATGGACTTAAAGAGTTGTGTTTGAGTATGTCACTATCTTTGTGCTGGATCAGGAGGAAGGTCAGGTGTTTTTCTTTGAAGTTAGAATATCAGTGTACCATAGAGTCTTATTTATTACTGAGGACATGAATGATGTATTATTATATAAGTTTACAATGCTGTTATTTTTGTTTTAGTTTATTATTATTATTATTATCCTTTTTGTGGTAATGGGGATTGAACCCAGGGCCTCGCATGTACTATATGAGTGCCCTACCACTGAGCCTCAGTGTCTTGAGAAGCTGGGGTTATAGGTGTGCACCTCTCTGCCTGGCTTTTTTCTTTTTTTAAAATGAAGACAGGATATCCACATTTAGAGTTGAATAAAATATATCAATGTGTGATAAAGGTTGCTGCTGAAGTATAGTACACACTCTTATTAAGCCTAAAATGTTTTGAATCAGGAAACACTTTTTTTTTTTTTTCCTTTTGCTGGAAGATTAAACATCTACACAAGTTTTGGAACTAGACTCTGTGTCTGCTCTGATGATGGTCTGATAATGTGATTTGTCTTCAGAAGCTATTATAATTCAGAAGAATGTTCAGGCTTGTGTATTTCTCCAAGCATTTTCTGTAGACTAGCACATAAAATAGAGCTCTGCAAAACTACAATGAATCTCATTAGGCTTTATACTCTATTGTTATTTCTGCATTAGGATATCTTTGACCAGCTGGCCAGGTCACTGGCCCCTAGTATCCATGGGCATGACTATGTGAAGAAGGCAATCCTCTGCTTGCTCCTGGGAGGGGTGGAACGAGACCTAGAAAATGGCAGCCACATCCGTGGGGACATCAATGTTCTTCTGATAGGTATGGTGTTGGGGATTTGCTTTAGACTCTTGCTTTGACTTTGAAGACTGATGATGACAACTTGTAATATGTAAGATTGTGTATTCTGCACCTAGTAGTATTTCAGTCCTATCAGAGAGCAAAAGTGGATCTTTTTCCTTAAAATCATTCCTGGTATTCCTGATTTATAATATCTGAAATGTATCCTTCCATGAGTAGTAAAGGAAAAAGTGAAGAAAATAATATTTAAGAAACAGTTACAGTACTGTACATCTTTGTGGTGTTAAGAACTATGCTGGAAAAGTTGAACTCACTGCAGGGTGGCATGAGGGGCATTTTCTAAAGAGTCATTACCACCTCCATCCCACAGGAGACCCATCAGTTGCCAAGTCTCAGCTTCTGCGGTATGTGCTTTACACTGCACCCCGGGCTATCCCCACCACTGGCCGTGGCTCCTCTGGAGTGGGTCTGACAGCTGCTGTCACCACAGACCAGGAAACAGGTAAGAGCAAAAGGGTCTTTAGCAAAGACCCAGAATGAAATCAAGCATGGAATCTTGAACTTGATCTAGGCACTGGCTTATGTTTGGCAGATAGAGCTGAAAGGTTCGTTGGGGCCAGGTTGTAGAGGACTGAGTATCCTGCAGTAATGGGTGAATTATTTTAAGTCTTTGGATGAGCTTCTATTGACAAGAATGTTTCCTAAAAGATGATTTAAAAGAATTTCAAAGAGGAAAGCTTAGTAAAACAGAAGGAAAATAAAAATGAAGTCTGACAGTTTATCAACTGAGGAAGGGATTTGAAGACCAGTGAAAAGAGCAGGGAGTCTATCTGGTTATCACTTGAAGAGGAGGAGGAAGAGAGAATTTATGAAGGAAATTTAGAAGAGGCTAAACTTAGGGGTCAAAGTGAGACAGAGATACTGTTCAGGTTGGACTGAAAAGGTGAATTCGCTAGAGTTTCCTATAAGCTTCAGAGCCAAAGTCTTTACATGTGCTTAGGAAGAAGACTATAATCCCTCTTCTTTGTTACCTATAACTCAGACTCAGACCATAAGAAAAACTCTTATTTTTCTTTCTTTCTTCCCAGGGGAGCGCCGTCTGGAAGCAGGGGCCATGGTCTTGGCTGACCGAGGAGTAGTTTGCATTGATGAATTTGACAAGATGTCTGACATGGACCGCACAGCCATCCATGAAGTGATGGAGCAGGGTCGAGTGACCATTGCCAAGGCTGGTATCCATGCTCGGCTAAATGCCCGCTGCAGTGTTTTGGCAGCTGCCAATCCTGTCTATGGCAGGGTGAGTGGAATAATGCCCTTAACCATGTCCTTGGCTTTGTTTGGTTTTGCTGAATGACTGGGCCAAGAAGTTAATTCTGGGGGAATAACAGGCCAAAGTAAATTTACATATTGTTTTTTTGGTTGTTGTTTTATATATATACACACACACTGTATGTGTGTGTGTAGTTCTAGACAGACACAATACCTTTATTTGTTAATTTTTTTTATTGTGGTGCTGAGGATCAAACCCAGTGTCTCACACATGCTAGGCAAGTGCTCTACCACTGAGCCACAACTCCAGCCCTTATTATCTTGTTATTGCGCTTGGTTTGGAGTAGTGTGTTCTTACCCATTCCTACACAGCAGAATTCTCTGGAAAAGCTATTTATTTAAAAATAAATAACTTTTTCAAAATACAAAAAAAGTAAACAAAATGATCTGTAGTCTCACAATCCAGGTAGCTTGTGTTATTAAAATGAAAGTACTGCTTCATGCCTGTGCACGCCTTCAATCCCAGGGACTTGGGAGGCATGGCAGGAAGATCATAAGTTGGAGGCCAGCCTGGGAAACGTAGCAACACTTCATTTCAGAATAAAAAAGCTGGGGATGTAGCTCAGTGGTAAAATGGTAGGGTTCAATCCCCAATACCACAAAGAGAGAGAGAGAAAAGATTGTATTCTAATAGCTTTATTTTTGTGTTCTACTCCACACCATTTCACTGAAATTATAGGCTGGGAGTGGAAGAGACAAGAGTTGTGTTTTTGTTGCTGTGTTTTGTTGCAGTATGGGGGTTGGAACCTAGGTCCTTGTGCATACTAGGCAATAGTCTACTGCTGAGCCATATCACCAGCCCTAATAGCTTTATTTTTATCAACTTCTTTCTTTCTCTCCGTAAAGTGAGGTAGGAAATTGTTTTTGTAGATGAGAAAATGGAAACATAGGTTATATAATTTATGAAGTACCACAACCAGAAAATGCAGGATTTGAATCCACAGCTCAAATGATGCTTTGGCAGTTAATAATCCCATAGTGTGTATTTCTGAATCCAAATCTCTGGATTGGACCTCTTGATAGCTGTGGTTGAGGAAGGTTCTATAGGTTGGTTTTAATGTGCAGCCTGGACTGAGAACCATAGGTTTTTAAATTGCCAGTAATGTGTTTTTAATCCTTCTGAAGAAGGATTGGGAAGTATAAGAAAGTGGCAGGATCTGAATGTGACCATGGTCCACATTTTTTTTGTTATTACCAACAAGATTATTGGAATGCTTTCTGACCATGAAATGTGAGAAGACAGGCATCAGCCCAAAGGGGCCAAAACTGAAAGATGAAGAGTATCAGGGTTTGCTTGCCTAGCATGCCCTGGGTTTGGTCCCTGGCAAAACACACACACACACACACACACAGAAAAGAAAAGAATCCAATAATTCAGTATCATTATTTATTCAATATCAAAGAAAAGTCCCTGAACTCCTAAGACATTTTTGATTTCTAGGTCATTGGTCTTTTTAGCTGAGATTTAATTCATCACCTCATAAGAGATTCCAAGGTTTCTAATCTCTCTGATCAAACTAGCTGGTCCTATATTTATGACAGGTAGAGGATGGACTCACCTCTCAGTTGGTCCTGTCTTGTGAATGAGACCAGCAGAATCAAGCTTGGGAAGGGCAGGGCTGGGGTGATACCATGCTCAGTCTGTTAGAGTGCATGTGCTAGGAAGTGGGCTCCTAGTTAGGTTACCTGAGCTTCAGTTAGGTAAGGGTCGCAAGAAGAAGAGATGCTGTATGTATTGTAATAATTTTAAAATCCTTTTGTTTTTACTAGTTCTTGTCTGTTTTTTTATGGTCCAGTCTTCTATTTCTGCTCCCAGAATCACTTTAGCCTTGTGCTTTCTTCCTATGGATATCACTTCTGCTTTTTTCTTGTTCCCTAGTATGATCAGTACAAGACCCCAATGGAGAACATTGGACTCCAGGACTCACTGCTGTCTCGATTTGACTTGCTCTTCATCATGCTGGATCAGATGGATCCTGAGCAGGATCGGGAGATCTCAGACCATGTCCTAAGGATGCATCGCTACAGAGCACCTGGGGAGCAGGATGGCGATGGTGAGGCCATGAGAAGAGTGACTAATGGAAGGGGTCCTCAACAGATGCTGTTGTCTCAGGCTCAACCCAGGGGAAAGTGGGTGTTTCAGGTGCTCTCAACTTTTTTTGAGTCCTGCAATACCTTTGGGCATCCTGTTTGGGCAAGGCTGTTCTACCCTTATTTGTTGGTTCCATGTGTCTTTGTCCTTCTGGGTCCTTGGTTTGTGAGTCTTGGTTTCTATTCCTTCTCTGCTATAGAAGAAGCATTTCCCTGGATTAAATAAACTCTTTCTTACTCTCCTTTCAACCAACTTGGGTTTCCCAGCCATGCCCTTGGGTAGTGCTGTGGATATCCTGGCAACAGATGATCCCGACTTCACCCAAGATGAACAGCAGGACACCCAGATTTATGAGAAGCATGACAACCTTCTGCACGGGACAAAGAAGAAAAAGTGAGCATTTCTTTTACCTTCCCTTAAGCGATCAGAGATTTGTACATCTGAGCTTACTTAGGGCATTAGGTGCTCATGCCAAGGTCATGCTTGGAGTCATAACTGTGTGGGCCGGTTTTCTTCTTTTCTGAGTCCACAGATACATTATGTATTCTGGCCAGTGCTTTGTAAATGGTGGATGATTCTAAAATGTTCTGATGACGTGCCCACCTCATGGTGGGTATGTGATACCATCCTCATAGACTCCATGTAGTTGTTCATGGTGAGTTTATGGTGAAGGGTCAGTAGATAGCAAGCATTGGAGAATTGCAAGTGGATTTGGGTAAAGGAGACTTGTGATCGGGTGTTCAAAGCATGAAATGTGGGATTGAGTGTGTCTGTTTTTTGGCCTTGGTACAGTAAGAAGTATATAGTATAATTGCCAAAGCCATTTTAGTTTGCTTATACAGAATTTTAGAGTCAGAAAACTGAATTTGAGTAAACTTTAGCTTCTCTGTAATTTCTCACCTAAAAAACAACAACAAAAAAAAGTTAGGTATCTCAACTACCTAACTTACAAATTAAAGTTAAATAAAAATACATGAAAGGGCCTTATGTATGTTTTATATAAGTAGGGCAATTATGATATTGGATTCTTTGCTCTGCCATTTGATCTTGACTTCTCAGGCCACTCACCCAGAAGGTAGTAAGGTGTGGCAGGGTAGTGTAATTCACTGTGCCTGGGTCCAGGGAGAAGATGGTGAGTGCCGCATTCATGAAGAAGTACATCCATGTGGCCAAAATCATCAAGCCCATTCTGACACAAGAGTCAGCTGCCTACCTTGCAGAAGAATATTCACGCCTACGCAGCCAGGACAGCATGAGCTCCGATACTGCCAGAGTAAGTGTCCAGAGGGAGCCTTGCCGTTGGGATCCCTTTAGTGTATCCTTGGACAGGAATATGGTATATGGGAGCTTTGGCAGCATTTTAACTTAATTAAAGTTTAATTAAATTTTTAAGATTTAATTTCAACCTAGTTAAAATTCCTTCCTGGTCTGAAGGGCTTCCTATTGACACATTTTTTAATAAATAATTTTTAAAAAGAAAATGAGGGAGGTGGGGTTGTGGCTCAGTGCCAGAGCGCTTGCCTAGCATATGTGAGGCACTGGGCTTGACCCTTACACCACATAACAAATAAAAGAAAGGCATTTTGTCCATCTACAACTATAGAAAAAAAGAGAAAGAATGAAAAAAAGGATTTTATAGATAATATGCATCTCCTTCAGCAAAATATGAGTGACTTCTGGGAACTGACCTCATCTCTATTCTTCTGTGCAGTTGTAAAAATAATAAGCGCTATCCTCAAAGAACTTCAGTTTGAGAGTGGTAGGTAGAAAGGTAGATATAAAGATCACGTATACATATTTAAATATACATACGCCAGTGGAGTGCTCATGGAGGAATGAATGAGTGAATTTGAGTGCGGATGAAGAAGATGCTGATTTTTCCTATAGAATTTTCTGGACGGATTTGAATGTCAGTGAAGGATTCCCAAAATGTGATGTTTGGGCTAGACTTTGACAAATAACCAAGAGTGAACAACCAAGAGTTGAACAACCATGATGGTTACTCAGAGCAATTTCTAGTAAGATAATATAGCTGCCCTTGAATTTCTCTAAATATTTTGGAAGCAGTATAGTTCACATAGGATTTCATAGCAGAAAGACCCAAGTTCAAAGCCCTCATTATGTAATACAGATGCCTGGATGTAGGCATGATCATCTACTGTCTACTCCAGCCTCACACCCATTGTCTTCTGGTATTCCTGCCCCAGACTTTCCACACACAGTGACGGCATATTTAGCACATCACTGTATTGAAGTCTTCGAATAAGCTCTTATTGTAAGGGAACTTAGAATAAAGCATAAACCTGCTTCCCCGTGACTTCCACTCATGTTATTGTTTAGATATCACTTGTCTTCTTCATATGAAAATAGCTCCCTTTCTTTTTAAATGTTCTCCCCACACACGAACTGTTAGCGTGTCCAAGAGCCTCTCATTGAACCAAGAACTGATCATAATGCAGCATTTTAGTTGTGTTCCTAGTGGGTTTGACAGATCTTTCCATTTGAATTTTCCAGTTTACTAGTGCAGACTGGGGTATCACTTGAAACTGATCCCATTCAGAAAATAAAAAGCACCCATCCTATGAGAACCACTTGCTGGAAATATGCAGGAGTTTTCCTCTTCTTCTGGACTTATGTTAATTTACACAACTTTTAAAAATCTGTCCTCAGATAACCAATTTTATGCCACTCTCTTAGTGGGACCTTGGATAAATTACTTTAAACTCTGATTACCATTTTCCTCATTTACAGAACTTTTCTAAGTTTTTAAGAGGGTTAAATGATAGAACAAATATTAATATTCCTGGTGCATTGTAGACCGGCAATCGTTTTTCTCCTTTATGTACTTTTTCTAACCTTTTAACTTTCCAACTGTAAGATGTCTAATTTTCTTTGTTCATCTGCCCCTTTGTTCTGAACTTTCTGATGTAAATTTCCTTTATCATTTTCTTTCTAAATTTTAAGTGAGATAACAGTTCAGAATTTTTCACTTGGACGTTCTGGAGCTTTCTGGGTAGTGATTTCACTTCCCTTTTGCTGCAGTATGAATGTTGGGCATGTCTGTAGGGTTCTGAATAAGTAATTCTTGTTTTCTTCCCCAGACATCTCCAGTTACAGCACGGACACTGGAAACTCTGATTCGATTGGCCACGGCCCATGCAAAGGCCCGAATGAGTAAGACTGTGGACCTGCAGGATGCAGAGGAAGCTGTGGAGCTGGTCCAGTATGCTTACTTCAAGAAGGTGAGGATTGAGATGGTTGGGCCTGAGAGGTTCTTCTAAATAATCAGAGGTACACTGACCTCTCAGGGTGGCTCACTTCTACATTTGGGTTAAAAGCATAAAGTAGCATTTGCCTGCCTGTTCCTCTTTTCTTCCTCGGGAAGGAATTCACAGTTCTCCACCCTGGCTGCACCTGAAATGTTGTGGAAAGCTCTGTGATACAGATGCCAGGACTCTTAGAGATTCTGGTTTAATTGATGTTCTACAGGTTCATTCTGCTGCTTCTTTACATCTGCTTCCTTTGCATCTTAAGTAGATATTTCCTGAAGAATTGTCTTTTGAGACTCCCCTCTTCCCTTTGTACCTTTCCCCTTGGCAGTCTCTTCAAGTGGCCCATTGGCATCTCAAATACTAATGTCAAAAGAGGAACTCTCAAACTTGCTTCTCATTTTGTCTTCTCCTTTCTGTTGGTGACATTGCATCTCCATCATTTTAGATACCAAGTCTCGAAGCGTTGACCCCTTTTCCTTCTTTGTTGCTTGCTCCATTTGGTGAATTGCAGCCCTTGGGATTTAGTTGTGGGTTTGTTACACTTTTGCTCTTTGTTGTGTAGGGGGTTGTCCTAAATTTCAATTGAGCACCTGATTCATAAAGAAATGAATTGTTTTCCACTTGACCATTGTGGTTTTGAACCCCATCCCCATTTGTTTCTTTATTCAGTAAACATAATATTGAGTATTCACTGTAGGAAAGGCCTCCTAGCATTTTAAAGACAGGTAGCAGCCTTACTCCCTCCCTGGGATTTGGGGACAAGAGAGGTTAGATAAATCATTAGACATTTGGAAGGCATTTCTGCTGATGGTGTAGAAGGAACCCTTACTTAAAAGTTCTGTATTCAGTTCCCTGGCATCAGTGACCCCTCAAGGAACCCACACTTCTCTTGTTTCTAGGTTCTAGAGAAGGAGAAGAAACGTAAGAAGCGAAGTGATGATGAATCAGAGTCAGAAGATGAAGAGAAAGGCCAGGAAGACCACGAGCAGAAGAGGAAGAGGTAGGGTGGAGCCAAGCTAAGTAAGAGGAAAGTCTTATTGGAGCTGGGGAGAGAGGTAGACAGGGTGCCATTGCTACTTTTTCACATCAGGGGCCTATTTTTGTTTGGAGATTGTCTCGTATAGAAAAAGTAGTATGGACAGGCCTGGTCCTGGTGTTTCACTTCAGTTGTAGATAGTTCTGTTTATTTCTGGTCAGAGGCACAGGATAGGGCTCCCCAAAGTCTCACTTGACTTCTGTGGATGTTTTAGGAGGAAGACTCGGCAGTCGGATGCCAAGGATGGAGACTCTTATGACCCCTATGACTTCAGTGACACAGAAGAGGAAATGCCTCAAGGTGAGTGAGCCTTCCCGAACGGATCAAAGAGGCTGTTTCTTTGACTTCTGATCTTTTTAGAAGTGCACAGAGATGCACTGTATTTTTTCATGGTCTCCCATTTGTCTCCCTACTTAGAGGAGCCTGTTTTGAAGAGGTTTGTCCCAAGACAATCTCGGGGGAAACTTACATAGGAGGAAATAAGTTTCACTCAGTTTGCTTCCTCCTCAATGAACTGTGATCTTTTGCCAAGCCTGGTATAAGCATCTAGGCCTGACTTCTTTTCTTTATTGTTCAGTTGTGATTTTCCTTTTTCTAATTGTTCTGCTTGGCCCATAAGAACCACAGGAAATAAGATGTGTTTGCAAGCTTTGAGGGGTGGAGAGTGGAGAATATAACTTCTTTGGTGTGGGTGGCAGTGGCTTCACTTTGCTGTTTTCTCCATCTTCTTCTGAAGTGCACACTCCGAAGGCAGCAGACACACAGGAGACCAAGGAATCCCAGAAGGCAGAGTTGAGTGAATCCAGGTGAGTGGAGAACTTGATCCTGCACTGGGTGAATTCCTACAAAGGCAAGAACTTGCTCCTAGGGTGGGGAGGGTGTACAGTGAGCTGCTTAGCAACAGAGTAACACTGGGGATCTAAGAGGTTTTAAACACTTCAGAGTCTGGCTATAATATCAAACTTAGAGGAATGTTGCAAGGGTAGTATAAAGAACTCCTGGTAGCTTTTATAACTTATAAAAGGATATGTACTTTTTATTTTTCATTTTGTTTTGTTCCTGAGGCTTGAACCCAGAGGAGCTTTACCACAGCCACATCCCCAGCCCTTTTTATTTATTTTTTTTATTTTGAGACAGGGTCTAAATTGCTTAGGGCCTTTCAAAATTGCTGAGGCTGGCCTTAAACTTTCTATCCTTCTGTCTCAGTTGCTGGGGTTACAGGTGTGGACCACCATGCCTGGCTAAAGGCCTCTAGTTTTAAAGTGGTATTATTTCTCAATGTGCAGGAAGCTTAATAGTACACCAGGTTAGCTTTAAAGAAAGATACTCATGAAGCAGCCATCAGAGGTGAGGGGTGTGTGTGTTAAATGAGAATACTGGGAACACTTCTGCTGTATTGTCTCACTGGGTTTTCCCAGTATGGATCATGCCTGAGAGCGTTTGGGTTTACTGTTCATTACTCTTTTTCCCGTTTGGGCAGGTTGAAGGCATTCAAAGTGGCTCTCTTGGACGTGTTCCGAGAAGCTCATGCCCAGTCTGTGGGCATGAATCGCCTCACAGAATCCATCAACCGGGACAAAGAAGAGCCTTTCTCTGCAGAAGAGATACAGTCTGCGCTGAACAGAATGCAGGATGACAACCAGGTCATGGTGTCTGAGGGTATCATCTTCCTTATCTGAGAAGACCTCATCTCTGAATTTGGAATTGTGCTGAGAAAGTTTCTCTCAAGTTTCTAACCCCTTCCCTGGCACTAGCTTATACCTTTAAAAAACAATGTGTAAGTTGAGGGACATGGGTGATGAAGTTGGATCAGCACCTGGTGGGAGCTTTGGAAATGGGTGATGAAAACTGCCATGAAGTAAGGCAAGAGAAAGTGGGGAGGACTAGAACTCTTTTTATCGTCATTGCAGAAGGACTGGACTGTACATCGCACTTTCCATCCCAAACAGACCGAGAATTTTTTATGTACATAACATGACTTTTTTGAGTCTTTTGGGGGCACAGCTGGTTTCTTTTTATCCTTTCTGTGTTTGTTGGCTGTTTTGCTTTTCCTCCAGAGCATTGGATCTAGAAAAGGCTTTGAGTTGGTCTAGAAAAGACTTTGAGTTCTATGCTAATGGAGAGGCTCTGAGGCAGGTCATGAGAAAGCTTTTTTTTTTGCAGCGAAGACCCATATGTAGTTTTGAAGTAAACATCAAAGACATTGAATAAACCTAACCATTTTTGTACACAAGGATTTAATAATGGTGCTTTTATTTATTTATTTATTTCATTACAGTATGGGGCATTGGATCCAGGGGCACTCTACCACTACATTGCATCCTCAGCTATTTTTATTTTTGAGACAGGATCTCACCAAGTGTCCAAGACTGACTTGGAACTTGCAGTCTTCCTTCTCAGCCTCTTAAGTCACTGGGATTATAGGTGCCTGTGCTTTTTATGTGCATATTTACTTTTTTTTTTCTTGAAAATTTGGCCAGCCGATTTTCTGCACCCATGTTTGCACCAAACTACCACAAGGTGGCAGCAGCCTGCTGTGATCTCTTTGGGGATTATTTCTTGCTATTGGGCCAATTTTCTTCTTCAGTAACATCAAAACATAAAAGAGACTAAGATGGTTGATTTTGTGTTCCTGAGTTTCTCCCTTCCTTACCTTTCCATTCCTTGACTGCTCCTGTCCTCCAGTTAGTATGGCTCTCAAGTACTTGTCACAGGGAAGAAGACTCTTACTTCTAGCTTGTGACAATAGATTCTTTAGCTTTCTCCCAAGGACTGGGATTTTTCTGCCCATTGTGAGGAGTGCTACCTTGAAATAGCCCTGCAAGGTAGGGTCATTAGAAGATGGAGGATGAGAAAGGAGAAAGACTCAGAAATCAAAGACAGCCATTTCTCATTTCTCTCGAGTGTCTAGACTATACCAGTTGTCCTAAGGACTCCAGATTTTCCAAGGTGAGATCTACCTGAAGGGGTCAGTGGATGAAGGCAGGTGTGAGAGTTGGCTGTGTATTGACTTCCTTAGATACCCAGGATAGTAACACCTCTAAGAGTTCTTCATCCCTGCCAGCCTGTCTCCCCGGAAGCTAGGTAGTACCATGTCAGCTTCCTGCAAGTGAGGAGGTGGAATGTTTTGCTTGAGTTTCATGGGAACCTTACCAGAGGACCCCTAGCTGGCCAATGGAAATGAACCCTGCACTAGTGCTTTTCGGTTCCTTTTCTGACCCTGTATCTAAGTGTTGTGCCAAGCCAGGCAGGCCACATTCTTAGAGGGACATGCATGGTTTCTTTGGGGAAGGAGTGGTCAAATGAGTTGACTTCTGAATTGCCTCTGGTAATTCGAATGAGTCCACACACCCCTGGCACACTGGATAAAACCCAATCAGGCTGCCTGCAGAGACAGGTCTGAACAGGCATTTTGTCACCTCAGCAATCCACCAGGGATACCAAATCACAGGATGCTCAACACATCCTCCAGTATGTTTTAAATCATCTGTAGATTACCTACCCTTAATTCAAAGTAAATACTATAAAATAAATATTTGTTATACTATATTGTTTGGGGAATAATGATAAGGAGAAAAGTTCATACAGTCCAGATACTTTTTGGGGGGAGTATTCTTAATTGAATTGGTTGAATCCACAGATGGAAACTGTAGATTCAGAGGGCCAACTGAATGCCTTTAAGGTTTCTATGCTTCCCTATTTTGTGAGTAGCATCTGGAATGTTTTCAGTGATCTCAAAGGATTTTTATTTAATTCCTAGAAAGACTTTAGAACAAAATTAATCTTAATTCATTTATAGTTGTTAAAATATAAACCTCGTTTACTTTTTCAGGTCTGATGCTTCAGGGATGAGTCTTATATTCTGGCTGGTCCATTACTAACCAGCATGTAATCCTAGCTCATTCTCTTTAGTTTTTCCGCAAGGGAAAGAATTAAGATTCTAAATTATTTTCCTGAATATTTTTTACTATTACTATTAAGTCCTGAGTATTTTCCCACAGCCTGTGGAAGATATTAGCTTCTGCTGTGATTTACCATTCAGATAATAGTCCTCTCAGCAGGTACTTTTGTAGCAAGCTAAGCTTTTTCTACCTTTAGGTACTACTATTCAACTTTGCAATAAAAAGGTCAGTTCATGCCAGCTTGTGTAGGGAGGTGTTATTCTAGTGATTTAAGTGGATGGGGTCCAAAAGGAAAGCCATAGTCAAGCCTGGCACAGCAGATCTCTCCTGTTACAATTCAGCAGGGTGGGTATGTACCTAGAAAGGCTCTGTGGGTTTTTCCAAGGACAAGGGTCACACCCCCTTCCTTGGACAGGCTTTGCTCCGAGGTAGAGGCTGGTTTCTCAAAAATGGAGTCACATCAGTTTCTCACAGTCAGACCAGAAATTAGGAATCAAATGGTGAACTACCTCAAAGCTATGGGAAGGAGAACAGGCCTGGAGATAGGTGGCTGGGAAAGGAGACGTTCCCAGATGATAAGGGCAGCTCTGGGTGGTGGAGGTCTTAAAGTGGGTATCAGTGTTTAGAGCTGAAATTCAAACCTTCCTTAGCCGGTTGACCTCTCTGAGCAATTTCAGGAATGTGCCCTATGGGCAAAGAAGCCAATTTGTCAAGGACTGGCGTTTACTATTCAACTGTACCTGTAACTCATTGTTAAGGAAGTGGTTTGAAAATTCTTCCTATCATTAACAGAGTGAGTGTAGAAAAAGCAACTTTTCAACACTCTATATAATCTTTGAGAACTAGAGGTAAAAAGTTGGCCAAGTGAGGCATCTGAAGAGCTGTCACTGAAACTATAGGGCCTGGTTTTGTTTCCATTTATCTTGGTAATGAAGCCAGAATTAGACAGGCAGTCCATATAGATAGGTAAATCTAGTCAGGTCAGATCTAGGAGGCCAATTTTAAGTGACTCTAGAAGTTGGAGACTGTCCCCTGAAGGATTGAAATGTTAATTCCTGCAGAGCCTTTCCTACACTTTCCCCTGCTCCAACCCTTTACTAAGGTAACCTGTCCCAGGAATTACCCCTCCCTACAGGGAGCTATAAAGTTGAATAAATGTATCCAGGGTTGCTCCATCCTGCCCTTCGCCCTTTAGCCCATCTGTTTCCCACCTTTTGGCCAACCTACCTGAGCAGGACGCCTAGTCATAAGCAGGAAGGAGAGAGATAAGAGGAAGAGAGCAGGAGAACAAAGGAAGCCTGAGACCTATAAAAAGGCAGAACACCCTTACTATAAGGTCAGGCACCCGTGATCAAAAGGAGGCAGATTAAAAGCAGCTGAACAAGACTTTATTGAGATTTGCTCCTGGTGAGATCCTCTGGTCCAGCAGAGCTGGTTGGGAGGAATCACACCCAGCCTCAGTCGGATTGGAATTTTATTGGGTTTAGGGTAGGAAGGGAGGGCTTGGGACAGGAAAGGGGGGTTTTTAAAGTCCCTTATTCTCTTGAGGTTGGTCAGGGGATCTTGCTGAGATCCATGTCAGGAGACCCTGCTGATTGACAGGTGGTTATAAGGCACCATCACTACTTGTCTCTTGGTGCCTGGTGCCTGATTAGTTGTTCTTTCACGTGTGTGGGTTGCCTGGTGCTTTGTTCCCTTAGCACCTCATACCAACCTGTCACTTCTTGGGATACCAGGATACCAGCTATAGCCCACTTTTCCCTCACGGGAGAAGTCTGTGTTACCCCTTTTTAAATAAACCCTACTTTATATGCATGCCTCAGCGTGCTTCTTTAATGTTTAAACTTTAACATGTGAGGGAGCAGAACTCTTAGTGGTCATATCAGTAATACAAGGAGCAATGCATGTAAAATAATGTGCAAAGATTGAGAAGGGTTCAGAATCAAAAAAGCAAAGACTGGTTTCAGCTCTCATCTCTCATTATTTTCAAAGAGCAGACAGAGTTGCTCATGTCCCCAGTGCCAGACATATGTAGCAGATGCTGCTGTCTTTAAAGTTTGATCCTCTGACAACCCCTCACCTTTCCACCATGGGCTATGCATCAGTTCCCAGTATTCTCCAGCCTGCATCTGAAGAAAGTGATTTTCTTCTTCTCTGGGCTCAGAGTTAAAATACTTTTGTTTGAATTCAGCTCTGCTATTTAATAGGTGTATGGCCCTGGACAACTTCCAAATATTATTCCCACCCCCTTTAAGGTCCTTGCTTAGCATTTGAGCAGGCATCTTAAGTGACAGCGGCTATTTTAAGAAAAATTTCACCTTCCAGCCCAAGGGTGATTCTGAGAAAGGCTCACCACTCCCTCATACCAATCCCACCCTTAACCCTGCCCTCCCATTAGGACTCAACTGGCTCTAATTCCTGAGCTGGCCCCATAAAAGTCCTGAATCCCAAGCCTGTTTGGCCTCTCTCCATCTATGGCTCTGACAAATAAGCTCCTTCCCAAGGAGCACAGGTGACTTTGGGAGCAAGCTAGAAATTATGCTGATGAGGTACATCAGACCTCCCCTGCCCATCCAAATGTCACTGAAGCAGTTCCTGATCAGGACCCCCAGTTGGGATTATAATTACTGGAGGAATAACTAGAGGAAACCAGTTCATTACTTGCCTCATGGCGGGATTTAGAAAGGCAGCCCATAAGGCTAGCAGTTATGAAAAGCTGCAGGAATTCATACAAGATAAAAATGAAAACCCTTCAGCATATTTAGACCACCTGACCAAGGCTTTATTAGAATATACTAATCTGGACCCTGAGTCTCCAGATGGGAGACAACTACTAATGACGTGCTTTTTCTCCCAGAGTTTCCCTGATATTAAGGCCAAACTAAGGTGCCTTGAGTGGAGGCCCCTAACTCACCAAGCAGAGGTTCTGGGAGTGGCCTTTAAGGTGTACAACGGGAGAGATGGAAGGCCCAGAAGCAGAAATATCAGATGCTCTCTCAAGCCATTTAGCTGGCCTTAGCATAGTCCCTGGGACCACTTGGCCCCTGTTTTAAATGTGATCAGACGGGTCACTGGACTTATACATGTCCCAAGCCTCATAAGCCTCTGGGCCTTTGTCTTAAATGCCATCAAGAGGGACACTGGACCATGACTGTCCCCAAGCCCATCCAGCCCTTCTGGTTTCCCTTTCCCTTTTCCTGGTCCCCATCACCTGACCACTACCATCACTCCACAGGGAACCCAGGGTAACTACATATTTCAGGTAGGCCTGTCTCCTTCCAGGTAGACACCAGGACTACATATTCAGTCCTCAAGGAGTTCTGGGGGCCTATTACCAACCCTTACATACACCTAGCCTTGTTTGTGCTTTTGACTCTCTAATTTTTACCCACTCCTTTTTGATCATTCCACAGTGCCCTGTTCCCCTTATGGGAAGGGACTTCCTCACAAGTTGGGGGCTATGCTTTCCTCCCCCCCCCCCCCACATATGCTTCCATCCAGACTTGCCTGCCGCTCCCCTGATCCTCACCCTTACCTTAGGACCATCCCCTATCCTGCCTGCCAGTGCCTTCCCATGACCTACTTCTGAAGTGGACTCCACTGTCTGGGATGTTTCAAGTCCTTCTATCGCCTCACACCACAAGCCCATTCACATCTGTCTCAAAAATCCCTTCCATTTTCTAGCCCAATCACAATACCTGCTTTTGCACCTTGCTGTTGCTCTCCCTCTCTTTTTGCAGAACAGCCTTGTCGGGTTCCTGACAATAAACTCACTTCTTAGGAGTTTCTTCCACATTCCTCCCACGTACAGGAAGGCCCCTTGCTCCAAGCAACATACACATGGTTCAAATGTCTCCTCCTTCCTTTAGGAGGAAGTTCCTTGGGCAGGGTATGCTATAGTCTCTAACCTTGGTTGTGGGAGCGGCTCCCCTCCCCAGTAATATATCCCATCAGCAGGCTGAACTTGCTGCCCTCATCAGAGCCTTCACTTTGGCAAAGGGAGCCTCCCTCAATGTCTACACTGAGTCTAAATACACTTTCTACATATTTCTCTCCCATTCTGCTACTTGGAAGGAGTGCAGATTCCTTACCACCAAAGGAATTTTAATTACTAATGCCCCCTTTATCTCTGATCTCCTTCAGGCCTCAAAACTTCTCATTGCCATTGGAACTGAAGGACGGCAGCTAAGTAACCCCCTTTTCCAGTGGACACTTCCTTTCCTGACCTCCTCCTTGTCATAGGCCTTTTGCTGATGCCCCCTGAATCATTAGATTTATTCAAGATCAGATTCAAAGGATCTCTAACCAAACTGTGAATCAGCTTCTGTTACAGGACTTCCAACCCCTCACCAAAACTGGGCCGTCCAGAGTAAGCATCGCCCTGTATCTCCTGACCATCAGTATGGCCTCAATGACACCCCATGCCCCTAACAAGGGTCCAGACACCGCCCCTTCCCAGCAGGAAGAAGCTATTTCCATCTGTAGGAAATCCATTCAACCTCTATGATCAGTCCAGAGACTTGGTCCAGATTATTTCCAAAGGACTGAGCAATTCCTGCAGTCTCTGATGGGGAAGACAGCAAAGGGGAGAGGCCTTGCCTGTCCTAATGGCTCTGTGCCAGGTTTATGGGTACTCTATAATTTTCTCAAATTCTCTAGTTAGGGACAATTCTTACAGACCACACTACATAATTATATAGATACAGACAGCAGAGGAATACACCCCACTGTAGCGGTTCCCCCCCACCCCATGGGTCATCATATTGGAAAATTTGACGTGACAGGAAGAAATCAGTAATCACAGCTGATCCTCTAAGTCTTGGGCATGCAGTGACACAAAGGCCCTCATATCCTCTCTGGTAAGGCAGCAATAAATCTGACAGAACCAGGTAGCAAGAAGTAGATTTGCTGGCCATCAGAAGCCCGTTAGGGAACTGTCCCTAACAACATGGACAATTTCTCTGACA